>NC_046357.1:3189489-3499190 GCF_000738735.6 Corvus cornix cornix | reverse complement strand
TAATTAAAAGTTAAAAGTTGGTTAAAAGAGCCGGACTTGCAATAAGTTTTTAAGATGTAAGTAACTGATTGCTCAATAACTGATTGCCTCTCACTTTTATATGTGTTTAGCTGTGCCTATAATGACAAACAGAAACACTGATTAATAGATCTAAAGAAATGTAGACAATTACCAATTTCCTCCCATCTGACAACCTATTCAGAAGTCACAAAGAGAAGAACTGGAAGTTCACCAAGGGTAATTTGTATTGTCAAAATTCAGAAAGGTAGAAAGGTCAAATCGAGGGAGACTACTTTGACTTTATCTTCAAGACCACCAACCCAATTCAGAGAACATACCACACATGCTTAATGTCTTTTTAGCTAATTATCATCTGAAGCAGAGAATGGGAGGTGTCAATGTTATAAATATGCATTTGTATTTTGAATACTTAGAACTTTTATAGATAAATAGATTTTGTATTGGCTTGTAACTTTGCACTGCGTATTAGGGAGCTATCCTGTGCAGCTGCCCGGCGCGGGAATAAACACACTTTTCTAACTCTAAACTGTTAGAGAGTCTTTGTCCCTCTTAGTCGAGTATTGATATTAGATCAATGCCCATATTTTGGTAAATCAGTAGCCTACCAAAAAACCCATAAAACAGTACAACAGTAGCCATAAGATACTGGCCACAGTATTCTCAAATCCGTGTATGTTACAGAATCTTACATAAAGCAGCATTAAATGGCCTTTCAGACCAGTAACTGGAGTCCTGGTGTAGTGTCTAAAAAAGTCCATTTTCAGTGAATTATCCTAGAGAGTTCTGGATGCTAAACTGCTTCACCAGAGGGTATGATTGCTAAGGACAAAAAGCCAGCATACTTATTAAACTTTAAACAATACAAGTATTAGCAGAAGCACTATTTATTATGAAAGTGAACAGTAAGTACACAGCCCAATTTTTATGGATACAACCACTTAGAGTACCTTTCTTTGAAAAATATGATGTTTTCATGTGTGATGCTTTGGAATATATGTAAAACGAGCAGAAAACAAAATTTATTGTAAGGAATTAAATTTACTTCCTAAAAATTAACTAACCTCTGAGCTTTGCAAAAGAGTAAACAAAACCAGTAGGAACTGAAAAATTACTAAATGTCATCCTTCTCCCCAACTAAATCCATAGCTGAACAGACACATATGTTTGGAAACATGAAACAAAACAAGCAAAAAAATCCAAGAAGACAAATACTTGACATATTTTTGCTTTCCTTTTTTGGCTCATAAGAAGTCTTTTGTGTTTAGGAACTCTAAAAGGCCTTTGCTTTACTTATATGGGTAGTTGCCAAACTAACTTGTGCTTTATCATTTCCTGGGTTACTGCACTGCTGTTCTCAACAGCCAGTTCTGTTGGTAATGATTTGTCACAATCTCATTTGGGAATCTGAACACTTTCTGCCTATAATAAAAGCAAAGTCTGTTTCAACTAAGATTTAATTACTCTGTTTATTAAAAAGTATTTCTTTACAAAAGCACTCTTTATATGGTTTGCTTGTTAATTTAAAGCAGATTGTAGGCCAAACCAAAAATCTTACATAGATTCAAGTGGTCTTGGATTTACGTCTTCCCTGAAGTAATTGCTCCTGGGGACTGGAAGAGCTACCAAGATGCTGCCACTATACAAATTGTATGCTTGTTCTGCTGTGACAAGGGCTATTGTGAGGCCACTAGATCAAAACAATATCTTTCTACCCATCACATGAAGTATTTAGGCTGTATTGACAACGAAAATACCACAGGCTGCATTAAAGGTAAGAATGTAAGGTTATGTCTGAGACAACTTAAAATCAGAAAGCCACAGATGAAGCCACACTGGAATAAACCAACAAACCACAGGTATTACGGAATTCAGTTTAGATTTCCTGACTAAAGACTGCAGATGGGCAGCACATCTGCAGGAATTGTGTGCTATTGCTACATATAAAGCTGATGAATTTAAGCAGTCTCCTCTAAAACCAGTAAGTGGATTCAGGGAATCAAACTTTTTACATCTGTTTCAAGTCTACAAGAGAAAGAAAAAAAAAAAGCCACCAGGGCCATTTGTCATACTCTTCATGCTGCTTATCTATACTTGTAGCCTCCTTTTGATTGATGTTTGGGTAAAGATTTTATTTGGCATTTCCTCAAAATAACTGAACATATTTACAAACAAAACAGATGAACAATATTTAAAACACTACATTCTCTTTCAAATGTCAATAGCAGGTGTTCTCTGACTAGAAAGGGAGAGAAAATAGAAAAAGGCTACAGGCAAAATATGAATTTGCTCTTTTTCTGGACGGCTTTACCTACCCCATGGTGGATAACTTCTACCAAAGTGCATTAATTACACAATTCCTTACAAGGTTTCACAACATTCTTAAAGATGGTATCTTCAATTTGTCAGAATCACAATGAATCCTCAGCTGAGTTCCAGCAGCTGTCCCTTTCACATTTGTGCCATCTAAATTAATAAGTATATTCCCAATACCACCATCTGGGGAACATGGAAAACACTGAACACTGAGAGCTGGACTCTCAGCAGGCATGTGCTGACCTCTACTCCCATTAGCCCCATGTTAAGAGTAACACATTAGTTACATATGGAGCTGTTGTTGGAACTGTTTTCTCATCCCTTAACTGCAGCTCTCCCCACAGACAAGGAAGAAATACTATATAGGCAAATATTAATCTAGGTTATATATATCCTATATATATAGCATATATTTCACAGGATTTCTCCAGTCCCCTATGGTTACTTGTGCTGAACAAAGGTAGGATTAGGGTTCTGACCCTGTAAATCTGCCATGTAGTGTAGTCTGTGTCTATGTATGAATTTTTTAATGTGATTTTTAAAGTTCATTCGTATAATAAATCTTCCCTTCTCATCATAAGTTTTAGCCTATGTAGGGTAAGCTTTGAATTTTGCTTGTATTTGGAGGTCTGACATGCTAACCTCAAAAGTATAGTTTCACTTGTTGTTTAGAAGAACAAAATATAAAACTGTTCTTTGATCACACAGAAAAAACAAATGTGAGTATGGACAACAGAGAAATGAGCGAGAAACAAAACCGGAAAAATAAGTACAAAACATTGAATAGAAGGATAACGTGAGACTAGAAGTAAAAACAGAAGATGAAAACAGGCCAATTAAAAATTTATTACATAAACTGTGAAGAATGTAAAGCAAAGAAACAACAGGACAAAGTTAAAAATAACATTGAAACCAAGCACTTACTTCTTTGCCTGTATACAGTAATTCAGTTCTATACTTTTTAGGAGAATAGTTATATATTCTCAGATCTTTAGCTCTTTACTGACAGCACAACAGACTCATACAGTATATTAAAAACATATTTCAAGAAAAGCATGTGTTATATCTTTCTGAATCTCTTCAGGTCCTCCTTTTCTCAGTCTAAGGAAGATTCATTAAAGCTTAAGATGCTTTGCTTTTTCTTTTTCTCCTTTGACATGCATTGTCGGAAACATTGGTCTGAGTGAGTATGTCGCCCTAAACCCTACCTCCTTTGAATTCATAATTGTGTTTAATAATATTTTGACTCTTACAGGGATATTTAATTCATTATCATACAAAGCTCAAGGAAGAATTATTAGAAAGGGTTCTTCTTGTTTCTGTCACCTTCAAAGAAAAAAGGAGCAGGAAGATTTAGAGGAGAAGGAATTTTCCAGGCAGAGCCTTCATCCAGGTGTTTCTCAGGTTCCAAGCAATGCACCTGCCACCACAAGCAGAGGGACACTTTCCTTATTATGAATTTCTCCACACTTCAATCACCAACCAATAAGGTAAATCTGGAAGCCTACACCAGCAAACCAGCACACCACAATAATGATTACCTGTCTTTCTTCACAGGTAAAGAGATAAAATTCAACTCAGTAAAGTTTGCAGAATTGTGCATATAATGAAGCAACAAAACTGGAAATTCTGGAGAGCATCTTCTGAGATGGCACCATTCCACCATTCTAAAATAATGTGAAGGGGGCATAGAGGGAATCTGTCATTTGCTTTCACATGGATGATATGTATGGTTTGGGTTGTTTCATTTGTTTTGGATTGGGCGGGTTTTTTGAATTGTTGTTAGTTTGAGGGTTTTTGGTTGGTTGGCTGGGTTTGGGGTTTTTAAATTTTATTTCCAGATTCTGTTTTTCTGAAATTCCCTAGTTTATTCAGTTCTAGTTTTCCTTAAAATTCTCCCTGCTTCAAGTGAACATCATTGGAATAACACCAGGCAACACCATCATTTTCTCTCAAACTTTTTCTAGATTTTTGAAAGAATAATGTAAGATTTAAAAGTTAGGCAAACAAGAAAAAAGGTCCTTATTACTGTCCTTGTATGTCACAATGCACAGCCAGATTCTCAGAAGCACACAGCATTCATCAAGAACAACTACAGGTTTTGTTCTGCCTGCTGAAAATTGTATCCATGAATTTAAAAAAGTCAATTTTGTAGGTTGATGAGCTTAATGAAAGAAGGTTGATGACTAATTAAAGGCAGTCAAACAACAACAAAGGCATTTGGCAATATGTATTTCTATCAAGAATGTCTTTATTTCAGTGCAGTTACTCAGAGCAACAAGGCCAAAAATCTTGTAAAACAGAGTAAGAGCTCAGCTTTCCCCCCTGAAATCATCTGATTCAATCCAAACTTCTTTTTCATGTAAAAATGAACCATGCTGAACTTACTATGTACCAAAAGTAGATTAAGTCAAGGTGGTGTGCTGTAATGACACTTACATGTAAACAACATCATTTACCATGAGATTTAAGTATTCATTTAAAGAAATTATGAAAATGTGGTTATTAAAATAAATCCTTCAATTGTATATTTAACCTGCAATGTAACAATCCAGATGATAGTTCTTAACAGGATGTGATCCATTTCTGTTCATTTCAGTAACACATTAGTTCCAAAGTGGAGTAATGATCATTTCAAAAATCTCTTCCAACCAGGTAACAGACACAACAGAGTAACTGGAATTGATGTAAAAAATTACTTTGTAGGGCTACAAGATATCTAACACGTAGCTAGTGAATAGTTATCAGGGCGGGCAGAGGAGTGGAGATACCAACTGGACAGTGAAGTCTGTTTCACAAGGCCAAATTCAGATGGCAAATAGAAGAGATTTCAGAACACTGCTGCTTCCAATGAGTTCACTTACTTTGAGTTGTATTCTCATCTTCTTATAACATAAACAGGAATTTGTCAAAATTACTAAGCCTGAGTGTCCAGTCTGATTTAGTTTCCAGACTTTCATTAAGTCACTTGCTCTGAAACATAAATTTGGATTATTTCTTGTACCAGCACAATTGTTGTGCTACATTTACATTAGATACATTAGCAAAGTTTTACTAGACTTGCTTCTGTCATCTGAAAATATTCGTTCCTTTTAAATGTTATTTGACTTTTGCTTTTAAAAATCTTGAAAGAGAACAGAAAAAAAATTATAAAAATACTATTTATTTTAAAAATGTAAACATGTAACCTATCAGCAAGATTCCTCTTGTTGGCATAGTTTATGCTGCTTGCTGTTCCATTCCTGAGCACCAGGACTGTGTGACCAGGCAGTATGGACAGTGGCAAAACCATTTCTTATACTGAATAAACCAGAGATTTTGTATAGGCCTTTTATTTCTAGTAACCACTACAAAACAGCCATGGACATGACAATGAGCTCAAATTTTGCCATCTCTTCCACTTTTATAAAGCACATGACTTTTTATAATGTTTCTGAAGATGTAGTAGAGGGCCTCTGTACTGATCCAGGCTTTCTTCCTGTAGACATAAGCAGGATGAAGAGTACTTGGGTTTGGTATTTATGCATTACTCTCAGATTCTCAAAAGACCATACTTGTTTTTTGAATTAAGTATATGTTCCCTGGGTACATAAATTACTGCAGTTTGTACATTTAATATAAAAATATAAACCCCACATATTTCTCTTATGCATCCATCAGGCACTCTCTAAACCACTTTATGCCAAACATTGCATTTTCTAAGTAGCAGAGCACTGATACAGCTAAAGACTTTAATTACTTAAACACCCATTTGGCTTGAGCTCTATTCTCTTAGTCCTCTCTCTAACAGCTCCTCACAAATCCATGATGTTTTCTTTTTCATAGGTCTTCCTCTTCTTTAATAATAGCAATCTTTTACTTTGAGTTTCATCTTCATCAGTCAATGAATAATGTACAGATTCATTGTAAGAATTTATGCAAATATTTTATTCTGCAGTCTTTTATTACATTTGTTGTGAGACTTGTGACTCATAAGGAATTTTAATAACATCATAAAACTTAGCTTTTAATTGTTAGTTCTTATACATATTTTTTACTAATTTTGGGCTTTCTGGTTTATGGCATTAAAGATAATTTTTCTTGGCTTTTTTACAGACTTTTACAGGAAGATTTATCAGTGGTCTCTTTTATCTTCCATTGTGGGATATGCCCAGCCCCTGCCCTGGAGGGATCTCTGCTGAGATAAGAGATTTCGCAGTCGCCCAGCAGGACTCCCTGGAAAGGCAACCACTTCTTTGGTCACGGTGAGAAAAGACAAACCCACAATCCTTTAGAAGACCCTATGCAGATCCTTTGTAACCCATTGGTCTTCACCCCTCCCCTGTATCCCTATAAAAGCAAGCCCTCTGGCCCCTGTGGCTCTCAGAGGAGAGTTCTCGTCCCTGGCTTCCCCCTTCGCCGGAGGGGACCAACAATAAAGCTACCTTCGTGCAGAACCAGCCACACGAGCCTCTCGTCTCTCTCTCTGGTCTGGCTTGGCCTGGAGGCTGCCCTGCAGAGCTGAGCTGGAATCACGAGCTGACAATCACTAAAGAGCTGACAGTCTCTGCAAGGGCTCCTCTGCCAGCAGCTGAGGGAAGACACCGGACCTTGGGCAGGCGATTCCTTTCGGGACCATCTCCCCAGACCAGTCACCTCTTCCTGGGTCAGAGCTGCTGACCCCATCCCCAGCTGTAATAACTGGCGCCCGAACAGCCTTGGACCCCGGACCCCGGACCTGGCCTGAGCTGCGTCTTGACACGCCAAGACAGAACCAGCCGTTTGTGTGCTGATCCTCTGAAAATAGACCAAAGTTTTAGCAGGCCTTCTGGACGGGGACAGTTCGAGACCCTCGCGTGCCACCTAGGACTGAAGTCCCTGAGGATCGAACTGCCAGACCATCCCCCAGCAGACCTTTCTAGGAGCCAGCCCCACCAGAAAACGGGATTTGTATGTTTAAACTTGGGGCTCTCCTCCTCCTGCGCACAACTTAAAGTAATTTTGGGTTTTTTTCTCTTTTTTCTGCTGAGGGAGGAACTAAGATAGGACATAGGCAAGCTAAACCCAGCCTTTCCCAATCTGAGAGAGACCTATACCCCTTTCTTCTAGCCCTTCTCTTTAAAATCTGACTTTAAATTCTATAAAGGTGTTCTTTCTAAGAAAAATCTCAAATCTTTTAGTAATTGGATATCTCAAAATTTTCCTGATGCTACAACAGACTCTGTCCTTTCTGATCCGTTCTGGGACAGAGCAGGGAACAAGCTGTACTCCTCTCAAGCCTCGGGAAACCTCTCTGTTTCCAAATTCATTCCTTTATTTCATTATTGGGTTAAAATGTGTCCGTGCCACCAAACCCCCCCTTCATCCTAAACCGTTCTGCTGCCCTCCCCTCCTCCCACTCCCCGCTCTGCTGCCTCCACAAGAGCACAGACTGCCGCCAGCCGCCCCGGCCCTGGCCCAGCTGGGGCCGGCCACCCCACTTCCCTACCCCGATCCCCTATTCCAGCAGTCCTCCCATACCCAACCCCCCCCCTCGGTTCGCTGCCACCCCCAGGCAGCGCGCGGATCCATCCCAGACCCATCCCCCTCCCCGGGATGGATGCGTCTGAGCCGCCCCCAGCCCCATCTCCCTGTGCCCCTGGTATTTCTCAACCCTTCGCGCACGACACCACCCTTCTCCCTCTCGCACCGGCTCCGTGCCTCTGACCCCCCCACCACCGCTCCCACCCCACCGCGTCCCAGTCCTGCCCGTCCCTGCTCCAGCGTCCTGCCCCCCCCCCACCCCAGCGCGGCGCCCCGTCCCAGCAAGCGCCCCGCCGCCGCTGCCCCCCCCGCACCCACGGAGCAGCATGGTACAACACGGGACCGGTCCCGCAGAGCCCGCGCACACATGGGGCACGGAAACACAGTCACGCCCCCCGCCAGCGTCTGCCCCTCGCCGCTGGCGGACGCAGCTATCGCGCACTGCCCCAGGCTATCGCCCAAGAATGGAATCTCCCTCCCCCACCGCCAATGGCCCTGCACCCTGGCAGGCGCCGGCACACCCGCTCTCTCCCCTCCCAGCTGCATCTTGCGCAATCCCTGATGCTCCCCCTCTCCCTGCACCCCCTCCCCCTACCACGGGTTCTTGGCAATCCCCTCCTCCGCTCCTGCCTAGAGCCCACCGCCCCCCCACACCCTCCTACAGCCCATGACTCCACACGGAATTGCGAAACCGGCACTACCTGCAACCCGACCTCCCCCCAAACGACCTGCTGCTGTACAACCTCTCCACCCCACACTGCCACAACAGACCCCTTCCCACCCCTCAAACCACCCCGACCCCCCATCCCTGCCCTGGCTAAAGGAAAGCCGGCATTTCAAAAATGCCGCGCTACGCCCCCTGTATCCCTGCCCCGCCCTGCCACAGCTTATCCCTCCTTTTCAGATGACAGTAGCAGCAGCCCTGACTCTGAATCTGAGGATCGATGGGCACAGACACGCAGGGAAGCAAACCAGGAGGGAGACTGGGAGTTAGCCCAGAGAATCCCAGCCTTTTCCAGTCATTATAGGGAAAGGGAGGAGGGGTGGTCCATCATCTACAAAAACATGGGAACCTATCCCATACAAAGAAGTCAAAGAGCTTTGCAAGGCAGCAAAAGAACATGGGAGAGGGTCACATTTCTTTAGAAACTTATTGGAAGCCACTTTCTCTGCCTATACATTAGTACCACATGATATTAAAAACATTATTAACTGCATCCTTTCCCCTGCCGAATATATGTTATGGGAAAGGCATTGGAAAAGACATTTAAAAACACTGTCTGACACTTATGCTAAAGATGCAAATCAGACAGATTGGACAATAGAACAACTGGCTGGAGAAGGTGACCTCCAAAAACCCTCAGATCAAGCTACAACCTTACCTGAAGTAGCATTACAAGACATAGCTATTGCAGCTAAGACATCGCTGCTCCTTACTCCTGATGATTCTGTTCCTACACAATATTTCTCTAACATCAAGCAGTCAGCAAATGAAAGCTTCATTCAGTTTGTTGATCGTTTGAAAGCTAGCTTAGAGAAACAGATAGAGTGTCCGGATGGACGAAAGGAACTTTTGGGTAAACTTGCCATGGTAAATGCTAACGAACAATGTAAGAATATCTTGAGGGCCCTACCCATGGACACAGAACCCACAATAGAACAAATGATAGAGACCTGTACTAGACACACATCTGCAGAAAACAAAATGACCCAAGCAGTTGTAAAGGCATCACAGAGGGAGCTTCCGGTCCATTTGCTGCAGCAGTCTCTAAGGAGAATGCCCACTGCTTCTATTGTGGCGAACTTGGACACTTTATAAAGGACTGCCCACAAAGGTCACCCACCCAGGACCGTCGTGCTGCCTACCAAAGGCACCAGAGACAGCAACAGCACCAGCAGCGTCCAAAAAACTTCTATCGGAGCGGTGTCAAGGCCCCGCGCCAGACAACAAATCAAAGGCCATACTACCCCGCCGCGCTGTGAACTCCACATCGGACCACCGAGAGCAGACAGCTGGACCTCACCCGCACCATCATCCCAGGCGATCCCAGAACACATGAGAAGGATCCAACACACGGAGCGCTACCGATCGAACCAGACGCCAACTGGTAACATCACTGCCATTAACTTTGTTGACAAGCGTTTTTATCGTATTCCCACAGGAAAGTATGGACTGCAGAACGGCCCATGGGACATTCTTATCCTAAGCGATACCATCCATGGTCCAGAACAACTCTTTGTATTACCTGAGATACAAACAGTGCACCCTGGACAAGAGATTCTTGTCCAGCTTTGCTGCACGGACACACCTTTCTTTCTCCCACAGGGAACACCGATTGCTCAAGCTTTTTACTTCCACAGAACCGCCCAGAACAGCTTCCTCTCAATCCTACAGCAATGTGGATAGAGATTGTGGGCTCAAACAAACCGACCATCGAGTGCAGCTTGTTCTGTAAAGGAGAGAGGGTCTACCGCCCAGGGATGCTGGACACCGGAGCAGACGTGACCATCATCGCCCGCTCCGAGTGGCCAGGGAATTGGGAACTGGAGCCAGTGGCAGGTATGATCTCCGGGATTGGTGGAGTTGCAGTATCCATGAGAAGCAAACGAAATGTTGTCATTGAAGGACCTGAGGGCAAGATAGCGACCACCCGACCATTCGTGGTAAGAGCCCCCATCACCTATGGGGCAGAGACCTTCTATCCCAGTGGGGTGCCACTTACCATTCCCAGCCAGGATTTCTGACTGGGGCCACTGAGAAATGCGCGCTGCCATCTACTCCCCCCTCACCTGGAAGACTGACAACCCAAAATGGACAAGGCAGTGGCCCCTTGAAAAAGAAAAACTCAGCACGCTGGAAGCCCTGGTGGAAGAGCAACTTGCCAAAGGTCATATCACCGAGACCACAAGCCCTTGGAATTCCCCTGTCTTTGTACTGAAAAAGCCCGGCAAAGACAAATGGAGACTACTCCATGACCTACGAAAGATCAATGAGGTCATTGAAGACATGGGCCCCCTCCAACCCGGCCTGCCATCACCATCATGCTGCCCGAGACTGGCTGCTGGCCATCATAGACATTAAAGACTGTTTCTTTAACATCCGCTCCATCCCAGGACGCACCACGGTTCGCCTTCTCCATCCCCTCTCTTAACGACAAGCCCCACTCAGAAGATACCATTGGCTCATCCTCCCACAAGGCACAAAGAACAGCCCGACCATCTGCCAGTGGTATGTCGCCCACATTCTGTCCCCCATCAGGAGCCTGTTCCCAGAAGCAATCATTTACCACTATATGGATGACATACTAATCTGTGCATCAGAAAAAGCTTATTTGGACAGAACTCTTAAAAAGACAATTGAAGCCATAGAAGAAGCAGGGTTCGAGATTCGTGAGGACAAAGTGCAGCACTCCAGCCCATGGACTTACCTCGGCCTCCAGATCCATGAGAGAACCATCGTACCCCAGCAACTCCATCAAAGAGGATCCCAAAACCCTAAGGGACTTACACAGCCTGTGCGGATCCATAAATTGGATACGCCCCTACTGGGAGTCACAACAGAAGACCTCACTCCCCTCTTCAACCTCCTCCGCGGCAGCGAAGACTTGGACTCTCCATGCGCCCTCACACCTGAAGCCCGAGATACCATCACCAAAGTCCAGGAAGCCCTGTCTTCACGCCAAGCCCATCGCGTTGAACCCAGCCTGCCTCTCCAGTTTGCAGTTTTGGGTAAAGCTCCCGATTTACATGGACTGATCTTCCAATGGGACCCTAACTCAGAGACCCTTTGCTGATACTTGAATGGGTCTTCACAAGCCATCAACCTACAAAGACATTAACCACCTTCCAAGAAGTAATGGCACATTTAATAAAAAAGGCCAGAACTCGTCTCCGCTCTCTTGCAGGGTGTGAGTTCACATGCATATACTTGCCATTGACCACTGAAGATCTGAAGCAGTTGCTCCAGACCAATGAGAGCCTCCAGTTAGCCCTAGATAGCTACACAGGCCAAATTTCCATTCACATGCCAAAACATAGATTTTCTACCGTGATGCAGCTTTTAAATTGATTCCAAAATTAATCCAAAGTAGAAAACCTCTTAAAGCTCTGACCGTCTTTACCGATGGTCTGTCATCCGGTCTGTCATGACATGGAGGCAACCCAATACCCAAAAATGGGAATCTGATATCCAAATAGTAGAGGGATCTCCACAGATTGCTGAGTTAGCAGCTGTTGTCAGAGCCTTTGAGAAGTTTAAAGATGAACCTTTTAATTTGGTCACAGATTCGGCTTATGTCGCTGGCATAGCTATGAGGGCTGAACATGCTTTTCTAAAGGAGGTCTCCAACCAAAAATTATACCAATTGGTTTCTACATTAATTCATTTAATCTCCACAGAAAACAGCCTTACTACATTATGCATGTGAGGTCACACACTGACCTCCCTGGTCCCATTGCCGAAGGGAACAGGAGAGCAGATGCACTGGCCATGCCAGCAGAGACTGCAAACGTCCCTGACATCTTTGCCCAGGCAAAGTTGTCACATGCATTTTTTCACCAAAACATTCCTGCCTCGTCAGAATGTTCAAGCTTTCAAAAGATCAAGCAAAAGCTATCATTGCAACGTGCCCGAACTGCCAGAACTACCAAATACCATCTATGGGTACGGAGTCAACCCCCGTGGTCTGAACAGCTGCCAATTGTGGCAAACTGATGTAACCCACTTCCCATCCTTTGGGAGATCCAAATACGTGCACGTGTCAGTTGACACATTTTCTGGGGCAGTGTTTGCATCAGCCCATGCAGGAGAAAGCCATCCACGTCATCATCAAGCATTTTCTCCTTGCCTTCGCCACCCTGGGAGTCCCTGAAGAAATCAAAACAGATAATGGGCCTGCCTACACCTCTCACAAGTTAAAAGATTTCTTCAACCAATGGGGAATAAAACACAAGACAGGCATACCTAGCAATCCCACAGGACAATCCATCGTAGAAAGGACCCACCAAACCCTCAAAAGAGTCCTCAACCAGCAACGGAGAGAAAAGAAATCTTGTCTCCTGTTGAAAGACTCTGTAAGGCTCTCTATGTCATTAACTTCCTAAATGGTACATCATCAGAGCCTGACCCCCCAGTACTCCGCCACACTTCTCAAATTCAAACCCAAGGCTAAGCTCACTGGAGAAGCCACCAGTTGCTGGTGAAGGACCCGAATCACACCAGGTCTTGGGCCTTTCCAATTGAATTACCTGGGGGAGAGGGCTACGCCTGTGTCCAGCTACCTATCTGGCCCAAAGTGGTTCCCAGGAAAAATAATAAAAACCCATACTTAGGCCCTACCCAAAACCACTGTGCTTCTACAAACACCAACAAGAACTCTCCTGAGTCAAATACAAGGGACCCTCCCCAAAACCAGACCAGCTGCGCATGGAGACGAAAACGTCTGCCAAAAGCCCACCAAACCAGGAAAAGCATTGTCCCACCCACACGCACGGGGAGCAGAATGGAAACAGAAAGCGCTGAACAAGAAGGCTATGGCCCAAAAAGTCAAGCCGTAGAGCCAGGACCACCAGCCTGAAAAACTGATCCTTAGTTTATATGTTATCCACCCCTTGTTACCGGCCAAAAATATCCCCTTCCCTCAACCCCTTGTCAACCTCCCTAAACCCCAAAACCTCCCCTCTCACCACAAAGCTAACAGATCTTGCTTATATTCCCTCTCAGAAGCCCCATCCCTGCCCAAAGATGAAATGTATCTACAGTGATGCTGTCCTCACCGCTGCCTCGATGACCTAAAAGTAGATAAGAGCCTAGACTGGGTCAATGACCTTTTTGGACAATGGGGAATAACGGGATGGATTGCATCTTTGATTAAGGGAGCTTTGTGGGTATTCATTGTAATTATTACTGTGTTACTTATGTTCTCTTGCCTCCTACGTTGCTGCAGAAAGGCTGCTGGGAATGCCTTTTTAATAAATACAGAAGGGGGAGTTGTGGGGTATGCCCAGCCCCTGCCCTGGAGGGATCTCTGCTGAGATAAGAGATTTCACAATCGCCCAGCAGGACTCCCTGGAAAGACAACCACTTCTTTGGTCACAGTGAGAAAAGACAGATCCACAATCCTTTAGGAGACCCTATGCAGATCCTTTGTAACGCATTGGTCCTCACCCATCCCAGATCCTTTGTAACCCATTGGTCTTCACCCATCCCCTGTATCCCTATAAAAGCAAGCCCTCTGGCCCCTGTGGGGCTCAGGGAGAGGGTTCTTGTCCCTGGCTTCCCCCTTCGCCGGAGGGGACCAACAATAAAGCTACCTTCGTGCAGAACCAGCCACACGAACCTCTCGTCTCTTTCTCTGGTCTGGCTTGGCCTGGAGGCTGCCCTGCAGAGCTGAGCTGGAATCACGAGCTGATAATCACTGAAGAGCTGGCAGCCTCTGCAAGGGCCCTCCTGCCAGCAGCTGAGGGAAGACACCGGGCCTCAGGAAGGCGATTCCTTTCGGGACCATCTCCCCGGACCGGTCTTCTCTTCCTGGGTCAGAGCTGCTGACCTCATCACCGGCTGTAATATTCCATTTCTTGGGTGGCTTTGTTTTAAGCCAGATTTTCTAAGATACTAAAAAAATATGTAATATTAGGGCAAACTTCTATTAATTTATTGCAGTCATTCTCTATTCCATTGACTACACTAGAGCTAAAAGTAAATCATTCACTTTCATACTTTAATAATGAGAAACTCATCTTAACCTTGTTCATTTCAGAAATAATTCTTCATTTCTGCAGTTTGAAGATTTTCTGTGCTCATGTTTGGGTTTTTAAAGTAGGCGCTTTTTTCGCTCTTAATAACAGAAGTGCTGGTGGGATTAACATTATGTTACTAATGATACTGTGTTTTAAAAAGTTATAGAGGTAAAAGCAAAAGGTATCTGGTTCTATGGGCTGTTTTCTTAGATTTCCTTGTCATTAAAGCATATATTGTGTTGGGCAAATCCAGATAAATTTGAAAAATTTAGTTGGCTAGCTACCTGAGTGCTCCCACAGATATTTCTGTGTAAGTTCATGTTGGAATTACATATGCAAATATATGTGGTAAAGAACTAGAGAAGGTGGGAATATATCCTGGGTTATCTGATTTAGAATTTCTTTCACTTTCTGATTTAAAGAATGCAATAGTTATTAAGTGCCAAATATCTTACCATAATAATTTCTAGAATCCTCAAGACATGACTTAAATGTCACAAACAATCCTTTGCAACACTTACAGAGAAGGCAAGTAAAGCAGACTTAGCCATTTTAACATTTTTGCTAGCTTAAGCATGTTGTTTCATGCATTCCTAACCAAGAGCAATATGCCTGTACTGGACTGACAGCTACAGTCTCCCCAGTGATTACATTTTTAAAAAACTTGACAGCAAGCAAAGTAAGCCTCTTCCTCAGCATCTCCACTGCTAATACACTGCATGGACATTAGCTTCCTAAGTGAACTTGGAAATTATTGAGACTTCTAAGACAACAGAACTTAGGAAAGTGTTCCTGTCTTCTTTACGAGTTTAATTGATAGACTGCCTGCATTTGTGGAACTGTGACTATAAATCTCTCTGCATAGATATGTTTCTTTGATTTGAAGGGTATCTATGTAAATTGTTTTTAGATTCAAAATGTACCTGGGTTCAAAAACACTGACTTCTAAAGAAACTGAATACTTTTCTGTGTCTTGGTATTAGACTGGTACACACTTAAAATACATTAGTGTATGTAATCTTTGCTACAAAATAATTTGACTTGGTAAGCCTGAACTGAGCACAGGCTGAAGAGGAAACATGCTGGGAGCTGTCTCTGCTGGAGGATCTCTGAAGTTAGGAAGACTGACACTTTGGATACATGAAAGAGTTATTTATGGAATCAGTATGGAATAGTCCCTCTTGTGGCACTCCTTTCCCCAACTTCCCAGCCTGTATGAAATGATTTATGAAAAAGAAATGGCCATTGACCTGTGATTTTCAATGCATTATTACATTGTTATTAGTGATAGTTAAACAGTTTTACTCCACAGGAAGCCTGGTACAAAAATCAAGTACTTTATCTCCAGACACTGATCTGACCCCACATTTCCAGGGTATAAATCTGTGCTGTTTAAAATGTACCATACTTACTTAGAAAGACAGTCACTTGAATTTCTTTAAAAATATATATTTTAAAGAAATGTGGAAAAGTCTATATTGTTTTCATTTTCAATTTAACTTTTAAACTTACAGTTTATTTTTCTGTCTTAAGAAGATCATGCAGAAATACTTTCCTTTTTTTTCTTCAGTACCTTCTTCTTTCCTCTTCTCTCTATGCATCTGTTTCTAGAGAAAGGGCCTTTTTTCCTCCTAAATTTTACATATCGCTTTCCCCTTTTTTTTTCCTACAAAGATATCTCTTCACATTTCTCAGAAAATCGGTCTCTCTTTCAGAACTTACTCAGTCCATTACACTTAACATACCCTTGGGAAATACCATCAGAAGCCAACGACCGGAGCAATAAATGGATCAGACAAAAATTGTAACAAAATGGAACAAGAGAAACTCACAAGTAAAAAAAAGTTCATCTCTGTTGATTTTTTGGAATTACCATACAGGCAAGGCAGAGGAAAGCCCACATATATACTTTTAGTTCATTTTGAGTTGTAGAGCTGCAAAGAATTTGACTGCAACAGGCCACGTACTTTCTGAACTTTTCTCAAGGTCACCTACCTGTGGTCTTGAGAGGATGCCATGGGAGGAAGCAACAAGCCCCTACCTCCTGCAATCCATTAAACATCAGGAGATGAAGCTAGAGTAAGGAAAACTTGATAGAAATACTAGTTCAGACAAGAAGAAAGAATCATGTCTCTCTCTTCAGGAAAGTTTGCGGCATACATACCTCTGCTTTCAAGGGAGAGCATTTTGTTTCCTGGTGATACCTCTTTTTCAAACTGAGTCTTGTTACTTGCACTGCCCACCCTGCAACAGCCTTTGGTGGCTTAGCTTGGAGCTCTTTCCCCCATCCCCATTCCTGGGATGCCTACAAAAATAATTTTTTCTTATGCATCCCAGACTCAGTTGGTACCTGTTTCTCCAACATAACCTGTGTTGTGCTGATGAAGTGCCATCAAATTCACTATGTTCCATGATGATTTCAGAGGTCAGTCAGAATAATTATGAAAATGTGCAGTCTTACAAATTACAGAAAGAATCACCATATCCACTTCCAAATGTGGACATACTGAATATACAATGTGAAGTAAGTTACTAGAACATCAAAACTGTTCCAGATGTTGGCTGATGGACAAAAGTCAGCTGTGACTCAGCTTTATATAGGGCAGATATATCACCAGGAACTAAATTATAATTTTTCTTAAAAGCCAGTGGGACTTCGGTGCTGATTTCAAGGGATCAGAACTTCAGCCAAGACACGTAATGTAAAAGCAAATATGCTGCACTTTTTGGTAGATTTATTGTTACTGTTGTTTGGTTTAGTATTAGCATTATTTCTTTACTGCTATTGCAGTAGCTCTTAATAAGACTAGAAATAGACTGAAATAAGACTACAACATTTGACTAAAATGATCCTTGAGCAACAAATAAAACACTAGCAGTGGTATGGCATAGTATTATATTTTATATTCCCTTCACAAATATATCTGTTCTTACCTATATAGATGTGAGGAGAGGATGTGTTAATTTTGCTTTTTACCAGTATTAAAAATATTTTTCTTGTCATTAGGAGATGTCTTTTCTTTATATTGTAGCAAGGTAATATCCTGGCTCAAAGTATAATCTCATGCATTTATTTCCTATAAAAGTATTAAGTTAAAAATATGAAAAAAATAAGTGATGTCCTTAAAATAAGACAAACAAACTGCAAATTTTTGTTGCTCTGAATGCTGAAAATCTAGTAGTATGTTTACAAAAGTAAAGTTACAATTACAATGTCACTTTAGTTTTAACTAATGTGATAACAGCACTCGGAAGTGCTACAAATCCATCCATACAACCACACATCCAGTAGCTTACAGTTCTGTGGAAATAGCAGGAAAAGTCTAAAAATAGTTTCAAAGTAGATTCATAGGCCATGTCCAGACAAAGGTGGATATCAGGTTGTCTGTGCTATAGTAATGTTCAGCACAGCCTGAAGAGTTCCTCAACCTGTCAGAGTGCCATTGCTGGCATATTCAAGCTCCTTGGCAAGACTAGGTTAGTCTGTGTGATGTGTTTGATGTTGCTTTGGATTCAAGAACATTACCGAAACACAAAAAAGCTCTTACTCAGTGGCCTGAATAAATACAATTATACTAAAAGTGAGCTAAACAGCCATAGCTCCCTGGCTACAGAGAGAAACAGGACCAGCAGAAGCTGAAGTTGGCTCAGGCCATAGCTCATGCCGAGGCAGTGTGGTCCCCAAGAGCCCCTGGGGAAGGGAACTACAGGCACAGAACGGGCACAGCCCCACACGCCTCTGCATTGGAGGGGCTGGTGCCCAAGGCCTGTGAGCATCAGCCTGGTGAACTGCAACTGCACTGTGGTGCTGGTACACAGAGGAAACAGTTTATCTACTCAATCATTATTTAACCTTTTCTACAATAAACGAATACAATCGTGTTGTATCACAAACATCAAGCATTTTTTTGGAGCCCCAAAATACTAGGTGTTTTAGAGACACAAAGTAAGTCATAATATCATAGAATATGCTGAGTTGGAAGGGACCTGTCAGGATCACTGAATCCAGCTCCTGGCCCTGTGCAGGACACCCCAAGAATCCCACCACATGAATGGGAGTGCTGTCCAAATGATATGCAGAAAAGACTCCACTACTAGAGTAAGTAGTAAAGGAGGTATGTTTATTCCAGTGCTGGGACACATGGGGGATTAGTTCCTCCAAAGCCCTGCGTGCCGACAGCTGCATTGAGCTTGGTATATATCGGGTTACAAGTTCCATATTCATTAAGTTTCCCAATGCGTCTATACATATTCATTACCTAGCCCCACCTAGCCTCGCCTCATATTACAATGAGCCCAAAAGTCATTCACATCCGCGTTGCGGTTGCGCAGTGCTGTCTGGTGGTCGTGGGCAGGGGTCTGCAAGATGAAGTAAGGGTCTTCCTCAGATGGAGTTGTTATAAACGCATATTGTAATATTGGCTTCTCGCAAGTATTAAGGTGAATATTATATAATGTTAGAAATGCTTTTACTGTGTGGATGTAGTTTTCTTTCTTTTTAGCAAGAATTTAGCAAGTGTGAGCAGGTAAGATAACCTCCAAGCCAACAGAGGATGAGGCCCAAGAATGGCTAATCAACACTCTGCCCGGAGAACAAAGGGGCCCAAAGCGGATAATCACCACTCTGCCCGGGCGGCAAAGAGGCCCAAAAAGCTGCTATCAAGCCTTACTGTCTGGGGAATTAAGAGGCCCACTCGACTATCAACTCTCACCTAGTCAGCCCAGGCCCAAGAATCAAAAGAAATGAAACTGCAAGGCAGAAGAATATGCATGCTCTAAAAAGGCGGAACCAAGGAGTGGCCATGCAGAACAGCTCCTGGAAAAGTTTGAATATGCATAAAGAACAGACAGTAAAAATGGTATAAAAATGACTATCCTCGAGCATCAGGCGTGCTCTTGGCAGAGCACCAAGGCAGCCGGCCGTTACCTCTTTGCTTTATTTTATGTGTCTCTTATTGTCTTTTTATTGAACTTTTAAATTCTCACAGGAGAGTTAACCTCGTTTTTCACAGAGTAAAGGGTCTTCCTCATCCTGAACTTTTCACCTTGCTTCCCTTCGCATGCTCTTTACGTCCCTGGCCCAAGTCCAAACTTCAAGGCTGGTTTAAGTTAGTTTTAGGTTGAAAACAGGATCTTTGGTCAAGATTCCTTCCCTTTATCAATCGTCTTATATCTTCTCATCCTGCTTTGGTAGGCACAGTAAGTGTTGAGCAAGCTGTATGCATTGCTTTTAACAAACAACTTCTTAGCAAATCATTTAACCTCTGCTTCCCCATCCCCCCTGATTCACAAACACTTCTTGAACTCTGTCAGGCTTGGTGACACATCCCTGGCGTGCCTGTTCCAGTGCTCACCACCCTCCGTGTGAAGAATTTTCTGATAGCCAACGTACACCTCCTCTGACTTAGCTTAATGCCATTTCCTCGAGTCTGATACTGGTGGTGAGAGTGAAGGGATTGGCACCTGCCCCTCTGCTTCCCCTTATGAGGATGTTGAATACCACAGCGAGGTCTCCCCTCAAGTCTCCTCCAGGCTGAACAAACCAGTGACCTCAGCTGCTCCTCATAATGCGTCCCTCGTGGTCCCTCGTTGGGACAGTCTCTAACATCTGATTAAATTTGAGCAGCGAACCAAGTGTTTGTTAAATAGAAAAGCGATGCCTAAGCACGCCTCCCGAAGGCCGGTGTCAACTTCGTCACACGCGGGCGGGGACTGCCCTACGCTCCCCGGGCGCGCCGTGGCGGCTCCCGGCGGGGCGGCGGCTCCCCGCGGGTCTCGGCGCGCCGCTCACCGGGCCCCCTCACGGCGCGGGCGGGCTCGGGGCGCGGCGGGCGCGGGCGCGGCGCTCCCGCCCCGTGGGGGCGGTGCTGCTGACGGCGCCAGCCCCCCCAGACCTGCCGCGCCGCTCCCGGCGGGTGCCCGGCCACACGCGGCGGGTCGGGCTTCCCCGCCGGGAGCACGGGGCGCCGCATGGTGGCCCTTCCCCAGTGGTCACGGGCGCGCTCGCCCCCCCCCGCCGGCTGCGCGAAGGAGGACGGCGGAGCATGCCACAGGCGGGGCGGTTCCGCGGGGACTGACATGCTGCTGAAAGAGGGCAGGCGCCAGCCCCTCCGCCTCTCCCCGCGGTAGCGGAGGCGATGCTGCAGGGCGCTCCCGGGACTCTCCCGCAGGCACCAGGCTATCGCCCACAGCAGCCGCGCTCGCTGCCGTGAGCGGCGCGGCTCCGGCCCGGCCGAGGTGACGAGCGGCGCGGGCCCGCACCCGCGCCCGGGGCGGCGGCGGCGGGGAAGGCGCTGCCCGCGCCCGCGGGCGGCTCCGCGCGGCGGATGCGTATGCATGAGCGCTGCACCGAGCGGGCGCAGGAAGCGCCCCCGCTCCGCCGCTTCCATCTTCCAGGGCAGCAGGACCTCGCCGCACGGCCGCGACAGCGAACGCCGGGGCAGCGGCTCCGATAGCGCCTACCAGACCCAGAGAGCCCTGGACGACTGTAAGATGGTGGGTACCGCAGGCGGGCTTGCCGTAGTTTTTACCTTTTCCGAGCTCTCCCGGCGCAGGCAGCGGTGCCGCTCCTCTCGCCGCCTTGACTATTCCCATCACGTCCAGTTGCACTGTTTTTAAACCCGCAGTCTCCGCCGGGGTGCTGCCCTGCACCTCAACTCGCGGCGGTTCCAAAGCGGGAGGCGGGAGGGAAGGCGAGACTTGCGGGGAACCGGCTGCGGGACAGGAAGCGGAGCGGGCGCCTGAACAGTCCAGCGGGAGCAGGAGTCCTCGCCCTGGTACACACACTGCAGAGCAGCTGGAGTTGCTTTTTGGTAGATCCGTCTAAATCTGTCCCCAGACTTGCGCTCACTGAAGCCGAAATGAGTAAATAGTTCCCTCCAATGAATCACTGCACTGTCTGCTTGCTGTCTTGTGCAGCAACCACACTCTTGCCCTAAAATCCTTTTAAATCAGGACACAGAATTAGAGGCCCTGAAATTCTGTCCTTGGTATATATGGTATCTGTTACCAATCGTCCCAGAGTAGCTCGTTGCAATTTTAAAACCTGAGGTGGAACACCTGCGTCTGTGTTATTTTTGGACTGTCACATTCTGGTATCAGATTTTTCCCCAGTCATGTTCAAAATGCTTGCATCCTGACACTTTCCTCCAAATCAGCGCCGTATGCCCCCTTTCAGGCTCCTTGAGCTACAGTCAGCCTGACACTGGGCCCCAAAATTGCCCCTCTAGCTAGTGACAGATGTAGAAAAAACATGAAGTCGCTGCTACTTTCCTTGACTGATCTGTGTCTTGCTAAAGCTCTGTCCAGTAGCATTGAAAATGGAGCTGCTACTTTTATTCTGCTGGATTCTGGCAATTTTTTTTCCTCTGGTGCTGAAAAATGTGCTGGCAGATTATCCACTCTGATACTTCAAAACTGGGAGCAATTCCCAGTTCATGGAGGAACAAAAGCTGCCACAGTAGCTCTATAAATATACCCAACAAGTGGATGTTACTGGGTTCTGCCTTTTTTCTCATTCCCAACAGCATGATGTGGGTAGTTACAGAGAAGTTTTTAGAATTGACTGATTAGAAATAAAGTATGTTTTACAGGTGGGTTGTCAAGTTGCAGTAAGATTCAGGAGGTAAAATCAGTGTGGTTTTTCTCTTCTTGATTCAGCAACATATGTGTGGTTTTGTTTTCCTGAGCAATGATCAGGTGGCCAAATGAGTCTTTTTAGACAAGGGATATCAGGTGAGAACTGGCAAAATGCATCTGGTGCAACCAGTTACCAGTTGTAGAATGCGACACTTTTCTTCCTAATGCAAAATAATCACACTATGACACAATATAGTACAATTTTTTTCCTCTCCGCTGCCTTGATGCATTCTCTTAAGCTACAGAATGATAAGAGTTGAAGACCTGTTTAGCAAATATTGTGCCTAGGGCTTTGTTTAATGTGTGCTTTTGGGTTTGTTTGGGATGTGGGTGTGGGAGGGTGCAGATGTACTGGAACGCGCTCGGGTTGACTTGCTGCTCCTGAAGCAGAGAAACCTATTTGCTATTTGTAAAATGAAACGTAAGAAAGCATGGCCAAAACTATTTTTGATACCATTTCTCAGCTATACAGTTCATTGCAGTGGGATGCATGAAGGGTATGGATGTAACACTGCGGAAGCGACTCGTTTATTTTCTGAGCATGAGAATTTGAGGGCTTGACTTTAAAAATTGGTAGCTCTGAAAGACTCCAGGTTCTTAGCATGTTTTTATGTTGGGGTGTGTTGAACTTCTGGTGGTAATGATGACTGCAGTATTATGAGCAATTACTCTTGTCTGTTTTTATGTAGTTTGGAAATTGAGGTCAAAACACAGATAAATAAATATTCTGTTCTATTACTCCAATCCTTCCGCCCCCGCCACCATGTGGAGCAAATGGTCTTATGTGCATTCTTTCAGGAGACAGCAAATGCTTAATTTCCTTAAAATATAATTCCATGTACATGATCAGTGGAACTAAACAATAATGATCTTTCCATCATTGTGAAATTACCCATTTATCTGACAATGTCCATATGTATCTGCCTGATCCTGGATTTCTGTAAAGGTTGTAGTGTTTATTTACTCCTTTGTTTCTTTTTCCCACATGCACTTTAGAAAAGGTGCTTTCTGGAATTTTAACAGGAAAATGCCTGTCTGGTACATCTTCTCAGCCAGTAACAGCAGATGAGTTTTAAGACTAAAATCTGGGTTGAAGGAAAGTGACAGAACAGAAATCATTACAAAATAAATTAGCAAAATTGCCAATTTAAAAGCAAATGCTACATTCCAATCCCTAAATGTGCTGTTAATCAGGAAGCAGGAGGAGCAAAGGCAATAATTTCTGGAGATATTTTCGTCTTTCATGATAGCAAAAAATAACCTCATGCTACTAGTAAAACAGATGGTTTTTTTGTCTGCTTAATATTTAATACTAATAACTCAAACACTTTCAGATATTAAAAGCAGAAACACTACTTTCCTACAGATGAACATTTATAGCTCACAGAAGAAGCAGCTGCCATGGAGGCTCTAGTCATTTACTGAATTGTGTGCTCTTGATCCTATGTGCTATGAAATTTTGAGCAGCAGGAACAAGCCCTAGATTGGGCATGTTTTTAAAAAACTGAATTGTTTTTACCAATGTACTTAAAAATTCTCATGTATGTAAATTGTTTTTGTTTTTCAGCTTGTCCAGGATTTCAATACCCAGGTGGCTCTCTATCGGGAGCTGGTCATTTCCATTGGGGATGTCTCAGTCACCTGTCCTTCTCTGCATGCAGGATTGCACAAAACTCGAACCCAAGGATGTGAGATGGCCTATCAGGCTCATCAAAAACTAGCAGCAATTTCTGGGTAGGAGGCAACTTACGTTGAATTAAAGCCGTATTCATGTGCAAATCTTTGTTAAATACTACATTATGGAAACTTTCAGGAAAAGCATTAACTTGTGTTTCTGTTTTATGCATAGAGGTGTATGACCACAAATTTTGCAGAATGCCCATATCCTTACCATAGTACAATTTTGGATCAAATCCTGGTCCCCTTACCAAGAACATATCCTTCTGATTTCACTGGATGCTTTTATGTAAGACAAACAGGATTTTACTGCGTATCACTACAGATCAAGCAGGAAGCCATGCCCTTCGAGGGTGAAATAGCAATAGCTTTCTGCCCAGTCTTCCATTGAGTATATCTAATTGAATAGTTAAGGGACAACTAGCTCAGCTCAACTAGAGACTCAACAAAATTTTATCAAAATTAGGTGAAAATTGAGCGAGGGGAATACAAATACTAGTCTGAAAACTTGTGTTTACATTCTACGTGTTTTTAAACCCTTGTTTGTTGAAATAAGAATGAAAAGTTTGCCAGCATATAACGTTGTAATTTATTCTTTGGTATTACATTATGTACATTCCTTTCCATGGTGACAGAATGTATTATCACATACTTGAGACTATGCCTCAGTGCAAGATCAACCAGCATAAGTAGCTGTTTCCTAAAAAATGGGAATTCATGCTGCTGATTCCATGTGATACACTGATATGCCAGTATGGTGACTGGGGCATTTATATCTGTATGTACCCCCTGACTGATGTCTCATTACACTTTGTCAGAACTGTCTGCATCTGGCTTGTCTACCATAAGCCATTGTGCACCACTGGAAGAAAAACCAAAACTTTTTTGCAGCTCTGCCTAATCCCCATTAAATTTATTTCATCACTTTAATATATATGAGAAATCTGTCATAGGCTTGGTATGTAAGGGAAACCCACAGTAACAAACCAAACATAAAAAGATTTTATTTTAGTAGAATTACCACCATTTTCAAGTAAGACTGTGCAAAGTCACTTAAGGTGCCTTTTTGACCTCTGATTTGTTCCTCAAACAAAATACACATTTTTAAAATACTAAAATCGGTGGGAATTTAAAAAAAAAACCAGCAGTGAATAGACATAGTTCTTTTTAATCAGTACGCTGAAAACGTGAAAACAAACAGTAGTGAAATCTGTTTTGTGTGCTTTCATATAATATAAACAAAGATAATACATTTGAATAGCTTAACCTATTTTGTAACTTCCAAGTATTTTCCCCCATAAAGAAAACAATCGATACATGCTCATTTAGAAAGTACTGAGTTTTTTTAAGCAATCATTTCGCAGTTGGAAGTCTGTCATACACACAAAGATGTCCTGAAGGTTGTGCAGTTGCTGCAAGATTGACATTTGGCTAATCTAAAACTGTTTTAAATAACTGTGATAATACTGTGATATCCATAACAACTGGTAGGTGTTAGAAACTCTGGAAATGACTTGTTTGGTTTGACAGACATTTTACAAGATGTGCTTCACATCCCCACCCTCCTGTAGCTGAGGAAAGGCATATGAGACAAATAAACTTTTTTGGTGTATTTGTGAGGAAGGGTGGGAGATGAAGATACAGCAAGAATTCAGGGTAGAAAAGAAATAGGAGAGGAGTAATAAATAGTCTCAGAGATAGAGTCTTCAGCTCAGCAGAAAGACTGATGTAGTGCATATTATATAGAATCTGGAATAGGAATCTAATTGGATAGGAAGAAAAAGTATCAGGAAGAAAAATGCTTAGGGACAGGAATGCATTAAATCATCCTCGGTATTAAATAGTCAGGAGGGTAGTGTGTTGCTCAGAAACCACTGTTAGTCAGCAGATGGGATGGAGGCTTATTTAGTTCACTGCTTTAGTTCAAAATGCACAGCACTGCACTGGGTAATACAAAAAGGTCTTATTAAAGAAAACGTGTTGCTTTCTCACCTAGAAGGAATAATAGCAAGCAGCTGTTTATGTTACTAGACTATAATGTTTCAAAGCATTCTGTTAATTCCATCAGTAATGTTCAGTTGGTCTCTTAGGTTATCTGCCTGAGGTGTTGCAGGGCACTCTTTCTTATTTGAGAAGTTGGTGTCACTAAGACAATACTAAATTCATTTATCTTGTTTGTACTGATGTTTTCCTTGGAAAATTAGCAGACAGCTTACTGTTACGCTGTTCCTCTTGGAATATATGGGGATTTCACAGAATCACAGAACTGTTAGGGTTGGAAGGGACCTCTGGAGATATCTGGAGATCACCTAGTCCAACTCCTGTAGGCACTAGTGCATTTGAGACTTAAGTGCATGCCTGACTCGGGCGATTAGAAGAGGCACCTATTTCCTTTCCTAATTCACTTGTTCTGCAAGACTAAGCAAGGTAACAAAGAGAAAAGATGCAAAGACTTGGAAGGAGAGAAACAAAAACAAATCCTCTAGTGCTGGGGAAGGCAGCTCTGGGAAGAAATCTGGAAATTGTTGAAAGGGAAAGAAATGCTGAGGTAGAGATAATGCATTAGGAACTGAGCAAGATAGAAGTCATGAGGATAGAAAAATACGTTGGTCATGGGCATATCTGTTTTGGAATATTAGGCAGACATCAGAGTGGGACAGTGGTGTAATGTGAACAAGAAGAGAAAGCTGCAAGTGTACCTATTGAAAAAGGATACACTAATATGCCAACAGAAACAGATTCAGCTAGAGAAGAGAGGAAGTGAAAGTCACACTTACGTTTTAAAAACTGAGAGAAAGAAAGACAAAGGAGATAATGAAAAAAAGACAAGGTAGCATGGGAACATAAAATCTTATAAAGTCCACACTGGATTAAACTGTATCACCCCATCTAGCTCAAATCTGATGGCTGCTGGTAGCAGAGATTTCATAAAAAGTAAGCAAAGATACATAAACCAGGTTGTGCATAGAACGATGCCTTCCCTCATGTACTTGCTGCTACCCAGCACTCAGTAAGCAAAGGCTGCATCTGAACAATCTGTATCTGACAAACGTGAGTTCTCACTGAGGATTTCAGGATTTCTCTAAATATTAAGGTCTTTAACTCAAAAAATGCTGAGGATGAACAAGGACATTTTTATACTGTGGTGTATTTAAAAATCTATTTACTAAAAAAATATTTTTGAAAAAGGAAACTTCAAACTAAGTCTCCAACTGAATAGGCCCTCCTAGGTATTACAACCTCTTCTTTACTTGTTATCTTTTTCTTATAGAAATAGTGAAATTTTAGCAAAGGGGAGTAAAGATTAGAAATAAAAATAATCTAAATTGAAATATCTTTTAGGAATGCCAATCAAAGTAAACCCTTCTTTCAGCGTTGGTTTTCTCAGGACTTCAGGTCAATTCCTGCTCTCATACTAAAAGTTCCTAGTGATTTTTAATGAGCTGTCTTCTGAAGAAGGTGAGTAAGGTTTGGTCCTTTCATCACATTTTCTGCTGTATAATGTAGCAGAAATTAAATATCTCAAATTATTTACATTGTGCATCCTTGTAGTATTAGTTGCCATGGTCAAAACTGGAGAAAGTACAGCAACAAGAAAATGAGTCAGCATTTTCCAAAGAAAAAGGAAAAATACTTGTAATAGTAAGAAGATGGGGGGAGAAAGATGCAGATCTCTGTTATGGAAGAGAGTCTGGTTTATGGAATGATAGTGGTGGTCTGTTAGAATTCATCAAATAGGGAGCTGGCTGTATACATGGAGTCCACTAGGTCTGGGATGTCAACAGAAAGATCACTCAGAATTGTATTTTAAGATACAGGTCTGCACAACTGTGCACACACTTTTGTAAATGTCCTTACATATTCTCAAGCACTTGATATGCTTACATAATGTGTGCACTTGGCACACTGAAACCAGAACTGGCAGTATCTCTCTGACAGTCTGATATATATGTTGGCAGTGGCTTTTTTTGCATGAAACAGAACTGTGTGAGGAGCTCAGGGGTGCATGGCAATGTTCATCTGTGTGAGCGTAGCTCTGAAAGTGATTTTTCTGTTTTTATGACTGGTGTTCCAAAGTCCAAAATCTAAGGAGGAATAAACCTCTACACCCATACACTCTGGGACAGCAGCTTTGCAGAAGAGGATCTTGGGGGTTCTGGTGAACATCGAGTTGAACATGAGCCAGTGCTGTGCCCTTGTGCAAAGTGGGCCAGCAGCCTCCTATGCTGCTTTAGGAAATGTTGCCAGCAGGTCGATGGAGCTCATCCTTCCTTTCTACTCAGGGCTGTTGAGGCCATATCTGGAATACTGGGTCCAGCAGTGGGCTCCCTAGTAGAAAAGAGGAAAGGACATACCAGAGCAGATCTAGTCAACTACCTTAGAGATGGTTAAGCAGCATCCCACATAAACGGCAAGGCTGTCAGACGTGGGATTGTTTAGCTTGGAGAAGAGAAGTCTTGGAGGGGGATATTATCAATATGTATAAAAAATACCTGATGGAATACTGTAAAGAAGATGCAGTCAGGCAGTTCTCAGTGGTATACAGTGATACGACGGCAGGTAAAAATTGAAATATAAAAAAAATTGATTAAAAATTTTTTTAAACTCCCTTTGTGCTGTGAGGCAGGTAGAATATTGGAACAGGTGCACTGAGAGGTTCTGGAGTCTCCATCCTTGGTGATACTCAGAATTCAACTGGTCATGGCCCTCAGCAACTCTCTGTAGCTGACGCTGCTTTGAGCAGGAGGTTTGGATCAAGTTAGTTCTAGATGTCCCTTCCAGCCTGTGACAAAGTCATCATGAATCTCCTTGGGAAAATTCAAAGACAAAGTTTCCTTACTTGACATATGCATCTGTTACTTCTATAAAACAGTTGTAAATTTTAAGTTCCTGTAAGTTCAAGAGAAGTTGAGAAAGTCACCTAAAAATCTCATCCTGATTGCATTCCTGTGCACAAAAAGATTATCATAGTGTTGCTTAAAGTTTTTAATTTTATGTAATTTCTACTTTTGTTTCCCTTTGCAGTCTACAGTGGGAATTCTCATGTTTTCAATAAGCACCAAATAGTAATTTCTGAGAGCTAATTAATGGAAGCTTGTTTCCTAAGGCTATTTTAAAACATACTTCTGACACTCAATTTTGGCCAGTTTTTTATTGAACTGTCTGAATTTTCCCTGAATTACAAACCTTCAAAATTACTACCTCCTTTCCAAAGCACGCTAACAAAAAAGACTGCTTCGAAATACTTTACAAATTAAATGATGAAAAGAATACTTCAGATCTATAAGTTAAAGAAAGCTGTGTAGAGACAGGCATAACAGAAAGCATTTTAACTGTTTAACTGCACATGTTAAATGAAACTCTGCTGCTAGTCAGTATTAGCTGAGCAGAAACAAAGCACAGCAACACTTAGCTCAACAGGGAAGAATTTTTATAATCGTGATTCAAAACCATCTTTATGCCAACAAACCAGAGGTCTGCCCCAGCTAGATACCAATCGAGTAGCATTTATGGAGATCTCTGTGCTCCCTAGACATCTTTGCAGTCATTGCCATGGTACTCCTCTAAGTGTGTGTGTCAGGTGGGGAGAGTGATAATGTCGATCATGGGATTCTGAATCACAGGCACTGCTGCTGTATCCAACCTCTGTTGGAGATGTTAGCATTGTTTCAACTGCCAGATGAAAGTTAAGAAGTAAGGTAAGAGATTGCACCATGATAACCAGAATGTGGCCTGATAAAACTATAGTTAAATACCAAAAATAATGTTATGATACATAAGAAAACAAGGAAAGCAGTCAATATTCACTGCAAGAATCAATACTGTTATACATGATAATACCAGTAGCATAATGCCCTCTGAATCCATACAAGGTGATTTCTTGCGTTGTAGATGTTATAAACAGTAACAGCTTAAAGCTCTGACCTTAAAAATACTGTGAAGTAAAAAATACTGAGATCTTCCACTTCAGAAAACTCTTGGAAATAAAAAACCTCATTTTGCTTTCACAGGCTGTACTAAAAGCATTTCAGTAAGTTGTTTCAATGTGGCATGCTAGATCCCACAACTCTTAAAAATCATTTAATAGTACCTCACTTAGGAAATTGTCCTGATGATTTAACTGTGACTGTCCACAATGAGTAAAGTCAGGGAGATCTTTGTCTCCCTCCAAAGAAGAGTTTTTCAGGATATGGAGCAAGTTCATTACTGAGCATTCTTACCATATAAAGTCTCATTTTCCTTCAACTTAGACATTCAGCTTCCGTAAACATTCACTGGAATTTTCTTACATGGTTAAAATTTTCTTGTAATTTTGAGCGTATCAGGTTCTAGAAGCAAATTCTGACAGTGTTTATTCATTTTTGGTTGGCCGGCATATCTTCACTGATTTCTATGTCCTGAAGTGATTGCAAACTTAGTACCGTGTATCAGAGACTACACGTGTTCCAGGGACTCAAATCCCATTTTGAATAATGGGAGTTGGTCTACATGGGAATGTTTTGATAAAAAAGCTCAGATGTGGATAGTTTAACATACCCCTTCAGGACCAAGTAGTGCATGATAGTGCAGAGTAAGTATACCCTAGCTTACTCCTTTCACAAAGGGGTAAGATGTGCATGTTGTTCTGAATAGATTCCTTGTAAAAAATTTCTCTAATTATACAAACCACGTGCATCTAAAATGATGGAAAGGGATGGCAAAAAGATCAAACTATTTTCTGTGGAACTGAGTTAAGGTGGGTTTGCTTATTAAGAACAAAATCTGTTTACTCAATTTAAGCTGCAAGTTGAAAATGAAATCATTTAAGTCATATCTCCAGTTCAGAAAGCAAATAATGGAAGAAAAACGAAGGTTATTTACTAAGGCTAGAATTTTCAAAATAGCTGACCTCTATAGACTGATTCTTTATTTGTACCTTTGTCTTTGGAAGTGCTTTAATAGGTATTTGGGACTTGAAGATACAAGGTATTAGTATCTCCCTTTATAGATCTATCTTTCATAACTGGAGGCCAGATTTAGTAAAGGGCAAACAGACCTAAAAGTGAATTTATTACTCTATTATTTTTCTATGTTTGGAACAGCAATTCTGAAAATTCTGGAAATTCTACGTCTGCAGTAATGCAGCGTAACTTAGTTTTGACGAAGTGGAAGAGCTTACAGCACCTTGCCTAATGATAAACCTCACCGGCAGTCAGGACGGCAGTCTTGCTTGTCCTGACAAGGTTGATCCCAGAGGTGCTAGCATCCTCGAGAGCTTGACACACCATTTTGGTGCTCCTCATGAAACACAGTGGCCCATGCCACTTTGTTTTAGCCAAAGCTGAAGGTGAGTCAATTTCTAGACCACTTGCACCTGCCTCCTAGAAAAGGGAGGAAAGTGAGAAAAGTAGAAAGTGAGTGCTAAAAGTAGAACAGACCATCATCTTTGTCAGTCTCTTACTTGCTCCTTTCTTCCATCTGACACTCAATTGGCACATTCACAGCCCTTTCCAGTGCACTGCTGAAACTCCAAGACTGCATATGCTGGGTAAGCCAAACAGGTAAGCCTGCCCCTTGCATGAAGGGTCCTCCCAACAGCTGGGAAGCTGTGTCACAGCCCAGCAGCCAGGGATGCTGCCCATTTTTGAGGATCACCACAAACGGCAATATTCTCCCTGGGAGGCATAAAACAGCATAGCTGTTCCTCTGTGACATAACCTGAAGGTATGAGGTGTGGGGAATTAGGGCGCACATTGCCATCATCTGACCCAGTGGAAAGAGTATTTTGCATGAGGAAGAAAAACTGTGTTGAGGTCTGGTCTGTACTTGGGTTTCAAGCAGTGCCATTGCAGGTAAACATCTAAAACTGTTAGGGAACTTCCTTTGTGGTGTTCTAAGCCTTGCTCCCATAATGTTTTTCTATGTTTTAAGCAGATGAAATACATAAAGACACAGGGAAGTAGAGACTCAGAATTCAGGTAAAGGCTCATTATTCCTCAGCATTCTATATCTTCACCCTGGCAAACTTTGAATTTACCTGCACAGTACCGTGGTCTAGGGCTGGAGTACCCTGTAGGTTTAGGTTGGTTTGCCTTCCATTTTGACATGCCCTCTGCATTCATCACTCCCATTATGGGTTCCTGGAACCTAGAAGACGATACCAAAATGTAAGATACTACTGTAATTCAAGTCTTTCAGTGGAATCTTCTCTTCTCTTCTCTTCTCTTCTCTTCTCTTCTCTTCTCTTCTCTTCTCTTCTCTTCTCTTCTCTTCTCTTCTCTTCTCTTCTCTTCATAAGCAGCATTCCACTATAGTTAGATTTTAAAGGGTGGTTTCTCGAAGTCTAACTCATTAATAATGGAGTATTCCAGACATATGTAAGACTATTTATCTGTAGCAATGGTTGAAACAACCAATCTGTTTTACATTCTTATTTTGAGGTATACAAACCTTTACGTGAGAAATTTAAGTGAAGGAAAACAACATACGTTACCAAACAGATATGGGGACTGAATTACATTGGTGGGGCCTCTTTAGAAATGCTGCAGAATCAGAGCTGACCTTTTGCAGAAAATTCAGTGTTTCTGCCAGCAGTCTCTAACTTTATGCCCTTCTCTTGCCCCATTTTGTCTTTTCAGAAGATACGCTCTCATTGTTGGACATAAAATGCTTTTCTCACCTCTACTGTGCAAGTCATTTTCTCAGGGAGTAAACAGCCAGAGGATCCAGCAGTTAGGTATATTTCTAGAAATGAACTGTGAGGATTTTGAAAAGCCCACAGAACTTTATGTGGACTCTGTTTTGACAGTTGCTGTTACCGTCACTTTACTCCAGATTTTCTCATTCCCTTTTCTCCTTTGTCATCCCTTTTTTCAGTGTTTCTGTTTCTTGTTTTTTTTCCCTCATAGCCTGTCTCCACTCAGTAATGAAATTAATATCTGATTTGCTACTGTCACATTAACTGTTTGGGAACTCTTCATGGCAAAGTCTTGAATGTATGTATGACAAGCCCACTGGAATCCACTGACCTTTAGATCTGCGGCATTAAACATGATGAACAAAAATAATAATTTTTTCAAACCTCTATGTTTTGAGAAAATTCTGAAAAATCTCATTCAGTCCCTGACCGATGTTTCAGATGAATTACTTATTAAATAGGGGTACCAGTTCTTACTATCTCTGAAAAATACTTAGTAATTTTACATCATATTTCAGTCTTTCAAGGGAAAGCATTGTTTTCAAATACTCTGTTTTATATTGCTATAGTTTTTATCTAAATAATGCATGTTAATATTGCATTTTTATCATACTGTTTTCATCATTTATTTCTTTTGAAATTGATTTTTAAATGTCAGTTTGCTGGAATTCTAAGCCCTAACATGTAACAGCACATAGCAACTCCTGTTGCTATGTCTTGTCATGTCATGTCAGAAGTGGAATCAGTTCATAAGCTCTTCTTGAGCAAAAACCTGAGTGTTACTAGCTTATGTCAGTAAATAGTGCTTCACAAGGGGATGGATCTAGAGCTAAACTTTAGAAGGTATTTATAGACAGAAGTGTGGCTGATCATGAGCCTTTCATGTCGTGCTGCTTCTATGCCCACAACAATTAGGGGTGCCAGAGAAGCCTACATGGTTCAAAATTAATGTTAGACCAATCCAAAATAACTTTTTCATTGCAGTATTTCTGAAAAAATAATGTACGGAAACTTCATACCTACCTTCACAGATGTAAATAAAAGTTGCACTTGTGTTTATCTGTAACCAAGACAGCCAAGAAGCGTGCCTTTGTGTCCCCATTAGGCCAACTGTTTTAAGACCTGTTTCAATAGCATATTTCAGTATTTCTCTTCTATAGGTTTCTAATGAAACACAGCTAAAGCTAAGAATTTAATGACAAGTTTTTAGTGCTCCTTTCCTGGTCATTTTCCTAAATACTGTTTGATTAAGAAATCCCACATAGCTGCAATTTGATAGGAACTCTGCTTGTCTTCATTCTGGTTAGCTTGGCTTATATTGTTCTCAGAAAATTACTTCTGATTCTCACTGAATCTTATAGAGTCAGTCTATGTTAAGAATATGTTCATATATCTTAAGAGAAGTGAAAACATGAGATAATGAAGTTACACGCATTAGAAAGGCTTTAGCATGAGCTCTTAGAATTCCACATGTGCTGGGATTTTGCTTCTGATTTCTTACCTCTTTTTTTTTAAGTTTTGGACTGAAAATTGCAAGTTAATGGAAATGTTTTTACTAATGCTCATTTCTCCACATTCTGTAACACTGCTCTCTAGTTAGAAAGGACCATTTTGGTTCTGTGCCCCTCACTGAAACCAGCCAATGGCATTGCCAGGTAAATTGTGCAGGGCCATGCAATTAAGAGCATGTCCTTCTCATGCCCCACATTTGGTCATGCTCTTTTAAGCGCTGCACTTCCTGCATAGTCAGCTAAGAAAAGACTTCACACTTACTGTGATCTGCATGGTACATGGAGGTTTGCTCTAGTGAGAGGTCGAGTATCAAAGGGTAACTACTCTTAGCAGCATCATCAGTACCTTGCAAGATCAGTCTCCAGCTATGGGAGATCCCAGTTCTGTCAGGCCTACACTGGAAAAATTCCAACCAATTTCAACAAGGTGTACAAAATCTGTTGTAATTGCTTTATGGTTCTGTTTCTGAGCAATTAGTTAAATACTTGAAACCATTATCTGGGCATTAAGATTTCACCTTGACACAGCATTAAAAGAAGCATTCCTTAATCCAGAATCTTTCCAGTATTACCAGTTAAATGCTGTTTAAATTCATGTTTTAAAATTTAACATATACCAAAGTGTTGGCTGTTAATGCATAGAATTTTCTCCTTGATGGGTACATTTCTAGATCTACATTTACATTTTCCACATAATTTTTAACTATCAGAGAAATAATATACTGAATTATTTGTATATTAACATAGAAGGTCTTATTTTCTCTTACGTTCCATTTTTTATCTTGCTGTTCTTATTTTTCATAAGAATACTTTCATCATGAACATTTCCTGGCAGCAGATCTGGTGTAAGAGTTCAAATACCGACATATTAAATTCTGTGCTCAAAGTTGTTGAAGAAACTGCTTCCCATTTCAGAAGAAAACAAGTTTGCATTTATTGTTTGAGCAAAGAAAAGCTGACACATCATATCTCTGTCTATCAGGGCAAGACAGATCATTGCAAATCTAGTGTTGGTAACCTTGGCAGCACGGCAAATGGTTGAGTGGCAAAATACTTAAAAGTGCCATGTTTATACAGCAGCCTCCAATTATTTCCAACAGCTCTGGAGTTGTTACTGTGGTGAAACAGCACTATCCACCCTTATGCGTTTACAAGCCCTTCCAAAAAAAACCCCAACACCAACAAAGCAGCATTTGGTACTTGGGAATAGTATGACAACTGCAACCACAGTATGTAAGGCTGAGCAGGATGAGGCTGTGTGCTGAGGAAGCAGTCCCTTCATGCAGGGTGAAGAGCCCCAGTGCACCAAAGTCGTGGACATTCCAAAGTCTGGGCATTTAATTTAACTGCAGACCTACCCAAAGTAGTGGGTACAGACTTTTGCAGTTCATTTTGCATCATTCAAGACTCAGAAATTAGTAGTAGTCTGTGCAGCTGCTAATACATGATACTGAATGGCTAAGAAAAACTTGATGGAAAAATCCTTGTTTCCCAAGCAGAAAAAAAGGCTTTGCAAAGAGGGAAAAAAACAAAAGTAACACCAGTTCACAAAGTCAAGTGGAGACCAAAGCAGGATTAAGAAATATGAAGTGAAAAAATTGCGGAGTTCTTTTTGCTAGAATACTGCTTCCTGAACACATTTTATCAACAGATGGTTTTAAAAATTTCTTTTTCCTTATGTGAATTTAAATTCAGGAAGCTAATCTATTTCTTTTTTCTTTTTTTTTTTTTTTTTTGACACATTCAAGTTTTCTCAGTCTCTCAGCTGTGATTTTTAACTACTCTTACAGATTTGGTTTGTGAATTATCTGGTGGCGCTGTGTGAGATTCTTTTACTGATTCTATAACAATTTTTCATTTGGGATACTTTCATATGGAGGTATTTGAACATATGATTTTTTAAAAAGATAAAAAATACTCTGAGGCGTAAGCGTGACATATTCAGAGCACTCCTAGAAGCATTTGATACCTAGAGAATCCCAAACACTGCCTTATTCTGAGCAACCTAGTACTATCTACTGGATGTGCTGTTTTCTTTCCAGTTTAGAATTGCAGCAGTCACAGTGTTTGACCAATAGACAAAAAAAAAATTTATGAAAATATATAGATCTTTTCAGTAATTGCTAATGCAATATATCTCTTATCCAAATCACAGTGAAACTTACAGAACATCTTCACTTTAAGTAGTCCTGGTAGCAAGGTAACCGGTTTGTAATAATTTGAGGAAAAGCAAATACCATGTTCCTTGCGTTTTCATTCTAACCACTCTTCACAACTGCTCTGGTTTTCCCATTTTGGAATATGGAAAACCAGATACCTGAGTTACAAACAGATAGCAGGTATCCAGATCACGCTAATGCTTTAAGGAATGCCTTTTAGGAAAAAAAAGAAATTGAAATTTATATTCAAGGAAAGTACTAAGAGAAATGAAATGGAAAAAGGAAGTGTTACAAATCTAAGGAATCAGCTGGTTTAGTGTCCTGTGAATGGTCAACAGCAGATGGCATCACTTGCCTGCAGCAGAGTTCCTTCTAAATCCAGTATGTTTGTAGTTCATTGTGACTGAGATCCTACAGCATCAAATACCTAAAGCATTTACCTCTCCTTCAGGCTCTCTGGAAAGTTTGACCGTATTTGTCCACACAAATAAGAACCAATTTCGAAAATGACCACACATCAGATATTAGTTTTCATAAAATTTCTGTACAACTGTTTATCAAAGGAACTGCACGGGAGTGTAGGTACGAATCCATTTATGTTTTGCGGATTTTAGAAAGGTAGAGTTTAAAAATTATTTGTTAATGAATAGTGAGTGATTAAGGGACATTTTAAAGAACACAGAAGCTTAACTAAAATCAAAGGGCAAATCCACAGGCAGCATGACTTTTAGCTGCCTGCAGTGAAGTTAAAAGAGGCTGGGCTTGAGCCTGTCAGATGGCACAAATTTATCTGTGCTTTCTCCACATTTTTATCAAATTCATTTGAGAACTTGTCAATGCTGACAAGGCAGGGTTCTGAATAGGAACTCCTTTGATAAGCTTAAGAGTTACTGTATATACAGCTAATCTCACTGTCTCCTTGGTTAGCACAGATCCTTTCTGGAAGGTCTGTGTCATGGTTTGGATTTATCTGTTCTTTGGTATCTCATAATTTGGGGCTGTGAGATTTTTTGTTCAGCTGAGACTAGAGCTAAGCAAGGCTGACTTGAGGGCTCAAAGTTTTTTTCATCTAACCGGACACCACCTTCTCAACAGGGAGTCTGATAACCTGCACAGAGAAAGGCCCTGTTCAGCTTATGTTTGGCTAGTGCAGAAGTCCTGAATTTCTCTAAAGTAGAGGCAAGGGACAGACAGCTGAAGGAAGGAACAACGGGCTTGGAGTTGATTTCTGCAAAGGTGTGGTGGTCAAGCCCTGCATTTTTTTTTTTTTTTCCTTTTTAAAACTTAGAAGAACTTAAAAGCGCAGTTGGAGACACATGCAATTTCATTTGGAATTCTGAGTATTTAGAATTAAATACTGAGTATTCAGTATTTAATTCTGTAGAATTAAATTCTGAGTATTTAGAATTAAAATCCTGCTGGGGATTTTAATCTTAGCTAAAGTGGTGGCTTCTTTTGAGCGAACAGCCAAACTCCCACCCAATTGCTTGCTCATGCACTCCTCAGCAGGACATGGGGAGAAGACAGGAAGAACAGGAGTGAGAAAGATTGGGTGGAAATAGAGACATTGACTGACTGTAGAGCAGCCTTGACTTGGGAATGATTACCCTAATCTATTGCCAATTAAAATAAAAATAATTACTAATGTAGGTAGTGGGAAAAGACACATACTAAGCTAGCACCTTTTCTACCTCTTTTCCATGCTCAACTTCACTCCAGGCTCCTGTACCTACCCCCACCCTCCTGAGAGGTGCAGGTGGGATGGCAGTGGGGGGTTCCAGTCCTTACCAATCTGCTTTGTTTCTCCTTCCTCCTCACACTTTTCCTCAGCTCTAGTGTGGGCTTCTGCACAGGCAGCAGTCCTGTCAGGAAAATCTGCTCTAGCTTAGGCTCTCCACAGGTGGCAGTTCCTTCAAAAATACCCATCTGCTCTGGTGTTCTCTGTGGGCTGCAGGGAAGATCTGCTCTGCCATGGAGAACCTCCTCCTTTCTCTTACCCTGATATTCCCTGTCTTGTTTCCTACTCCTTTTGTTCCCTCTCTCTCCCTGTGGCTATTTTTGCCCTTTTTAAAAATAAGTTTTTGTTCAGCAGATGAACTCAGCTGTGTCCTGCCAAGGAGTCCTTGCAGAGCTGCAGGAACTGTCTGTGTCCAGCACAGGGAAGCCCCCCACCTCATCCCACAAAGGGCACCCTGTTGCCACCATCACTACCAAAACCTTGCAAATGCACCCAACACACCTAGTATTACCTAGAGTGGAGTAAGTTTCCTTTCAGTGCTGTTTTACTCATATACAAGAAGATACACTGAGTGATTTGTAATTGGGTTTGTCCTCTAGTGGAACAGATTGGATAGTGCTCTCGTAGTTTACTTCTTGCCCATTCTTCAGTTCAGCCATTAAAACTCACTTCTGAGGGAAGAAGTCTAGAAAATTCTGGTCTGTGACTCCGATAGTTTCAAAACTATGGTTTTCAAAAAAAAAATGTTATAGTTGTATCTAAATTGTTCTAGCCTGGAAATACCTAAAATGTTATCAACCTTGGAGTTAGCAATGTCTCTACAATATGAGTCACTGCACTATGGTTTTGTTCTGCTGGTTGTATCATATACTCATATTGACTCCATCAGTCTTACCAGAGTTATCGGAAATTTACACTGATCTAACAAAACTAAACCTGTTCACATGTCTTCTGTTACTGAGAGCGCTGTTGTAACTGCTTCAAAACAACAATCTGATTTAATAAGAACAGCATTGCAGTCATTTATGGATCTGCTAGAAGGAACAAGCCCTGCTTTTTTCCTGTCTGGACATGGGTGTGGCATAGCAATTGTATCACAGTATTGCATAGAGAACAAAAAACCAATACATGGCACTGAAGCTGACAGCAGTTTGTGTGCATTTTTTAAAAAACAGCCCCAGCAAATGGAAGGAACACAAATAACATTTTTCCAGAAACAGTTTAGAAGAAAACGTCTTTGTTGGACAACTTTTCTACCTGTATTCAAAATAAATCAGCCAGTCTTTTGTTGCCTTCAAAGATCTATGGCTGCATGGTGAAGAAATAAATGATCTGTTTAAGATACAAAAGCAAAGGCAGGTTTAGTAGGCTGTTGCACCTGAGCCATAATCAGAGGGACTTCTTGTACTTAGTATATAAGGGGATTGTCACCCTTTTCATCCCAACAGAAGCACCATTATGTCTGAGGTAATTTTTGTTCTTCATCTTTTTCATCTTTCTACTGCTTTGTATTTCTCAACCATGGTGTTTCAGATACTGACTTAAAATACAATCTACAGGGTAATATTTGTGGACAGTGATTTTTCACAGCTCATCATGCCAACTTACATTATTTTTCAAGGGAAGTACATATATGGAGCATAAGACAGAATGTGATTATTTAATTTTCACTTTTGGCTTGGCAAATGTTTATTTTCCTTTGGCTTTTGAAAACAAACCATCTTCATTATATGTCTAGATAGTTCTTTCAGCTTATAATATTTTGGAACTATTAATACTTTCCCTTAGAGTTAAGCATAGAACTTGTCAAAACAATGCTTTTACAAGAAGGTTTATCAAACTGTTCATACAGCTTAGCTACTCTTTTAACCAGAGGTAGTACATCTGTTTATGTTTTTTAATGTTGTTGAAAGTACAAATAAATTCTGTTCTGTTGTAAATGTGTGACTAAATTTTTTAAGTTAAATTGAGAATTAGACCATAATAATTTTTCAGTTTTAGTAGTCTTAAGTTTCACTAATTTCAGTGCAACTGTGAATGCTGGGCACCTGTGGGAATTCAGGAAAACCTCAAGGTGTTTCTCAATTGTAACCAACACTTTGGCAGTACAATAAAATCATCTGTCAGCTATTTTGGAGGAAAAAAAAATTTTTTTAAGGAATTTTTATTCTTTTCCTTCGCATTTAAGGAGGAGCATTTTAGTCATGTTTATTAATGTATCTTGAAATAATTACCAAAATAACTGCGTTCACCTCTCTTAAAGATACTGAGTACTATATGGTTGGTGTAAGAGCTCCCTCTGTAGGTTTTATTGTAAATCTCAATCTTAGGAAAATACAAAGGAAAGTAAATTCCACATCTTGTCTGTGCTTTATAAACATACTCAGTTGAACAACATTACATGATTTTTAAAAAGTAGGATTTTATGGAAAGAAAGCCATCGATTTTAACAGTAGTTAAACCATGAGAATGTAATAGATTTACTATAGATTTTATAGACTTAAGTTTATTTTTACAAAAAATTATACTTTTAATAGCAGCTGGATAAACTGCGTAACTTAAGCTACTGTTTTGTATAGGACTAACGCAGCATTTTCACTTTTGTAACTACATTTTATACAGCCAACAATGAGGTGCTGGTCTGTGTCTCTTGGGCGGGTGCTCAGTGCTGTGCTAGCTCTCATATATCCAGCTACACATAAGCTATTAAATAGCTCTGTTGCAAACACCATTTAGCACAGCATTGTGTAAGATTGTGTTATATGAGATTTCTCTTGAATAACTTAATGGTCTTCATAAAAAAATCAGCTAGACTAACTGAACAGCTGACCTGGGGGGTAATATTAGGAGTTTGCATGAACTTTCCTTGTAGATAAATATTATCTTGGTATATAACTATTAAATAATATTTAATATTAATTAATAATAAACTTACCATAACCAGCATTCTGAAATTTATGTCTATACTAGTCCCAGTTAAGCATTTCTCATGGTATGGCATTGAACACACAGAAATAGAAAAACTGATAACACTTTAAAAGGAAATGTTAAGCGCTCTACACAGAATTCAGGGATTATAAAAGAAATCTTGGTGCGCATTCACATCAGAGCATTTGGCTTTCAGAGATGAAAATGAAGCCTATATACATGCATAGAAGGAAATTGGTTGCAAACTAACGGAATTGTTGTGGTCATTATTGCAATTAAACACTAATTAAATAGTTTGAGACAATCAGTGAGGGTACTGGGCTGGAAATAATTCTCATTGTATAAACCTTGTACAATATTTTTCTTCGATACCACTGCTGTTACTCTGGATTTGCAAATGAGAGAAAAATTTTGCCTATAGTCCAAGTACATATGTTCCATATTCTTGAGAAAACAAGAATGGGCCAGAACATGCATATGTTATTGATGTTTCTACTTCTTACTCTCATGCTGTTCATAAATACAGTTTGCAAAAAACCACAGAGATTTATGGCTGCAAAAAAAGTCAATTAAAATGCCTATTATTATGAATACTCTCCCAGCTTATTTGTAAATAGGAAGCCACTAATAAATCTGTATTGGTCCATTAGTTAAGCATCTTCTATATAATTGCTGCCTTCCTAGTCTGCACAGTTAAAAATTCTGTCACTAAGAGCAAAAATGTTTTTTAAAAAGTTTTCACCATGTTTGTTTGATAGAAATTTAATAGCTGTATAAGGAAAACACTGTTTGCTTACACCTGTGTGCAGACCCTGAAATCTTTTTGTCAGTGACACCTACAAAGGAACGTGGTAAATTGTAAATAAACATGGCTAACAAAAGTCCTGCAATAGCCATGACTTTTGAGAGGTCTGAGGATTTCTAACATCAGAAATACTGCAGAGAAAAGTAGAATTGGCATATTTCAGTTTTATCTAAATCTGCTACAAGGAAATTACCTTGTCACAACATAGTGACTGTTTCTCTCAGGGATAGACTTGTGGTTAAATAATCCTAGTTTTCAGAAGAGCTAGACAAATTCAGCTTGACTTACCTGAGAAAGAGGAGCAGAACTTCTCTTTCTGTCTCCCTATCAAAAGAGCTCTCATCATTGAGCAGAAAAAGGTCATCATTACCATCTCTGGTGGCTTAAATTTTTTGCAGGTTCCACTTTGCACAAGAACATGTATGGGGGAATCCCCTTCAGGTGGAATAGACAAGTCAGTGGCTTCAGGACAGAAGAAACCTTGGTCACAAAGAAATCTTCAGACATCTAGGAAACTTAAGCAGAAACTGAATGGGCCTGTGTGTATATTGGTGGGACTCCAGGACTTAGGTATTGCATGATAATAATAATAAATAAGCAATAGTTTGAAGACTTAAATTTTGGACCTGCATACTAAATATGGAAACCAAATGGATCTCTACACTCCTAAAGTTTTTTCTCTCAAAGTTTTTTCCAAAAAAACTGTGTGCTCATTGAGAAAAGGGCTGCCACAGTAATTGATGCACACATTGCGGGGTGGCGGGGGGGAAGCAGAATTGTGGTTGAACCCTTTTGTTCTGCACCATAGCGTTATTCTGTATGTATGATAAAATGCAGAAAGTATTGTGCATGATAATTTTTCAACAAATCAAGACTTCAGAAGTACAAAAGTAGATGTGGCTTAAGAGAAATGGTCATACTATAGTCTAGCCAAAAGAAATAAAGCTCCTAGGATGGGCTGGTTTATTACAATGTGTTTGGTGTAGCTCCTGTAGTAACAGACCACAGCAATTGTAATTTATGCTCCAGTAATTTCCTGCCTCTTTGATGATGTCTACTTTGTAATGGCTTGGCAGGTGGAACCTATCGTCCTTTGTCTCTTTTGACTAAATCCAGCATAATTTCTCTTCAATCTTTAGTCTTTTCCAACCTTTTGGGTTTTTTTCTTTTTTAGCCTTTTATCTTGTTTAAGCATTCGTTTTTTGTACAATAATTTTTTTCATGACTGCACAGCTTACCACTACTGTGATTCCAGCCCACAAAAGTGATACTTAATGCCTGATTTTACAAGTAGGCATGAGAATTGGTTCCTGGGTGTGGGTAAATTATTTTCTTGGTGTCCTAAGCGATTAATTGGAGGTGTAAGATTTCAGGTTTTGTTTTCAAGATTGTTACTACTTTTCTGAAAAAAGTCTCATGCATCCAATTCTCCTGACAGTGCAGTTGATATCACTACTAATTTAAATACAGGGGGAAAACAAATTCAGGCAGAATGTATAGAACGAGTAGGCTAAACCTGACTTGTTTCTGATGAGAGTGTCTTCAAAGTAGGGTTGATTCTGCTTGATACAGGATTTGTAACCTGAACAGGGACTGTTAAAGTGGCCCTGTAATCTCCTGCATTTTTGTCAAGACCAAGGGTAACTGAGACTGGATGGCAAAAGAATGCTTCATTCTCAAAGAAAATACTAATCCAAAGCTTTTTTAAAGAGGGGAAAATATCTCCATCACTTGTTTACCTGTTTTCTGAAAACATGCAGAGGAGACAATCAGGACATGCAGTCTTACCAAAGACAGCCCAAGTTTAGCAGTGTTAAGCCTAGAGTTTTACAGATCTAAAGAATGCTTTGTAAATACATTATCGTAGAAAAATCTTAATAGTTTGTAAAGCAGATTGTGATGTGGTTGCTTGCAACAGTAAAGAAGTGGATTTTATGACCCTTACATCCTTCTAATCTCATTCCTAATTATATTCTTCTCTTTTATTCCAGCCCAGAAGATGGTGAAATTCATCCTGAAATCTGTAGACTATACATCCAGTTGCAGTGTTGCTTAGAAATGTACACAACAGAAATGCTAAAGTCCATATGTCTTCTAGGATCACTGCAGTTTCATCGGAAAGGTACTGAATGGCACAAACACACAGAGAGATGCTAGTTTTAGAAAAAGAACAATCTTTTGGGTCATGAAAGACAAAACACTGTTCTGGTTTTGGCTGGGGTGGAGTTAATTTTCTTCATAGTAGCTATCATGGAGCTACGTTTTGGATTTGCACTGGAAACAGTATTAATAACAGAGGAATATTTTAGTCATTGCTAAACCCACATGAGGTCAAGGCCTTTTCTGCTCTTCACCCTACCCCACCAGTGAGGATGCTGAGGGGGCACAAGGAGTTGGGAGAGCACACAACCAGGACAGCTGACCCCAGCTGACCCAGGGGATATCCCAGACCGAATGGCATCGTGCTCAGCATATAAAGAGAGGGGGGAGGATGAAGGAAGGGGAGGGCATCCAAAGTGATGGCATTTGTCTTCCCAAGTCATCATTACTCATGAGATAGCCTTGTTTTCCTGGGGATGGCTGAACACCTCCCTACACCCATTGGGAATGGTGAATAAATTCCTTGTTTTGCTTTGCTTGCATGCATGGCTTTCATTTTACTTACTAAACTGCCTGTACTTCAGCCCATGAGTTTTCACCCTTTCAGTAGTCTCCATCATCCCACCAGGGGCGAGCAACTGAGCAGCTCTGTGGGACTTAATTGATGTCCGAGGTTAAACCACAACAAGCACCAAATTGTAAAACAAATTATATATTTCTGTAGTAGGTTTTCAGTTACTAAAAAGGAGCTCTATTTCTGTTAATCATAATTCTTACAGAAGTGTGTCTTATCAGGTATGTATCACTAATGTCCTCACCATTAAAAAGTCTGATTCTTTTTAAAAAAGAGTATTCCCTTAAGTTTTGGCTGTCATTAATCAGACAAGTGGGCAAACTTAGTAATGTTATTAGATATATTTGTTGGGCAAGATATGTTATTAATAGTGTTGCTGTTACTATTCATTTTCTTAACTCATTGCTGTTTCCAGTAAATTGTTCTTACCTTAACCCATGAGCTTCACCTTTTGTGCCTCCAGTTCTCAACTCCATCCTGCCCCAACAGGAAAAAGGGAGGGGAAGAGGGAGAAAGAGAGAGAGAGAGTGGCCTACGGTTTGGGAGAGTGTCAGTGATAGCACTAAATTGGGAAGTGCCATTCCTAAAACACTGCCATAGCAAAAAATAGATAAATACGGTTTAAAGATGCCTACCTTTATAAAAGCAGATACTAGATTTGGAAGGGAAATTTCGCTTCAGTGAAAATGCATCTCTGTAATCATTTCATACTTGATTAGCTGCCTACTGAAAGGAAGATGTAGAAATGCTGATAATTTACTGAACAGTTTACTTAGTAACCTCATTGCTCAGTGATGGCACACGCTGATTAGGACTGTATTTGTGCTGATTGTAACTACTCTTTCCCCAGATAGTATCTCATCAATGAAAAACTGGGTAAAGACAAGACAACGTTCTGTAATGAACTGTAATAAAGGTTTCGTAATGAACCTTTTGAATTTCCTGTCATGCTAAAATAGCCTGTAGTGTACTTTTCATATCTGGCTGTAGAATACTGCTAAAGCCAGGGATATTTTTATTATTAAAGTAAGAATGAGAGCTTTATAACTGTTTAACTGAGCTTCTCAATTATTTTCTCAAGTTTGATCCTCAGCATTATTTAACTAAATTGATTTAATTTCATACTAAAAGCATTTTCTGCTTCTTAAAGTTAAAAAAAGCTGAATTGCTGGTGAGAAGAGGAAGAATACATCATTGCAACTAAAACTATTGAAAATCTTTCCACTGACTAAATTGAAAGTAAAATTTAGGGTTCGTATCCATTTTTGAAGTATCTATTACAGAAGATAGCCTTACCTGCCACTGTAAGGATGAGATTTAAAAGCTTTTGTTTCCCTGTAGGCTCTTACCAGGGTAGAAATGTTAAGCCTAAATCATACATTATTCAAGCAAAGCCTGTATTATTAGATGACTCTTTAACTGCTTTCAAGTGACTGAGCAAATGATCTGAAATTCAAGAAAGGATTCATGAATTGCTCACAATATAACAGAATTACTGGTAAAGAGCTTTTTTCAGTTGAAAAGAAATCTGTGTTGTTCATTCTGGCAAATCTGCAAGAGCTTGTCTTTGTGCTAACAAAAAGAACATTATGGTCTCTGCTTCTGTCCTCAAGCTGAGAGAAAGAACCTTTACTATTATTTCATCTAATGCTTTTATTGTTTCTATTGAAACACCTTTCACATCCCTGAAGGATGCATCCTGACAGCATGTCACCAAAGGTCAGGTCAGGGTTCCACCATAAAACTTTAAAATAATGGAACGATCCTCTAATACCCTGTTTCATCAGTAACACCTTGTGATATCAGTGGCAAATGGATGGTTTACCTGAAACATTTTAAATGAAAAAGTAATATGTGGAGATTTTAGTAACATTGTGTTATGAACTTCTTGCCGTGGGAAAAAATAAGGAAACTTATATGACTGAACGACGACAACTGTACCATATGAATCACCTTAAAATACCAGCATAAGCTGCAGTTAAGGACAAGAAAAATTTGAAACACCTGCAGGGGTGATACAGAGTAAAACATGTAATCTGTGAAGCAGGCTTACTCTGCTGTTCCACAAGCAATTGAGTCACCATTCAGCATAACTGTTTGTAACCACCAGAAAGGTCTTGGTCTCTTTCTCTATGTCTCCCCTCCCTTATAATGCCTTCACTTCTTCCTCCTTTCCACTGCTTTTGGAAAGGAGTGGTATGATCCTCCTTCTCTGGCACTTGCTCCTGAACTTGTAGGGTTTTTGACTGACCTTACTTAAACCACTTCATAAGAAAACATCACATTTTATTTTCCCTTTTGTTGGGGTAATCCTCTACCATTTCAATGGCTAAAGTGGATCACAGAAGGATTTGGCAAAGCACAAGTTAGCAATGGATGCCAGTAAGCAGCAAATAAAGGATACAGGACATTCTTTCATAGAGGCTAAACTTGTTATGGTCAATTCATGCACTCTCTAGGATTCACAGTTAGGTAACTGTGGGCTTCCTACTGGCTTTAGAGAGTATTAAAACATTAAGCAAGTATCTTCTGTAGCCTAGGCGACATCTGGTTTGAGACAGGTAGCTAAGAATAACTTGTTTTTCTTTTTTTCAAAGGAATAATTTACCAGATTGCAACTGTTTGGAGAACTTGCTCAAAAACATTATCTTATGATCCAGGAATTTCTAGATTTAAAAAACAAGGTTACCTACCTGATAGCTGGGATATGTATTTGTGATGTGGAAGAGCAGTGTACCATGGTCTGCAGTCTTGATTTTAGCATCCTACAAAAATGGGCTGAATGACCACTGCTCTATTAGCTGGTCTTGCTCTTCATGTACTTTGTCAAACCTTACAGGAACTACTCAGATTTGTCCTGATGTCAAAATTTTTCAAATTGCAAAAATGGTGAAATGAAAAAACATTTCCTACTCATCTTTTTGTACTGCTGGTTTGAATGTTGACATTTGTCTGGGATGCACTCCAGTGTGAATTTTCTTCTGTATTTGGTGCCAGAATTGTAGCTGCCACTACAGAAAAGGAATGCTACCAGGCAATCCAAAGGAGATTTGCAAGATTACCAAAATATCCTACCAATGGTTAGCTCTCTTGAGTGTTCCACTATTATGATCCAATCCTTTATCCTGTTCTCTTCCTCACAAAAGCCCTGGAAGATCTGTCATGAAGCCCCCCTTCAATTTCAATACTATTATATTTAATTTCCATACAGTGAGAATGAATTAGGTAGGTGTCAACACAGAAATTCAGAACATAATACATTTGGGCTGTGGGTGGTGCCAGCTTTATATTGCTGTTAAATCATAAAGTACAAAATTTCACATTTTTGTCTTTTGTTTTCCCTTGGTATTACTGTAGTACTAGGAGACATGAATTGCAGTATTCTTTAATGTCAAAATTTTGAAGTTGTTTCCAAAATGTATGTTGTAGTTTCCTCACCCTGTTCAATTTTGTCTTCTGGCTTTTATTTTGTGTTGCATGAGAGCTAGTGGAGTTCAATTGTACCCCTTCAAATTGGTAAGAGAAATATATGGCAGCTCTCAGGTTTGTAGCTTGGTGTGGTCTGCTCTGCTTCTGAACAGTTCTTACTCAGAGTTTGCATTTAAGCAGTCTTTTCCTCCATTTGTATTGTGCAAGGTCAAGTTCAAAGCATGAATTAGATAATTTGAGTATCCATTTTAATCAATAAATAATAAGGATATATGTTTTGTTTAAATATTTTAAAGGAAAAGAACCTTGCGGCCCACCCAAGATCTTAGATACTAAAGTGGAGGAGAGTTCCGAAGTACCGATTTTAGAAGACACATCATTATCACCAACAGATATTCAACAGCATCTATGGCAGGTTTCCACAGATATTGAAAACACTGAAAGGTATGTGTAGCACTTCATTCCTAAACAAATTTCTTCCTAGAATTTATGTAGTCTCTTCTAATTTGACAACCAGTGTTACTCCTATGAAAAGTATAAGTAAAATAAATAACCTGTTACCTTTTCTGGTACATTTAACAGAGTTTCTGATTTTGTACCTGAAATCTGCCGGACTCCAGTTCTGCATTCCTAAATCAAAAACACAGAATCTAATTCATTTCAGTTAGTTCTGCCCATAGGTTTAAATTCGGAAGTTTTAGGAGGGGAGGGGAATGTAATCTATAGGTCTGTTGTAGTGGTGTTCTCTTACCCTCTTAACTATGCAGTTGAAAGACAAAAATGAAACTGTTTACTAGAGAGTAATACTGATGGCAAATATTTCTTTGAAAAAAATACTATTTTGAGGCTTTGTATATTAAATTGCTGCAGAGATTAGAATTGTTGTCATGCTTATTTACATAAAGCCAAGCTCTGTCCTACAGAGGCCACAGTGTGGAGAATAAAACAGAGCAATTTTTTACTAATTGTGCTCCTGCATTTCTAAGAACCATTTTATGTGCAGATGAATTAAGCAAGACCCGTAGTGGTTTTAAATCCTGAAAGCATTAAGACATTACAAGCCTATAGGTCTACCATCAATGTGTAAAACAGAAACGATTTTGAAACTTCTGGCCTCTTTCAAAACATATCAAAATATAATTAGCTTTTGGAGATGATGTGTTATTATCATATTTTCCATCATCTGCCTTTCAGAAAATCTAATGCCAGAGTCCTCCTAAGGCAGGTGAGACAGATAGCCTTGTTTTTAAAATTTTCATTTAATATGTAGTGTTAAGTACCATGGGTTAGTTGCATGTATTATAATTTTCTGCTGAACAGTGAAACACATTCATGGCACAAGCTACAAAATGCTGATAAGGGCTATGAAGTTGACATTAGTACTAGCTAATACTAATTTTAAGACACATTGTGTGTTCTGCCACTAGGATCACATTGTGCCCCCAAAGGCTTTTAATATGAAATATTCAAGTGCCAGAATAGATCATAAATTTGAACAAGGAAAAGCTAGTATCAGACTGTCATAAAAGTGCTCCCCTGTTAATTTTATTGCCTTTTTTTTGGTATGCATCTTCTGATACATGTATGTAAACCAAATGCTTGCTGTGAATGGATTTTTGTATTTATTGCTCCACTGTTTTAGCATATAAAGCTATACTGTGAGCTACTCCCCATGCAGTCTTCAACTGTTGTTCCATTGTATCTTTTTAAACTGTTGTATCCACAGAGATATGAGAGAAATGAAAAACCTTTTAAGTAAACTCAGGGAGACTATGCCTTTACCACTGAAAAATCAAGGTAGGTTTTGAATTTCTTCATATAAGAAAAATTAAGATAATTAAAGGGTTTGCCTTCCTTTAGATACAAAAAAATCTAGGGTTCTTTAAGAGAGACTACAAAAAGAAAAATCTAGGCAAAATCTCTTCCCTGCTGATTCAGTGGAGCCAGAATCTAGTATGTGATCTTTGGCCTCTTGAGTTTCACATGAGGTATTCTGGAATTTTATAGATAGGGTATCTACACATAAAATAATGAACTTTTCCCGGTGATATGAAGGCAGAAGCACAACTACTTCCCAGTGTCAGGAGTCCTTCTTTCTCAAAGGTAATGAAGGTGCAAATTGCATAGACTATGACAGGGATCCTTCTGAGTGATGGGTTTGCTTCACCCCTACAAGGCTTGTAGCTTCTGTGACCTGACACTCACTCCGCAGAAAAGCTACTTGCTTTGAGTCTGCCATGAGCCTGCTTATGCCATAGACAGCTATCAGGCACCCGATACAAATGCACAGGTGGGCAAGATCTCCATCCTATGCATGTATTTAGCAATGGGTCTTCATTTTGTTGTGTGCTAAATACTTCACATCTACAGGCACTCTCTTTGTTCATGAGAACAGCATTAAACAGATAATAATTTTTCTTTTTGATTTCTTCTTGATAATGGGTGTTCCTTAATGTGGTGCAGTCTTGGCGCAGTGGCAGCTGATGAAATATGCTGATTTTGTCCTAGATCTCATCCCGAGTAACTAAGCAGCCTAGCATTCATCATAATATGCTAAGAGATGAATATAGAGTGAATGGATTCTTTATACAAGTAAGACTTCATGGCAGGATGGCTTGATGGAAAACTATGTTGAAAGGAAAAAGGGCATCACTTGTGATACAGACCATTGTAAAGACTGGAAGAGTGACAAAAAGTCTACGCCTAGTCTAGAAGAAAAGAGCATGCTGGAAATAAGGAAGGGAAAGACAAATTGGGGGGATATAAAGCACAGAGAAACTTGAATTCAGAGCAGAGATAAAAGTGTACAGAATTCTTCTTTGCTGCCTGGTGTCTACACTGCCCTTCAGCACTGACCAGAAAATCACTGACACCCTGTGCAGCAGGATAGGAAGCATCCCAGAGTTTTAAAACTCTGAGATGTGCCCCAGGATCAGGTAATCATAATTATTATGGAGATGCTGTTAACCAGCACTGTAAGACTCTCAAATGCAAAATTTATTTATTTGCTCTGTGCTCTATGGGAGCTATTGATGCCTTTTCCTAGTCTTAAAATCAAGAGTCATACACGGTTAGAAGGGGAAAAGGGATTTTACCTTGGAATTTATTTTAAGGATCCTTAGGTGCACATGTCCAGTTCATATGCATCGAAATGCACCCCGCCAAGTCTGCCCCCAAAGATCAGGTATAATATTATAGGTTTTACTAATTAGCATATCTATCAAAGATTCCCCAATGAGAGGCTCAAGTGAGCCCCCCTCCCCAAGGAACCTTCCCCTGGATGGTTCTAGCTTAGTTTACAGAATGTGTTCTGGAGAGGACCTTGGGGTGTGGGGCACACTGATCCCCAGCTACAAAGCTTCTAAAATGTTTAGTCTCTTAGCTTGACAAACAAGTCCAAGAATGCAGGCAAAAAGCACTAAGAATACAGAAGTTGTAAAAAGGTATAACAGGGGTATAAAAGAAAAGGCAAAAAATCTTCATGGCATCACTATCACGTCATAAAGAGTTGTCAGGCATTGGAATGACTGCCCAGGGAGGTGGTGGAGGTGTTGAAAGGACTGGACCTGGCACTTAGTGCTATGGTCTGGTTGATGTGGTGGTGATGAGTTAGAGGTTAGACTCAATCTTAGAGATCTTCTCCAACAAATGATTCTGTGATCACGTAGGTGCTGTTAGGACACGTAAATTATATAAACTCTTTCCTGTGTAATCTCTGCATATGTGTACATGCTTGTGTTAAAATGTGGGGGTTTTCATCACAGATGATAGCAGCCTCCTAAACTTGACTCCATATCCACTGGTAAGAAGACGGAAGCGAAGATTCTTTGGACTGTGTTGTCTTGTCTCAAGTTAGAAGATTAAGCACAGAAGCACCAAGGAAATCACAACTTTGATTAAACCACTATTATTTGACTACTGAAAAGATGAAGGTGGCTAATCTTGGTTATAAAGTACATTTTCTACACTAGGCTATTCATTTTTGTCTTCTGGTCCATCCCCCTTTTCAAATAAGGGTTTTAATAGTTTTAAGTTACGGTGGTTCAAAAATGGCTGTGGAATAGATCTAGCATATTTAAATATTTTTGAAGTATGTTTTGCATGCTTACTTTCAGTCACTCAAGACACATGAATTATGGTTCATAGATAATTTTAGAGGGTTTTTTTAAGTGTTTGAGCTGCAGCTAAAAGTTTGTGCATAGTACAGTACTCTTACTAGTATCATATTAAAATCATACTCAACAGTTTTTAAGTATAGGAAAAGAACATTTGATCATTCTCTCACAATCTTTAAACATAGGAAACTATTTAAGAGCAAAACTATTAAAGTTCTAAGACATTCAAACAATATTGTAACAGAGTTTGTACAAAATCTCCAGTTGCTTTTCGTGCTCTCATTCATATTTAGTCTTCCACCGTATCAACTTCAAAGCTTTATAGAAAAATATCTTAATTTATGATACACAAACCATATATGAAAATAGTTAGGACTTGTAAATACAGAGAAATCATAATATCTACAAACTGTATAATGCATAGAAGCAACAGATTTCCTTTTAAGCCAATAGTGTATCTACAAGATTTTGGAAAAAATAAATAATTTATCAAAAGAAGGTGTATTAAAATAGACAATGTAAAACACAACATCAACCCATTTTGTTGCCAGTAGAATTCAAAGCATGGTGTCTGCATATCTCTAAGTACTGATCTAATAAGGCATGCCAGAATTATCTCAGACTGTAAGATATTAAACGTTTTACAATGTTAATAAAGTTTTTTATTTAAACTGAATGTTGTCGTGTTTCTAGTTGTACAGCCAGACTATGTATGTTGTCCGGGTACTACAAAAATTCGTGATCATATTTCCATTTCAACAAGTATGTTTACAAAGATAAAAAAAAATGTATGACTGAATTCTTTAAATAGCACAGAAAGAGGTAACTTCAGTGTGTTTGAAGATTTCAGGTCATGAACTATTCTTAGGCATACATACTCCTAAGCATCTAAAATGGGGAGATCCCTACACACACAAAACTCTGCTTCTCAGAGCAAACACATTTTTAAGAAGAATGGAATTGAAGTCCACAGCACGTTTTTTGAAGTTAATTCTTTAAAGTGTTCTGCACATTTCTCATGAACCTTGTGCTCGCTAATCAGAGCTGTTGTCTGTAAGAGGCAGCACCTACATGTTTTCATTGGAAGTCTTGACACTGAACCGTGCCATAAATCAAATCTCTCCTGATGGGAGAGGGTGTTTTAAAGTCTTTGCAAGGAGTTCAAGAGACAAACGGAGACTTTCCTGGAGTGTCACTGCTGCCAGATAGTTGTTTATTAAGTCTTATCAGAGAAACAAGAGTCACTACCATGACCCAGGCATAACACAGAGCAGAGAATGCAGGAGAAAAGACCAATTTTCAAGATTTACACAGCCTTTTAAAGATAATTTAACCAATGGTTACTAAAAACATACATTATTTTCACTTTCCTACCAATTATTCAGTAACACAGCCAGGAACTGCAGAATTTTTTGTCCAGTCATCCCAAATTACTTTTACTGCATGTTATAAATAAAGTATGTAATTCGTGCTATTATGTATAAAACTGAAATGTAATAAGACCATGCAGAGACAGCGTTTCAAAATCCCTCCACCAGCCTGGCTGAGAGAAAAATTTCACAACACTAAAAGAAGTTCTCTCACAGATGTAATCAATAAGTGAGGATTCCACCCAGGTGGGGTTGGATCTTATCACTGGGACATTGACACCATCATGATGACTCCATCACCACCTTCTGATATCTACATCTCATCTGATAAGGAATCCGACATTCCAGGAACTAAAAATAACTGTTCCAGGAACCAGAGATGGCCCATTCATCATCAGAGATGGCCCATTCATCACCCAGGATGGACAATTAATCAGACCCAGGAAAGGCTTTGTGCAGCCCAACTTCGGGACAAGAAAACATCATGAATATGCTAAATTGCGAGAAAAACAGAATTAATTCGGACTCTACCCAAAAACTGTGTAAGAAGGGACCAGCCAAAGCAGCACTCATGAACTTGGGAGATCTGATGCAGTAGAGGTCAGATCTATATGTGTTCACCCAGCTCCGACCCCGGCTCAGTGCTGCTTTTCTTGATCATGGCTTTTGAGACCGATATTTCGGTTGCATAATAAATGTTTTTTCTTTATAAATTTTGATTGGGCAATTCTGTTTATCTCACTGCAGAATATGGAGTAGTAGAAGAAGAAGAAGAAGGTTTGGAGAACAACAGTCCTCCATTTTGATGTCTTTTGCTCTTCTCTATTTACTACAAAGAGAATCCCAAAACCTCTAAATTTTTCACCCTGTGACAATCTTACATAGTAGTCTATCACCTGATTCACACCATTGTATTTTCTAGTTCTTGTCTGATCGTAGGCAGTTTTTTCCAAGGTTGGAGGTCAAAACAGTGTTGTTCAGGGGGGTAAAACCCCTTCAAAACAGGCAGAGAAATATTCTCTGCACTCTAGGTTCCTACATCATCTCAAACCAACAGACTCACTCGGTGACTCCATCCCCACAGATACACTAGGTTTTGCAACTGTTAAAACTTTGGAAAAACAACTCCTGATGTCTAATGGCTATTAAAATTACTGTCTGGAAAGTTGATCAGTAGTTAAAATTAACCAATTAATTTCTGTTCAGCATAAGTGAAAAAGACAGACATTAATGCCAAAAAGAAAAGTATATGAATTCAAGACTGAATGTACAGTGATGCCATGAGAAAGAAAGGGGGAAAGAAGATTACACACAAGATTTCTTTAAATGTCCTGTTACATTGGTACACACAGAGAATCAGATGGGCAGATAAAGCAGTGAGCTTGTCTAATGCAGTACCTGCCCACAGTGCATCACAAGGAATTTCGTATGCGAAGTTACATGACGGCTCACATCTCTGTGTTCTAACACAGGAATATTTGTCATGGTTTAGTGTAGTTTGGGTTTTTAGTTAAAGAGGGCTTCATCAGCCACAGAAGTGATTCTCTTGCAAACAGGTGCTTACAGCTTCCTCTAGCCACAATGGAACCTATCAACCAGCTAATTTGAATATTGGCAACTTTTTAAAGCCACTTAAGAAGCTTGGCACACCTCTGTGACCCACATTTAAGAACGGACAAACCCTGGGAAAGCTCTCTCTTGCTTACGGCTTTTGGACAGGTAACCTGGGGGACCAGCGCGGCCCAGTGGGGCCGGGCCAGGCGCTGCTTGGTGTGGCCAGGCAGTAGTGTGGCTTGGCTGAGATCTCAGCTGCTTCTGCTCCCTGGACACCCGGCGCAGCCCCCTCAGTGCAGGCCAGGCCAGCTGGGAGACAGCCACCCCAGAGCCCCCGCAGCCCTGCTCCGTGCAGGCGCCCCACAGGGCGGCCAGGCCAGGCCAGGGCAGCCCTCACCCAGTGTGGCCGAAATTGATCTAAGGCCGCTGCCTGGCAAAGATCACATGCCCAACAGCCATAAGCGAATTCCAGCTGCAAGGCCTGGCTGAGATTAACCCTTTTAGTGCTGTAAGTTTCCTCCAGAACAGATGAAGCCTGCAGACATCAATCCTCTCCCAAGTCAAAAGAGAAGGAAGGGTGAAGGCATGTGAAGAAAACACCATAAAGACACCAAAGTCAGTGAAGAAGGAAGAGCTGAAACCCTGAGGGAGGAGAAAGAGGAGATGCTTCAAGCTTAGAAGCTGAAACTCTGTTGTAAAGCTATGGTGAGGGACTATGATACATCAGAGTACCCACTGTAATTTCATGAAAGCATGGGGGGGTGGAGCGTTCAAATTGCAATTGTGAGCAAAAGTACCTGTGCTGAAATGAGCAAATGTTGAAGTTGCTGTGATTTGATGAGAAGCTTGAACAGAAAGAGATAAAAGTGATGAAGACCCTTGCTCCCAGGGAAGGAGAAGACCTCTCTTCCTAGAGATGAAGATGCTCCCAGAGATAGGTGAAGAGAACCTTTGTTTCTGAGTAGCTCAACCTTAAAATGGTACCCCAGTAGCTCAAGACTGGACCCTCGAAAGCAGTTGTGAGGAAAGCTGTAAGTCAGGGGAAGGGATTCTCACACGCGAGCAGAGAACCAACCAGGGCGGCTGTCTCGCTGTGATACTGAAGCCATGAGAGAACTGTTTCTTGTGGAGATGTCTCCATAGCATGAGCAAGAGAGACTCCTCTCCCTAAGTGAACTGAAAAAGATTATTATAGAGATGGTAAACTGACTGAAAATCTCAAGGGTTGTCTTTTTACGTTGTCAGTGGGAGAAGGGAGAAAGGTGAGGGGAGGAGAAGTGTTCTGAAGGTTTAGTCTGACTTCTTTTTCTTTCTTTTAAGTCTGTTAATAAAGTTCTTTATATTCTTTTAAGTTTTGTGCCGGCTTTGCTTTCCCCTAATTCTTATCTCACAGAAGGAAAATAAGTAAGTAATGGATATTTTGAACCAAATCACTACAATATACATTAGTTAAGACAAATGTATAAACACTTTAGTTAATTTTAAAAAGCTCTTGACATCAGTCATATCACAATGAGTTCCATAACTTCAGCATGTTCTGTGATAGATAGACTTAGATATGTTGTCTTCAAAGCCCTTTGGGATTGGAGTATATTGAAGTGTACAGTAATAATACATCCTTGTACTTTTTGTTGTTCTGGAAACTTTAGCAGTGTTTCTTTTTCCTCAACTAAAGACTACTAAAATCGCAGTCTTTGCTCATTTTGAAGCCTTTCTATAATTCTAGGCAATCTAGCAGCTTACCTGAAGCAGTTTGTGTTACACTTTCTACTAATCCTAATTGGACACATGCTGTAATTCTCAAGCTGTATGGCCACTTAAGGAATACTGGTGATCAAAGGTGAATGGAATGTCCTCCAGTTATCCCTTAGCAGATTGTGATATGAACCAAGTCCTGGTTAGTTTCTGAACTGAAGAGGTGTCAAGGGATAATTTGGTTTACTTAGGAATGCAGAGGATCATCTTTTACTAAGTCAAAGGAAACAAAACTTTTTTTAATGCCCAGAACATCATGTTGGTAAAAGAAAGATAAAAGTTAATGATGTGACTACATTTTAGTTTAATGGAATAGGGCAGTGTGGGATCAAAGTTTAGAAGTTCCCTCAGCAAAATGCCATACAAATTATTTAGAGATGATTTAGAACCATTATTTGTTTACTTTCCACGTATTTAAAAGACACACCCAACTTCACATTAATAAGCTTCCAAATACATGGAAACAAGCAACTCAGGGAGAATACTGAGGAAAGCAGCACTTGCTTTCTAAATCCTTGGAGTCTGAACATTTTAGTTGAAAGTGTTAAAAGTTAAAGGCACCATAACTCTTTTGCAGGGTAAGAAACAAGTAAAAATTCCTCTTCCCACCAAATATGTCAAGTTTCACCAACTCTTTTTTTTTTTACTAAAACTTTACACAGCTCCAGCTTTTCAAAACCAGATTCTTTATAACCACTACCCACTAGCAGCAACTTTTTTTCACAGATATTTCATGTAATAAAATATACCAATCTAAGAAGTGAAACATCTATGTACACTGTAAAGTCTAAATTTTTCAGAGCAGAAACAAAATACAAGCTTACAGCAGAAGACAGCAAACACATACTGCAGGTTGCACGTTAACTTACCCAAAACGAAAAGTTACCATGCAAAATCTGCATGTTAACTTACATAATACGTCCGAGTATACCCAATACAACCTAGAAAATCTTTGTCAGAAAATGGGGAAAATACAATAACCAACTTCTATCCCATTTGAGGAATAAACATACAGTGGTGCATTAAATGCCTATTGGTCTTACATCAGTATGAAGGTGAAATTCCTTACTGCCTATGTAAGAGATATGCTACCTATTGTCCAGCTTCATGGACAAGAGGCAAGAGAAGCTAAAGAAACATCTATTTCTGCTCGTTCTTACTCATATGTTACCTCAGACCTCAGCCAATGAAGAGATTTGTAGCATTATTTTGGGAAGTTTGTGGTCCTGTTTTAAGTTCTAGGACCTTGAAGGCACTGACCGACATGGGAAAAGTTACCCTTTACCAGCAGAACCAACCTTTTCTGCTTCAAAAAGAAGTGAGCTAGGCTAAACGCAGGTGGGCAGGACATATTTTCTAGGGATCATGGTGTAGCAAAAGTTGTAACAATTACTTTTAACTGTTGTACAGCTGAGTAATTAATCTCAAACCTAGAAGTATTTCCCCCGAGATTCTATTTTCTTGTAGCAGTTTTACAAAAATTGCCCCAGTCGTGTGTCAAGAGGTATACCTTTACTCCTTAGTTGGTAGTTGTACCTTCTAATGTGTTTGAGTTTTTCAACGTAGGCTGTTCCCAGCATATGCATAATTGTACTAGGTTGAAAACAAACCAGTGGGAGGCACCAAGTCAGAATAACAATTTAATGGGGAAATTAAAGAAAAGGAAAAACTAAAAGAAAACACTGGTTCAAATTGACAGAGTCAGGATACAACCTGACACCCTCTTAGTCAGGGTGGTGGTAGCAGTCTGGTAGAATGGTAGCTGCAGTCCTCCTGAAGGGTAATCCTGTAGAAAAAAGGGTCTGCTCTTCCTCAGGTCCAGTGGTGGCTGCGTAGCTCCTGTCCTCTGGAAATCCAGTGGAAGTGTTGTCTCTGGTGATCCAGGATGGAATGCTTGGTTCCTCCCTCTGGGTGGAGCATCTCACAATGGGGTAATGAGTCATGAGGCCAAGTGTTGATTAGGCTCATTAACAGAAGATAGTCCGGAGGGAGTTATCTCTGAGTCATGCAGCAGGACAATGATGGGCCATTAACAGAAAGATAGTCTGGGGGGAGGAGGCAAGGGAACACTGCCCCACCTGGTTTCAACAGCTCATGAGGATGGTAATAGAATACACTGCAACCCAGGACAATAATCTACTGTCCAGATCTAGCCTCATGTTGCCAGTCTTAGACACTTTCCTGTCTGAACTCACTTGGTTTTGAACTACCAATCTCCTTCTCACTAGTACTTTGAACCTTTACCTTATTTTATATCATCTGTAAAATTTCTTGGAGTGGTATTTCTCTCAGTTCCATTCTTCTAAAATGTATTAAGTACCAGTAGTAATGGGAATTCTGGTGTCCAAGAGAGCACCTGTTTATATTTGTCCAGACTGTTACTGTCTAATGCAAGCACATCTTCATTTGAGCCATTACAAGTACTCAGCTCCCTCTTCCATAAGTTATTTCTAGCTCTTCTGGGTCTGCAATTCTTTGATGAAAACAAAGTTTCTGCCAATTTTCAGCCTAAATCTACTCCTGGACAATTGATACCATATACAACACGTTTCTTCCAGGTCAGCTTTATTCCTTGTTGAAATTCTCTGATGGTCAAAATTTTGCCAGGATATTTTAAAAACTATTACAGTAGGTTAAAGCATCAGGAAAATATACAGTACAGATAAGTAAGGATTAATCACTCATCTTCACAGTACGCTTTCTCAGTGGGACAAATACTTAGCTTACACAGAAAAGTGTAAATAAGCCACATCTTGAGTACATCTTGCTGAAGTTTAAATGAACTCTACTAAACAGTCTTTTCAGACTTTTGTCCTTTACTGCTATTATTTAAACTATAATTTTGCTTTTCTAAATAAACATGTTCCTCTGGTCTTCTTTCTCAAATATTTTTTTTTCCTAAAGCTTTTGGTTTCTTTATTCTTGCACCTCTTGTTTTCTGCTACCACCACCTCATCTCATGTTCTTCTTTTGTCACCTAAATTCATCTTCATAGATTGTTACACTAGAATTTCTTGTGAACAGTGTAAATGTTCTGGCATTTTTAATACAGAAGCATTTTTGATGTATTTTTCTCTATCCACCCTTGTTATTATTTATTGTCATTTGCATCTTAGAATGTCTATTAATGCCTTTTTCAGGTCCTTGAGGCAGAGGCATTGTAGTAAGAGGCACCAGGTGCGTGTTTTGCCAAGAGAGTCTCTGATGCATGGTAATTTTCACAAGGTAAGATAGGTTGGCTGCCCAAGACATGGCAATGTCAGAACTACTTTTTAACAGCTTCACTGCTGGCTCTACTGTGGAGACTTTAGAGCACTACTGAATCATCAGTTGAGTGAAAAAGTTTGGGATGTCTGACATTCTCTTTTGCATACAGAGACTGTGTCCTTTTTTGACCAGGGAGAGATGACATGAGGAATTGCAAAAGATTATCTTCTATAAATACATCCCAGGAGTTCCTAGAACTGATTGTTACATGAAACAGATAACAAGCACCATGTCAGGTTCAATACTCATGATACTTTTCAGAGCGACCTGCAGCTGACATTCTTTCCTGTTGTCAACTACAAAAGCACTGAGTAAATAGAGTTCAATATGCCATTATCTCAGCAGCTTGCATGTCCTTAAAGATCAAGCCTGTAAAGGTTGCCCAGTCTGTTCCAAGTTCACAGCTAAACACTGCAATTTCTTCTATCCATAATTGCCTTGTTGCAATTCTGAGCTATATTATGATTCTTCACTATGACTTATTTTTGAAAGGAAAAAGAAAACAAAACCTTCCAGTTGTAGAGCTGTGTAATAATACTGCATCACAAAGAATTTCTTTTTCTTTCAGTTTTTGTTCCACCTCTTGGTTACCTAAGACTTTTGTTTGTCCATCATTTGTGCTCCCTTGCAGAGTGCACAAGAACTAACACATACCATTGAAGAGAGCTCAGAATACAACAAAGGAAGTATCTGACTAAACTGCAGGAAATAATTCAGGAAAAAGTCCTGTAAACAACGCAAGTTGATACTACCGAATGACAAAATCTTTAAAATGTAATGATAGCGTAATATTCATACAGATTTTGATGGTAATAGAGCTTGTAGTGGCAACACACAAAAATAACATTGCAAACAATCAGTGATGTGAACACTGATTTTCTCGCACTGCAGACTGATGCTACTAGCAGGTAAAAGACTTCAGAAGTTTAAGACTGTGAAGATGGTTAAGTATATTGTTAAAATGCCTCTGAAGACCATGAAAACTACTAAGTATGGAAGCATAATTTTGGCAGAATATAAAGAGAAAAATGTTATTGAATTGCTATTCAAATGTCCTAATCTGATATGCATTCAAATTAAGGTAAAACATGCTATACAAAATTATTTGTGTTGAAAGTAGCTTTCAATTACTCTAGTACATTAAGAAAATGTATATACTCTGAACTCTGGAAAAAACTAAAGGGTTTTCCTTGGTGTCTCACAAGTTGCAGGGAATGCTGAAGCTCTAATTTTTGTGCTGGGAATGCCTTTTCCTTTGGCTATTTGTGAAACAAGAGCTTCAGTTTCAATTCAGTGATTCCAGGCTTTGGTGCATTTTGTAGCACAGTTTGTTTCCCAGCTTAGTAATTTCCTATCTTAGCTCGATTGTCAATGTGCACGTTTTTCTTCCACTATCTGGGAAAGACTACTGAAGGAAACACCAAGTATCTGCTTTTGTTTCCTGGTGCCTATTGACAGAGCCTGACTAGCGTTTCAGAGTTTATTGTAAGGCTTGTGAAGGTTGATTCTTCATTACTCTGTGCATTTGGCATGCTCACCCTACATACTACTCACATGCTTTATTCTTGTCTTTCTTTCTGGAAATACGCATTTCATTCTGTAACTAAGCTGACAAGGAATGGCACTTGTTTGCACTGGCATCACCTTCATATTGTAAGAGCTTTGGTGCTTGCAGAGTAGCAGGCATACAATCACTATTGTGTAGAACTGCCTGTACAACAGCAGCAGTTATATCAGGGTTAGCCTTCGAAAGTGTGATTCATGCAAACTGAAGCTAGTTAACAACTGACAGGAATGAAGAAATAGCTAAAGTTTAATATTAGAAGTCTTGTTTTGATATCCAAACCGTTACATCTATGTCAAAGATGAAATGGCCATAGCTGTAGAAGAACAAAACCCAAGCAGAAAGGACTTTAAAAATTGATAGCTTTTTTTGCTTCTGTTTGTTTTCAGCTTGCTTACAGTGATCCTGCCAAAAGAATGTGTAATTGTGTTTCACAGTCTATGACTAGATGAATTTTAGAAGATAATTTTGAAGAATCAATCTTTTTTAGCTTCTCATTGCTCATTCTTCCCCTCTAAGGACCTGAACAGTGTTTCATAGTTGCACTTACTGATTAATGTATGTAAGCAGAAAATGTTGTATAAAACATTTATTTAAAGGGTAATAGAAAATCTCGCTTGAATTTCCATATTTGATGTAACCATTTTGACATTAAGCATATTTAAGTCCAGATCTTTCTACACAAAGCCTTGCAAACGGAAGTCTACCACATCCTACTATAAAGGAGTACAGACACAATCACAACTTAACTAAGAGGGAAGAACTAGTTAAACTTGCATGATTTAGTACTAAGAAACCTGAAATAGAAAAGCAGATTTTTTTTCTAAATGGTCCATCTAATAATTTGAAGCACTGATGTATGCAAATAGATTTCTCAAAAAAATATATATATTCCATTTTTAAACAGCATTGCAAAGCTGTTGGGGTTTTAGGTTAGTCTTAGGTTTTTTTTCCTGTTAAAGGAATTTTCTCCCATATGCATGTTGCTAGGGGACGAATAGCTGTACTTAAGAAAGACAAAAAGGGGAGTGGGGCGGGCCTGGCTACTCCTTTGTCTACACCTGGGTGTGGGATCAGTTCGCTCTGAGCGTCCGGAGAGAGAAGCTGCAGAGAAAGGAGCTGCTGCTTCTTTCTTTTTGGCCGTTCTTTCTTCCTGCTGGAAACAACGCCGGGACCCCAAAAGCCGCTTTCCCTGCCCTGCTGGAGGCCGAGCTGTGGCTGTCCTGCCCCGCTGCTGCTTCGAGTTTTCACTACGCTGTAGCCCTGCTTGCCCTGCCCGCCTGGGCCTCCGTGGCGTTCTCCCATCTGGATACATCTCGCCTGCCACCCGGGATTTGCATTCGTCCCCCGTCCCTGCCGTTCCAGCCTGCTGTTCCCGAGAGTCCGGGATCAGCTGCCCAGGGGTTTGTGAAGCCTTTGTTCCATCCCTTCCCGGGATCCCAGGCCGCCAGTGCCGCGTGCTCCCTGAGCTCGCTCCGGAGCGCCCCCTGCAGCCGCGGGGGAACCATCGCACCTGCCCTGCTCACCGGGAGCCGCCAGCGCCCCTGCCGGCTGCGAGCGGAACTGCACCCGAGGGGAAAGGGCCCGACAGCCGAGAAGGCTGGGACTGGGTTTGTGATTGTTTGCTGTTACTGCCATAGTTATTGTTGTTTTGTTTGACTGGTTATATACATATATATATATATATATAGTAAAGAACTGTTATTCCTATTTCCCACATCTTTGCCTGAAGGCCCTTGATTTCAAAATATAATAACTTGGAGGGAAAAGGGGTTATATCTGCCACTTCAAGGGGGGCTTCTGCCTTCCTTAGCAGACACCTGTCTTTCAAAACCGAGACAGATCTTGGTGCCCAATGTGGGGCCTGAGGGCATTAAGAGAGAGAGGTGAAAAAAGGAATAACAGTTCCTGGATAACTTTATTTTGTGTGCCAGATATAGGAACCTTGTTAGGCAGCACTATGTGGTCTAGTTTACCCTGGTTCGGGTGGCATGTGGCCGTGGCTATATTCTTCCCCTTTGCAGCTCCTTACTTGAATATGGGTCTTCTGACTAAGGCTACCATTGCTGTTATCCAGCTTGCGTTATGGGTCGAGAAGGTGAGGAATTCATGGGTTTTTAACTTCCTCCGGAATGTGGGCACATGGATAAACGGCTATCACACACTGAGTGCATGTTTTTGGGGTTATGTTAACAATGGTACCGTCTGTGAGGAAATGACACCAGGGGAAGTTTTCCCCCAACCCCTCAACCAGTTGTTTGGGCCCACCCCATCAATTTTTGAAGGGTTTAAATTCCCTCTGAATACTAACCATCTGCTGCTGGTAGGCCTACTCTACTTAGCACTCAAAGATAAGTTGAGATCAGCTTGGATAACTACCCAGACACCAGCCCCAGAGACTAGAGATCCTACTCCAGAGCCTGATCCTGCCCCAGAACTTGACATGGCCCCAGAGAGTAGAGTTCCTACCCCAGAGCCTGATCCTGCCCCAGAACCTGACAGGGCCCCAGACACTAGAGACCCTGCCCCACAGCCTGATACCGCCCAACAGTCCACCTCAGAAATGGACTAACCAAACTGGGTGGGAGTACTGGCAAAAGGGATGCAGGAGATGTGCCAGGAGATGTGCCAGGAGATGGGCCAGGTGCGCAAGGAGATGTGCCAGGAGATGGGCCAGGTGCGCCAGGAGATATGCCAATTGCTAAGGGAATACACCTCCTCAGCTAGTGAAAAACCCTCTCCCTGCCCCAAAGAGGGTGAGTCCGATGGTGCAGCAGTGGAACCCACGGATGTTACAACCGTCCAGGCTTCAGCTGAACCACAAGGACAACCACAGCCAGCAGCAGTCGCCCCTGTGCAAAGGAGGAAGTGTAAGACCAATCAGTACGACCAGTTAATGATGATGGGCAACCAGGGCCCTCAAACCAGCAGGAGAGCCAGAGCCAGAAATCATCACTGAGTCCCTGTCGCACGACAGTCTCCGTGCTATGCGAAACGACATTGTGCGAAGGGGGCGTGAGCCTTATACCACCTGGCTGCTTCGGGTTTGGGACCTTATGGGCACAAGTGTGCAACTGGATAGTGGTGAGGCAAGGTATCTGGGATCGTTGACCCAGGACCCAGGTGTGGACCAGATATTTGTGAGGGAGCCAGGGCCTCTCTCTCTCTGGGAGCGGCTCTTAATGAGTGTGAGAGAAAGGTTCATTCACAAAGAAAGAATGCAGGAGTATCATCATAGAATGCAGTGGAAGACACTCGAGCAAGGGATCCAACAGCTAAGAGAGGTGGCAATATTAGAGGTACTCTTTGGGAGGGGTGGACAGCATGATAATGACCCCGATAAGGTCAGGTGCACAATACACCACCTTCGTTGCAACGATTGATGCTGACAATACCTGAGAAACAGTGGGCTCTGTTGCCAACAAGCTCAGGCATTACGACAGCATGATCAATGGCCCGCTGAAAGCTCATGTCTCTGCTGTGGTCCAGGACCTCAAAGAGGAGATGAAGGAGATGAGGAAGGAAATGAGGGAGGAGATGAGGGAGGAGATGAGGGAGGAGATGAGGAGGGTCAGTGTGGCACCAGTGCAAGTCACAGGCCCCCAAGTCAGAGCCCGTCGTCCCCCTGCTAGAGAGAGAGGGTACACCCCACAAGCTGAGCTGTGGTTTTTACTGTGTGAGCATGGGGAAGAGATGAGAAGGTGGGATGGGAAACCCACCTCTGTCCTGGCAGCGCGGGTGCGTGAACTCAAGGAGGGAGGCACTAACCGAGGGGGTTCCGCTAAGGTGAAGGTAGCCTCAGCCTCCCGTGACCGAGCTGCCAGGTATTACAGAAGGGAGGGAATGTACGCCCAGGGAAAGAATGATAACCAGGGCTAGAGGGGCCCTGCCTCTAGCCAGGAAGAGGCACGGGAGAACCGAGTTTTCTGGACGGTGTGGATCCGATGGCCTGGCACATCAGAGCCACAAAAATATGATGCATTGGTTGATACTGAAGCACAGTGTACTTTAATGCCATCGGGACATGTGGGGGCAGAACCTGTATCCATCGCTGGGGTGACCGGGGGATCACAGCAGTTGACCCTTTTGGAAGCTGAGGTGAGCCTGACTGAGAAGGAGTGGCAAAAGCATCCGATTGTGACTGGTCCAGAGGCCCCGTGTATTCTGGGCATAGACTTCCTCCGGAATGGCTATTACAAAGACCCAAAGGACTCAGGTGGGCATTTGAGATTGCTGCTGTGGAGGCAGAGGGCATTAGGCAATTGAACACCCTGCCTGGACTATCTGAGAATCCTTCTGCAGTTGGGCTCCTGAAAGTGGAAGAGCAACGAGTGCCAATTGCCACCTCGACAGTGCACCACCGGCAGTATCGGACAAATCGAGATGCTGTGATCCCCATCCACAAGATGATCCGCGAGCTGGAGAGTCAAGGGGTGGTCAGCAAGACCCACTCACCCTTCAACAGCCCCATCTGGCCTGTGCGCAAGTCTGACGGGGAATGGAGATTGACTGTGGACTATCGTGCCCTGAATGAAGTGACTCCACCGCTGAGCGCTGCCGTGCCAGACATGTTGGAGCTCCAGTACGAGCTGGAGTCCAAAGCAGTGAAGTGGTACGCCACTATTGACATTGCCAATGCATTCTTCTCCATTCCTCTGGCAGCAGAGTGCAGGCCTCAGTTTGCCTTCACCTGGAGGGGCGTGCAGTACACCTGGAACCGACTGCCCCAGGGGTGGAAGCACAGTCCCACCATCTGTCATGGACTGATCCAGACTGCACTAGAAAAGGGTGAGGCTCCGGAACATCTGCAGTACATTGATAACATCATTGTGTGGGGGAACACCGCAACCGAAGTGTTTGAGAAAGGAGAGAGAATAATTCAAATTCTCCTGCAAGCTGGTTTTGCCATCAAGAAGAGCAAGGTCAAGGGACCTGCCCGAGAGATCCAGTTCCTGGGAGTAAAGTGGCAAGATGGACGACGTCAGATTCCCACTGAGGTCATCAATAAGATCACTGCAATGTCTCCACCGACCAACAAGAAGGAAACACAAGCTTTCCTAGGCGCTATAGGTTTCTGGAAGATGCACATTCCCGAGTACAGCCAGATCGTGAGTCCTCTCTACCTGGTTACCCGCAAGAAGAATGATTTCCACTGGGGCCCTGAACAGCAGCAAGCCTTTGCCCAGATCAAACAGGAAATTGCTCACGCCGTAGCCCTTGGCCCAGTCAGGACAGGACCAGAGGTGAAGAACGTGCTCTACTCTGCAGCCGGGAACAATGGTCTGTCCTGGAGCCTCTGGCAGAAGGTGCCTGGTGAGACTCGGGGCCGACCACTGGGATTCTGGAGCCGAAGCTACAGAGGATCTGAAGCCAACTACACTCCCACAGAGAAGGAAATCCTGGCAGCTTATGAAGGAGTCCAGGCTGCCTCAGAAGTAATCGGCACAGAGGCACAACTCCTCCTGGCACCCCGACTACCGGTGCTGGGGTGGATGTTCAAAGGAAAGGTTCCCCCACGCATCACGCCACCGACGCTACTTGGAGCAAATGGATTGCCCTCATCACGCAGCGCGCCCGAATTGGAAACCCAAGTCGCCCTGGGATCTTGGAAATAATTACGAACTGGCCGGAAGGTGAGACTTTTGGGTTATCTTCTGAAGAAGAAGAGGAGCAGGTGACACGTGCCGAAGAAGCCCCACCATATAACGAGCTACCAGAGAGTGAAAGACGTTATGCCCTCTTCACTGATGGTTCCTGCCAAATTGTAGGCGCTAGCTGGAAATGGAAAGCCGCTGTATGGAGCCCCACACGACAAGTTGCACAGGCTACTGAAGAAGAAGGTGGAGCTCTGGACATAGCTGAAAGAGAGAAGTGGCCAAAGCTCTACCTCTACACTGATTCATGGATGGTAGCCAATGCTCTGTGGGGTTGGCTGGAAAGGTGGAATAAGGCAAACTGGCAGCGCAGAGGAAAACCAATCTGGGCTGCTGAAGAGTGGAAAGACATTGCCACTCGGGTAGAGAAGCTATCCGTGAAGGTCCGTCATGTAGATGCCCACATCCCCAAGAGCCGGGCTAATGAAGAACATCATAACAACAAACAGGTAGATCAGGCTGCGAAAATAGAGGTGTCCCAGACAGACTTGGATTGGCAACATAAAGGAGAACTGTTCCTAGCTCGATGGGCCCATGATGCCTCAGGTCATCAGGGCAGAGATGCCACCTATAAGTGGGCACGAGACCGAGGGGTGGATCTAACCATGGACAGTATCTCCCAGGTTATCCATGATTGTGAGACATGCGCTGCGATCAAGCAGGCCAAGCGGGTGAAGCCCCTGTGGTACGGTGGGCGATGGTCCAAATACAAGTATGGGGAGGCCTGGCAGATTGATTACATCACACTGCCTCAAACCCGCCAAGGCAAGCGCTGTGTGCTCACAATGGTAGAAGCCACCACTGGGTGGCTGGAGACCTACCCTGTGCCTCATGCTACTGCCCAGAACACCATCCTGGGCCTGGAAAAGCAAGTCCTTTGGAGGCATGGCACCCCTGAGAGAATCGAGTCTGACAATGGGACTCATTTCAAGAACAGCCTTATAAACACCTGGGCTAGAGCACATGGCATTGAGTGGGTGTACCACATCCCTTACCATGCACCAGCAGCTGGGAAGGTTGAGCGGTGTAATGGACTGCTTAAAACCACCTTGAAGGCACTGGGTGGGGGGACTTTCAAAAACTGGGAGATGCATTTAGCAAGAGCCACCTGGTTAGTTAATGCTCGAGGTTCCACCAGCCGAGCAGGCCCTGCCCAATCCGAACCCCTACAAACAACAGACGGAGATAAGGTTCCAGTGGTGCACATAAGAGGTATGCTTGGAAAAACTGTTTGGGTAAAGTCTGCCTTGAGCAAAGACAAACCCATCCGTGGGGTCATTTTTGCTCAGGGACCAGGTTGCACCTGGTGGGTGATGCAAAAGGATGGAGAGACCCGATGCATACCTCAAGGGGACCTTGTTTTAGGGTGAACTACCCATGGCTCTGTACTTGTATCAGTATCAGCATGTATATTTGTATATAATTTGGGTAATGCATAGATTTATATGGTTAAAAAAATTAAGTTTCATGTAACATGTTAGTATGGGAAAAAATTCGGGGTGGATAATGTTGGGGTTTTAGGTTAGTCTTAGGTTTTTTTTTCCTGTTAAAGGAATTTTCTCCCATATGCATGTTGCTAGGGGACAAATAGCTGTACTTAAGAAAGACAAAAAGGGGGTGGGGCGGGCCTGGCTACTCCTTTGTCTACACCTGGGTGTGGGGTCAGTTCGCTCTGAGCGTCCGGAGAGAGAAGCTGCAGAGAAAGGAGCTGCTGCTTCTTTCTTTTTGGCCGTTCTTTCTTCCTGCTGGAAACAACGCCGGGACCCCAAAAGCCGCTTTCCCTGCCCTGCTGGAGGCCGAGCTGTGGCTGCCCTGCCCCGATGCTGCTTCGAGCTTTCGCTACACTGTAGCCCTGCTCGCCCTGCCTGCCTGGGCTTCCGTGGGGTTCTCCCATCTGGATACATCTCGCCTGCCACCCGGGATTTGCGTTCGTCCCTGCCGCTCCAGCCTGCCGTTCCAGCCTGCTGTTCCTGAGAGTCCGGGATCAGCTGCCCAGCGGTTTGTGAAGCCTTTGTCCCATCCCTTCCCCGGGATCCCAGGCCCCAGTGCCGCGTGCTCCCGAGCTCGCTCCGGAGCGCCCCCTGCAGCCGCGGGGGAACCATCGCACCTGCCCTGCTCACCGGGAGCCGCCAGCGCCCCTGCCGGCTGCGAGCGGAACTGCACCCGAGGGGAAAGGGCCCGACAGCCGAGAAGGCTGGGACTGGGTTTGTGATTGCTGTTACTGCCATAGTTATTGTTGTTTTGTTTGACTGGTTATATACATATATCTATATATATAGTAAAGAACTGTTATTACTATTTCCCACATCTTTGCCTGAAGGCCCTTGATTTCAAAATATAATAACTTGGAGGGAAAAGGGGTTATATCTGCCACTTCAAGGGGGGGCTTTTGCCTTCCTTAGCAGACACCTGTCTTTCAAAACTGAGACAAAAGCATAAATAAACTTGCTATGAAAGGAAAATCATCTTCTCTGCAGAAGCAAACACAAGAATAGACCAGCATCTCAGTCACTACTTGAACTGTCTGAACTGTTAGAAGATGAACTTTTTTCCTTTCGTCTCTTCTTCTTCTCCTTTTTATGATGCCTTCCTTTCTTAGATTTATGTTTTTTTCCCTTTTCCTTTTCTTTTTTGTGTGATTTTTGCTTTTTTGACTTTGGCTCATCCTCTTCAGCTGAACTTGATGAGGACGATCTGTAAAAAAAATGCAGATCAATATGTAATTAAAAGAAGGAAAATGACACAACAATAATTTAAGGTGTCAGTATTTATATAATGTCACAAATTAAATTTGGAGTAGAATTTGTACAGTAGCATCCACTGGAAAGCTTATGATATCTGAGTCTGCATGTTTAACTTAAATGATGACTTTCCTAATAACACTTTCATGCCAGAAAAGCCGTATGTTTATAATACAGATTAAAAAACAATGGAATAGGCAAGTTGTGCAGGTTTTCAGTCTTTGAGAAAAGAAAGACCAAGAGCACAGACCATCAGAAAATAAAGTATGACAGCAAGATAGAGCTTCCACTTTTAAAATACTGCATGATCAATAACGATGCTAATTAATGCCTTCAAATGTATGTCCCTGATGCAAAAATCTACGAGAAATGGGAAAAATTTTTAGGTTCTTTCAGTTTATACTATTGGTCTCTAACCAGCAGTGATAAGTGATTACATACATAAAAAAATTATGAGAACAACAAAATTTATTAAATATTTGTGAATGCTAAAGAAGGCAGTTTTGTGCTATTGTTTACTTGATTAACTATTACTTGCATGTAAAGAAAACCGACAACCAGACTGACTCTCTTCTGTTCTACTTCTTCACAAGTGTAAGGTCTGTCTTCAAAAGTGGATGTTTGAGCTACACAATGTAAATGCGGAAAGGGAGAAATGCAAATACAACAGGTATTAAATCCCATTTCTTTATTTCTGAGAGATGGCGTCTTCTGGTCTCCAAACACATTTTACAGTTTATAGCTTCCAGTACAGTTCCTGGGATATCATCTTATCAACTGTCCTAACAACAAACCAGCCTCATCTATGGTCTCATTTCAAAAAAAAAAAAAAAAAAAAGGAAAAAAAAAGAAAACAAAAAACCAAAAACCAAATCAGTCCACAGGCCAGAACTCAGATTCACAATACATTGGGGTATTACGACATTTTCCTCTGAAACTGGAGTAACACTGTTTTTAGACTTCTACATTAACAGGTACACCCTAAAACTCAACACCTCTTAAGTATTACAGAGGTTTCCCTTTTGATAACTGCATGTTACTCAGAGCACATGTGTGTGCCTGCAGGTGTGTTAACACATGCATGTGCACACAAAGAGCCCTAGTTTCTGAACTTCAGAGAATCTTCTGCACCCTGGCTCAGCTGGGGACCAACCCCACAATCCTCCTGGACTTACTCTTTTCCCATCACAGCTTGCCTAGAGCTGGACAGTCAGGGGGAGTACTGCATTCTCTGATCTGCAGACCTCCAGCTTGCTAGAGCTTTCAAAGCTCCTGTGATCCTAACTCCATGGTAGAAAGCCTGTGACTCCACCATTAATCGAAGAACCTTTACCTTACCATTATTTTACCATTACCTTACTGTTAATCAGTTCTCATTAGAAAACATTAAACTTTTCAAACCAAAGATGTACTTGCAAATAAAGTTGCATCAATAGAAGCAATTTCCTGAGAAAGCACAGAAGTATCAAAAACATTTCTGAAGTTGTGTTTTGAAATGAAAAGAAGTGTGTGAAGATTACCTTTTCCTCGGTCTTTTTAATTTTGTTTTCTCTTTGCTTTTTCTTTTTTGCTTCTTTTTTTCTTCCTCTTCATTTAAATCTATGGGTAGAAAGTTGAAGTTTACAAAACGTGTCTGAATTAAGATCAGCATTAAAAAAGTAGCTTCAATAGCAATGTAAAGTTACTACAAAATGATTCTCCTTCCCCCAAATTATGGTTAGTATAGCAACTTCAGAAATATATTGCAGAGCAGCAGAAGTTTTCTACTCGACTTACATTGTACTGACACTGATCTAAGCACTAAGAATGAAGGAAGGCCTGTAAAATGTAGCAAAAAGACCTTTTCCTATATGTTTACATCAGATCCAGGTTTTCATATCTGTTCTTCTGTATTTTAACATTCACCATATTATTGTCCAAGTCTGAAAACAGGCCATTTAATTAGAACATATAAAAAAAATAATATTCTGTTAGTCTTCCCTGAGTTACTTTCACACATCCTTATTTCATGCTTCACAAACAGCAATGCCGTGAGACACATTTGAGTTAATTTTTAATGTACTGCCTACAGAGACTGGCAGAAGAGTCACCCCACATCTGGTTGTATCTGCTTCCTGCCGTAATGCCGTACAGCTTGGTATAGTAACTTCACATTTCTCTTACAGGCAGTATTTTTATGACATAGATGAAATTTCTGACCGTAGATTTTTCTATACCTGTTCAAAAAGTATTTTTGAACTTTGCAAAATGCAAATCCACCACATAAATACACATTCAACTAACAGTAAAATACTGGCTTTATAATTTATCCTTTAAAAAGAGACAGCCAATTTTGAGTATTTTATCTTATTGTTAACGACACTTTCCATAAAGTCTGCATGCTGGTGTAGTTATTCCTTTGCTACCACAAATACAAATATTGGTCTGTATGTTATGGAGCGGAACTTGAAAGAATTTAGTATGACATAAAAGAGCAAATTACCTTTGGAGCAATGAAAAAACATGAATGAGAATGGGTGAACAAACAGTATTTTTTTAAGAAAATAGTGCAAAATCTTGAGAAGATGAGGCCACTTGAAACAGCAAAATTCCACCTGGATAATTGGCAGATACATGTCTCCTTACAATATACCTACCAGCCACAATTTGAGAAAGAACATATAATAAACAGGAATATTAGAAGATCAAGTAAACAGCTGTCTTTCCTGCAGATATCCATCTTCAGTCAGCTTAGAACTGAAAAAAATCCAACCTCTACATTCAAAAATACGTAATAAATGGTAAGTATTTTTTCCAAAGAGACTCGTTCCAATAAAGTACCACTGCAGTACCAATTCAGCACTCTTGATAAAGAGCCTATCCATTTCTTTTGAAGTGAACAGCTAACTATAGGGTTCCATCTATCCCTTTTCCTTTCTAAATAGTATCTTCAATAGGAACTAAATGTCAGAGCGTGTGAGAACAACCGAACAAAACATAATGAAAAACAGAAGGGCAGAGGAGAAGAATGTTCATTCGCTTCAAACACACTGTGGCAGAACAAACTGCCCTTCTTACTTAGGTGAACAACTTCTTTGGAGTCCAAACTCAAATAAACTCAAGTATCTGATAAACAACTCATCTATTCTCTCTCTGACAAAGAGCTGATACTCAGACATTCCAAATATAGAACAGTACTTCTCCAAATATGAATGGCTGAATTCCAATTTACTAGCTGTTTCAGTCAAAATCCTACTTAGAAACTGGAGAGAAATTCAGGTGTCATATTTCTCATTAGCTAGAAGATGTTTTAACTACATGTTGTAATCAAAAGATTAACTTGGAACATCCATGTCATTTTCTTCTAAGCAGCTTCTTAGTAACAGATCAATAATCTTTTGTGTTTAGGAGCCCCTTTTGAGATATTCCAAACAGGTATATTAGTAACTTCCTATGGAAGGAATTAATCCTAATAATAAAAGAGTGTGGGTGTATCAAATCTCTGAAGTCTGAACACATAGAGCAAAAGACCTATTTTAAAATCAAAGGCTAAAAGAACTAAAGTAGTTATCAGAAAGGATGAGAGTCCCTGCACCTCAGAAGACTATTATCCAAAGTATTCTAAAAAAACCCCACAAAAACCACCTTACTCTTTTTTTCACGCATGGCTTGTAATCTCTGTAGTTCCTCTTCCTCGCTGTCTTCACTGCTAGTGCTGCTAACATCTAAAACAATATCTCTTTGAGGATCTACTCGGAGGAAGTTTCGACATTCAAATGTCAGATGACCAGCTGAACAAAATAAATATACAGAAAGAAAAATTACAGTTTACCAAAAAAACATCAAAAACTAAAGAACATTTATTTTTGAATTATTCAGTTTTGAGAAGTGAAAGGAAAAAGGCTAGGCTGTGATCTGTGAAAAAGGCAGGAAAAAGCTTACTTTGAAAAAGTCTCCAAGAATTTTGATAGCTTGTGCTATGCTCTTCCATTTAATAGTGCTTTATAGCTTCTCTCCTATTCTGCTAATTTGAAGATTTTTTTTCGACTTTAGTTTATATTTTTTAATGGTCTCAGATACTTTCTGAAGAAATTACCTAAAAACACAGTGTGAAGTATTTAAAAAACTGTAGTAAGTGTTGCATTGCTTTTTTAACTCCCGCTAGTGAAATTGTAGAATCCTACTTGCTTATGAGACATAATCTTTAACAACCAGCACTTAATACTGACTAAGCTACTGCCTCACCAGAATTTTCAGTTTTCTAAGTTACATCTGGATAATCATGACGAGCTAGAAAACTTGTGCTGAATACACTCATTGAAATAATAAAGTGAAATTTAAAAACAATTAAGATCTGGTTTGGGAGACGCAGTAATTTAAGTAGTAATTGAAAAAGCTCATGTTCTTAGTAAGGATGATGTCAAACTACCTATACCTTGAAGACAGAGATTTTAGGAACATAAACATGGATAATGTGATTTGACTACAAGTTCCCTTTCCTTCTAGAAAGCTTCTGATACTTGCTGCATGTAGAAACAAAGCACTAAATCTGTATTTATATCCATGATCCTTGGATACACAAAGCAATTCCTTGACAAAATTTGTTGCAAAGCCTGAAGTGAAAGAATGAAGCAAGCTTTTTTCCTGTCACCCAACGTAACATTCATAAAAACCAGCTTAACTCGCTGTGCTAAAAGTTCAAGACAGTTCAGTACAAAACAGTGTCCATTCCTCCAATGTTCTAAAAGTAAGAGTCAGTGATTAACAATTTAAAATCTTCACTAAGACCTGTCTCCATTAATCAGGAAAGTAGCCACAGACATGCTTATATGATCAGTGTATAATGCAAAGCATGAGCTAAATGCCAACTGCAGAACTTGTAAGCAATAAAGGTAGCTGTTTCTTGAAATACACAATACACAAAGTAGTATTTTCTTAGCATAAAAGATTATCCAGATTTTAAACTATTTTTTCTTGTGAATCAGATTGGACTTAACTTAAACTGAAACGCCTGCATCTTTACAGTAAGATTCAGACGAAGCACAAGTGCTAATCTGAGTGTATATCAAAGAAGGTGCTTTCAATTCAAAGTTTCTCAAATAATTACACTGCAATGAGTATGTATGAAGATAATAGAATAATTTTTTTTCTGAGAAACTCAAAGAGCATTGATAGGTGTGAGAAGCCAGAGAATGAATATGAAATAAATAAATGAAAATTAATATGGTAATTTAAACTGCAAATGTCTGGGCAACCAGGGAGAATACTTTTCTCATTTTCTCCCCTCTCCTCAAAAGGCAGTTCCAACCAACATCATAAACTGAAGAAAACACTGTAACCCCCTTTTGCTCATTACAGACTTACGGTAGCCACACTTCTTGCATCCAGCTCTGATGTTATCCTTATTTCCACCTGAAAGAGAAAATTTCACCAATTAGGTGTTGCTGAAGGGAACCTTCAAGTTCCTTTCAAATGTGGCTTAATAATGTCAATACACAGATAGAGGTGATTGCTCCTCAGGAGCATTAAGTACACTAATGTACGGATTTTCAACCCCCACATGTCCTCCCTGGATGGGGGAGAAAGTCCTTGCCAGGAATAAGGGATGAACAGGACTTTTGGATCTTCTCAGTCTTCAGGTTGTTTATTATATCTTATCAGTAATTTACATGCCGCCAACATAGCATGAAGCAGAGCAAATACCAAAAAGCAGATGCAGGAAAACTCAAGGCCTTTGGTAAATTATCCAATAGTTGCTAAGTGCATATATTGTTTTTAATTTTCTACCAATGCCTAATGAACTATCCATTCTCGTGGCCTGTACTGCAGCATTTTCTAACCCATCATTCTGTGCTACCAACACTGCAGAAAATGGAGTAGGCGAAGAAGAAGGAAGAGACCTGAAAAACCACAGGGATCCTCCATCTTGCCTTCATCTACTTACTATACTAATAAACCTAAAAACTCTAAATTTTTCACTCTGTAACAAACTATATGTCATACTACCACCTAACTCACACCCTTGTAGATTCTAGTTCATCCCAAAGCCTTGGCAACTTTCTCCATGGACGAAGCTTAAAAACAGTGTTTTCCAGGGGGGATGGGTCTTTCAGAACAGGCAGAGAAACACTCCCTGCACTTTGGGTTCCAACACACTAAGATCTCTTAAAAAAACCTGCATTTCTAAGGCTACTTTTCTGTGCAGTAATCTATAAGAATACATTTGACTAGTTTAAACTGCTAGAGATCATTTAGCCTTCCATAATTTACTGCCAAATCCTAATTTGATTCATTGTGACCTTTCCACTTGTTTAGTTACAGTATTGATGCCTTTTCCTGGTCTTAAAATCAAGAGTCATACACGGTTAGAAGGGGAAAAGGGATTTTACCTTGGAATTTATTTTAAGGATCCTTAGGTGCACATGTCCAGGTCATATGCATCGAGATGCACCCTGCCGAGTGTGACCTCCCCCCAACACTGGATATAACATTATAGGTTTTACTAATTAGCATATCTATCAAAGATTCCCCAATGAGAGGCTCAAGTGAGCCCCCCTCCCCAAGGAACCTTCCCCTGGATGGTTCTATCTTGGTTTACAGAATGTGTTCTGGAGAGGACCTTGGGGTCTGGGGCACACGGATCCCTAGCTACGAAGTTTCTAAACTCTTTAGTCTCTTAGCTTGACAAACAAGTCCAAGAATGTAGGCAAAAAGCACTAGGAATACAGAAGTTGTAAAAAGGTATAACAGGGGCATAAAAGAAAAGGCAAAAATCTTCATGGCATCAGTATGAACACAGTAATATGTATCTAACATTCCAGTGATCTGTTGCACACTATATAAATTCTAGCAGTGCAAGGGTGTTGACTGGCATTCACTGGAAACTCTGAAGTGGTTTATATTTTAACTGCAAGAACTGGCTTTAAAAGGCAATTAAAAAGACCAAACCAAACAAAAAACCACTCCTGAAAAGAAAGAAGGAAATAAAAAAGTCAATAAACTGTTGGATTTTTCTGAATCCATACAACATGACACCAAATACAAAAAAAGGTAAGAAAGCAAATGTGTAATAAAGTAAAGAGAGTAACAGAAAAGTTTGGATTCTAAGCAGGACAAAGGATCCTAATAATGCAAGTTTTAGGCATAGAAAGTGTGTGATTCTCCCATCTGTGACAGCAGGTAAGGTAAACAGACACAGTAGGACATGATTCAGAAGAAGGGAAGCACCAGGGACTTGCCCCCCCGCCCCAGCAGATACATCTTACTTTTAATCATTTAAGCCATTGGTAATGAAAGTCACAACTGAATTCCCAAAATCAAAGGATGCCATTCTATCCTCCAACTGAATAGAGCAGAAAAACCCCAGCAACTTAAGCAGTCATGTACATTTTTCCGAGTAACTAGGAAATGCATTTAAATAAATAATCTATTTATTTAAATGAAGAAATCTATTACTGGATAAAGAAATCTATTACAGAAATTAAAGAATCAGAAATGGAGTACACTGGCCCCATTAATTCAAACTATGATTTACTGAAACAAGCACTGTCTTCAGAAAATTCTACTCAAAATAACTGAAACCTTCAAACCCCAAGTTGAAAAAACTACCTTGGAAACTCGGACAGCTCTGGTCTATGACCTAAAGAGTACTGGAAAGCCAAGCAACAAAGATCCATACATTCCATTGTAACACATGATTTTCTGCAGATCCCAAAACCTTAGTATTACATATCCCCTTCAAGATCAGTAGTGTTCAGGTGCCTTTTTTGTGACTATCTTTAGAAGGACATCCATGAGAGGTAAGGAGGTAGAGAACATGAAAGAAAGTGTCACAAAATAATCTTGCCATGTCACATCACAGAAACATTCAAATCAGTATTTGCTTGTTCACTATTCCTTGGGACTACAAAACAAGATCACCCAAGCTACCTACTTTGTCTCAACTTTCTGAAATGCATTGTCAGCCTCAGCCCTACTGCACAGCTGATTTATAGGTAAAGAAAGATTTGGTATTCCAGCAAAGGGAGGTCAGTACAGTCATGTGCACACTACAGAAATCTCCCATGTAAGTCAGGATCTCCAAAACAAACACCCATCAGATGACAAGAACATTAATATTGTCATCAAATATTCCCACCGAATTCCTAGGACTGAGATTTTATTATTGGCTTTAAATAATAATGTTAGAGGCAGGAGTTTAGACTAGATAAAATTTTAGATGACTAAAAGCAAACAAATTGCAAGAAGCTTCCTTTTCTCACTCCTTCCTCTTCCCATATCTTAATTCTCAAGGCAACTAACAACTGACGCAGAACTAAGGACTTCATTAATTCAGTGGAGCATAAGATTGGAAAGAAAAGCTTCGGAAACCTTTGAATGCAAACATGTTTTCCTCAAGAACGCCTTCTAGAATGGGTGCAAGCTTCTAAAGGCCTTCTCTTCATCAGAGAAGCAGCTCACCAAAGCTCAGGCCTGTTCAGTTGTTCTCGAACCAAACGCTCCCCGTTTTTCAGAACAACACCGTGAAACAATGGGGATTGTGTTTGGCCAACACAGACCTGAATACCTTGCAAACCGCGCATGTGTTTCTGCCTGCCCTATCTCAAAAGAACAATCTATTGGCACACAAGCGGTAATCCACAACGACAGTCGAGGAGAAAAGCAAAGTCTGCCAACCACCGTTCTTTGCCTCTAACCTCAGAGGCGACGGGAACGCAGCGCTGGGTCACCCCCAGGCTCGGGGAGAGGCCCCCGCAGCCTCGGGCGGACGCGGCCGCAGCGCCCCGGCCCCGCGCGGGCACGGCCCCCTCTCCATCTCCCTGCCGCTGCCCCCGGCAGCGCGGACGGAGCAGTGCCCGCCGCCCCCCGCACGCTTCCCACTGCCGCGCACGGCCGCGCGCCCTCCCCGCGCAATTGTCCGTCGAGCCGCCGCTGATTCCCCATCCCCAGATGCCGCGCCCTGGATCCAGCCGGCTTTGCCCCCTCTTCCCCCACGGCCCCGGGCCGGAACCCCTCACCCGGCAGTGCCATCCCGCAGCTCTCTCCGGACCGGCCCGCACACGCAGCGAGGCTTCTCCCCGCCGGAAGGCTTTTCCCGGCGCACTCCCGGACCGTACCACTCATAGAGAAGGAAGGGGGGTCTCAGTAGTCCTAGGGCGGGAGCCACGGCGGGGGACCAGAGGTGTGTGGAGAAGCCTACGGGTGTTTCCCAAGACACGTCATTTCTCAGTGATTCCCGCAGAGACTCCGGCCGAAGACTCCTTCCTTCGTCCTTCTTCCCGGCTTGTGCAACTTTATCCCCCCTTTCCTTGGTTGAGTACAGGCTCCCAAGATGGCGAGGGGCTCGGGGCGGTAGGAAGTGTTGGAGGCGAGGCGGAGTTCAGCGTCGGCCGTGGGCGAGTGTTCGCTGGCCGGGCTCGTCCTTTGCCCGCCATGAGCAACATCTACATCCAGGAGCCGCCCACCAACGGGAAGGTGAGGCTGCCAGGGTGAACATCCTGGAGAAGTTGTAGGGTAATGGGGGGACAGACGACAGAAGCACGAAGTTGGTGGTGGTGGTTGTGGTGATTTGGGGTGGGGAGGTACTTGTTTCTGTGCTGGACTGGTTTGGTTAAAGTTACTTCTTTGGCATTACCAGAGTCAAAGCACGAGGCGTGCTGTGTGGAGACATAACACAGAGCAGTCCTCGGAACGTTTAATTTCATTTCCTCTATTCTCGATTATATCTTACGTCCTTAATTTTGTTACGATTTATCACTGAATGTAATGGTATTCCGTGTAAGAGAAATATATGCCTTTGGAGATTTATAGTATTTTTTCCCCCACGTTGTTTCGTTATGGAAGTGATGAAGAGTATCTAAGTTTGTATCGAGTACCAGCCACGTTATGTTATGTTGTGTTGTGGTCATTATGTTGTTACAAATATATTATCCATCTTTATTTATTTATACATATTGATTCAGAGCTGTATCTCAAGATCTGGAAATGGTAGGTAGAACTAACAGTAGCTGCTTGACACACTTAAGTGTATACCACTCTTACTAATATAACAAATTCAGATGTATTTTTTAGGAAGTTATATTCTTTGATCAGTGTCTAAGTTACAATAAAACTGATGTTGCATTTATGTGTATGTTTACAGGTTTTGCTGAGAACTACAGCAGGAGAGATAGATATAGAATTATGGTCAAAAGAAGCACCAAAAGCATGCAGAAATTTCATCCAGCTTTGTATGGAAGGTAATGACTGAATGGGAAGGGAATTGCTGAAATTGATTCATATGCAATCTTTGTGCCCTTTCTGTAAAATAGAGGTCATAATTATGTTTTGACTTAAGTATGTCAATAGGTCTATTTCTGTTCAGAAGTTATTAATTGACACACAGACAATGTTTTTCAAGGTTACCAATGAAGCTGGTGGAGAAAAAAAAGTAAAAATTTTGGATGGTTTTCTCAAATTAAGTAGATGACATAGTTTTGAAATACTGTCTTTCAGAGTCTTGAGAAATCTTACTTTCAGCAAATGTCTACAAACGATAACAACTTTAGTGTGTGTATGAAATTACAGTGATGCAATGCTAGATATTCTCCAAAATTCTCTTTTTTGCATCACAATTTACACTACCGTTTCTTTTTTTTTCTGCGAGTGCTCCTAATGTTTCATTTGCTGTATTTTTTTGTTAAAGGAAGCTCTGTAAAACTTTCCACTGAAGCAGTGGGTACCAGAATGAGAAGCTCCCTGCTGAGAAAACTGTAACAAAAATCTTTGAAAGACTTGATGCCTTTATATGTTTTCTAACTGCTGCTATTCTCTCATTTCAACATTTATAGAATTGTTTAGAGTTCTTTTAGCCTTTGTCTGTTAAACAAAAGTAGCAGTCTAGGCTTTATGGCTCTAGCACAGATCTGGTCTGTTTTGTGTTCTTTTCCCTAGACTTTTTGGAGTGGTAAAGGAATTTCTTAGCCTGTGATAAGGGTTCACGTATCCTTAGTGGGCTTTATTTCCTTTCTGATTTTTTTAAAATGCTGTGTAGTATCCTATGCTTTGTATAATACATTTAAGTATTTCTCGTTAATATCCTGCCTTGTAACCATCCGTGACTGTGTCTAGTTATGCTGCAACATTTGCACACCCTACTTTGTCTTGCAGCATGCTGTAGGTATATTTTTGTTTATTACTATTATTATTATTATTATTATTATATCAACCAGGAGTATAGTTCAGGTAAAGTTATGTTTTCATTCCTTTTGTTTTCTTATGGTGTTGTAACCTTTATCAGGTAGATAGATAAAAGAAGAAAAACATGGGAGCAAAATGTACCACATGTTTCATTCAGCAAAAATTATGAATTTAGGTACAGTATAGGTGATGAAAGGTGTTCCATGCTGGTGAGTGAAAGTGCAAATCATCTGGTATATGGATGTGGCTGATGTTGTCGATGAGATGTCATCCAGGATAGAGCATAGTATTTTTAGTTCTCCTTTTAAATTGATGTATTTTGACAGTATCATTCCAGTAATAAAACTTAAAAGCTGAAAAGACAGTAGTTCTCAAGATCATCTTGTCTGTGATGAGCAGGATTTTTTTCAAAAGAAACATATGACACCACAGGGGTTTTTTTGTAAGACTGTGAAGAACAGAAGGGAACCAAACGGAAGGCAACAGTGGAATCTAGTTACAGTACCTGCTTTCTGGAGCTTCAGTCTCTGGACATCTCTGTATGATCTATGTGAAAATTTGGGTTTGAGATCACTTACATGTATTTAATATCTTATTCTTTTTTCCTCTTTTTTTTTTTTTTTTTTTTTTTTTTTTTTTTTTTAGAGTATTACAATAATACAGTATTTCACAGAGTAGTGCCTGGCTTTATTGTGCAAGGGGGTGATCCCACTGGTACTGGATCAGGAGGAGAGTCAGTCTATGGAGCTCCTTTCAAGGTGTGTATCTTGTGTGTATGTCCTACACATTAATTTTTTGTTGTTCTGTATCTGTTGTTCTTTCTACCACATTAGATTGTGAAAAATCAGCTCTTTTATGAAATGCATACATGTGCAGTAGTTGCCTTCATGTGCTGCTTCAGTGTGTTTGAATATGCCCTTCTAAATTGAGAGTTCTTAAATCTAGCTGCTCTGGTGTATTGAGAAACCTGAGGGAAGCTACACACTGGCTCAGCAGCTGTATTCTGTTCTGCCTGCCTGTTTTATTTCAGGTGGGGCAGGCACCTTTAACTTCTGGCTGCAGCTGCAAAGCCTGTTTCTGGGCCTTCCATCTTCTTGCTGCTAGACTTTTAAATCTAGCACAAACCTGAAGTCTGTGGGAGGGAATGGTACCTGACCAGAGAACAAAACAAAAATTGCCGATATTGTAGTAGCATTGCTGCTTCAAATTAGTGGTATCTCAGTATTGCAGTGTTTAGCATCGTGATATTGCAGTGGTATTTATCACTTTCTCCTTGCTTTGAAGGGAGTCCTGTTTTGTCTTCTTAGGTCCAGAAAATGTTCTTCCTGTGGATTTTTGCGTAACTCTATTATTACAACCTGTTACTGTGCTTTCATGAATTAGGATTTAAATGAATTTTTCGCATAAATGCAGTGATTGTCAAGAATGGTATTTTTGCAAGAAATGTATGAAATGCAGTTACTTTTTAAAATGTTTTAGGTTTTCTTAATATCAGGGAGATAACGAATGCAAATGAAAATAATGAATAACAATTGATTTTTAGGCAATGACTGGGAAAAGATAAAATTAACAAGACAGAACTTAGAGGTTTTTTAATTAGTAATGTGTCTTTCTGTTATTGATATTCTAGTTTCTAATTTTTTGTTTGGTGTTTGTTATGTGTTTATGGTTTCTTTTGAAGATTGTTCACTTTCTTGCATCATTATAGGCACTAGGGATTAGAAATACTCACTAAAAATAATTTTTGCTGCTCAAAGTAGAAGCTTTTAAATACAATTCTGGCACTGAGTTTCAAAATACTTGGGATTTATTACTGTCTGAATTAAAAAGAAAATTAGCAGATTTTTCTGTGTGTGCAGGTTGATATAAATAATATCACTTCTCCCTCCTATCACGCTGTAGCTAAAGGAGTGAAAAAGTAGTTTTATACTGAAACCGTTCTATTTTCTGCCCTGCTTTTACCAGGATGAGTTCCACTCACGATTGCGATTTAATCGAAGAGGACTTGTTGCTATGGCAAATGCTGGGCCCCATGATAACGGGAGTCAATTTTTCTTTACATTGGGTCGTGCAGATGAACTTAACAACAAGCACACAATCTTTGGAAAGGTCTGTTACATGAACTAGAGTCTCAGTTTAAGTCTGACAGAAGCTAGTACAGGTTGCTCTGAAGGCCAGTTTAGTGCTGAAATTTATTTCAGTGCTTTCTAGGCTCTCTGTTCTCTTTGTTTCTTATATCCGGTAGAAAAGTTTCTGTGGGTTGTTCCTGTTATTATCTGTTTTGCTGTTGTTGTTCTTCTAAATTGTATTTTTATGTTGTGCTGCCTTTAAATAATCTTATTAGTATTATTATGGCTCTGTTATTAATCTGCTCATCTACTACTAATGACATGTTAGAAAATTCTGTTTGTAGATTCTAACTACCCAGGAAGGATCAGGAAAATGAAACACATGAGATGAATTTACCACTCTCATGATTTACTTAAAAGAAAAGAAACCAAATATTTTTTTATTTCGGTGTTTTTTGTTTTTCTGCTACATAGTTCACAGTAAGACTTCAACATCTTCCTCTGCGTACATTCTCAAAACTACCTGTATTCCTTCAACTTTTGCCATTAAATCTAAAACCCCAAAATTTTCTACATTGTACTTGCTGTCTTTTAGAAGTCTTACGTGCTTACAGTATTTTTTATATCACTTGTACTTTCAAAACTTTTTACATAATAATTGCTTTGTAATTTGCAGAGTAAATAACACAAATTTCAGTCAAGGACTTTCAAACCTTTTCTTGTAAATTTGCCAGGTTACAGGGGATACAATATATAACATGTTGCGCCTGGCTGAAGTAGAAGTTGACAAGGAAGAGAGACCTCTCAGTCCGCACAAAATAAGAAGTAGTGAGGTGAGCGTGTTCTGGTTTGAAATGTGACATTTTAAAATTCTTCTGTGCACAGTGTTCAGAAAATTTGGTTTGTCCTTTTGCATAGTGTTTTAAAATGTTGAATCACTTAATCACAAAATGCTTATTAAAGATGTGTCTAAAGTACTGGGTTTTTTAACAGGTTTTGTTTAATCCTTTTGATGACATTGTCCCAAGACCAAATAGAAGACTGAAGAAGGACAAACCAGAAGAAGAAACTAAAAAGTCCAAAGTAAAAGGCACAAAGTAAATATCTGCAACATAAGTGGTGGTTAATTTTCTTTCACCTTTAATTTGTAGTTTGGCAGTTTTTTATTTTCATTTCTGCCTTTGAAGCGCTTCCTTGTTTCCGGGGAGGATCATGCAAATCTAGTTTCTCTGACCGAAATGTTTACTGTGCATCTGCTGAGCTGTAACTGTTTCATGCATGTGATAGCTTGTTGAAAATAATAAAAGGTAGTGTATCTTTCCCACTTGCCACAATGAACAGTCATCTGACTGAGATTACACTGCATTTAAAACCTACTTGTAGGAGTAGCTGGGTCACAGCTCAGTTCTTCGGGATTTTTTGAACTTATTTTATCAGATACCACTTCTCCCCCACTGAAGTACTGAGCAAGAGGCAGGCATTTTGACATGGGAAATTTTAGTTTCTGTGAATGAAAATTCATAGTCATAAACACACAGTGAAAAGTAATAAGAACTCTAAAGTGTGCATGCTGTCAGTTCTGTTGCACAAAAATAGAACATGTTGCAGCTGACTGATTCCAACATAGTGTAAATAATTAACTCTTGAAAAAGAAATTACAGATCATAATTTCTTTTAATTGCATTCCTTGAATGTGTACGCATTTGATACCTTTCTGAGCCATCATATCTTGAAAATCTTGTGTCTTACTTGAATGCTGCTCTTCTGAGGAAAAAAATGCAACAGAACTGTCAGCATTCAAGAGTCTGGGAAAGTTAGTCAAGACAGAATTTGTTAAACAGTGTCTTAACTGATGCTTTGCTATCCTTGTTTTATCTCAGGAATATAATAGAACATGCTTTACATTTATGACTTACTGCAAAGCAAAATGCGGTAGTTGTTTGGAATTGGTGCATTTAGCAGGACAAAAGTTTTTTTAAAAAATCATGTACAATATGAATGTAATATATTTAAAGTTAGTGGAATGTTACTAAGACTATGTTTAAAATTTTACTAGAAATTTTCTTTTTTTTCCTAAAGAAACTTCAACCTACTTTCCTTTGGGGAAGAAGCTGAAGAAGAAGAGGAAGAAGTCAGTAGAGTTAGTCAGGTATTGTACCAAATTATCCTTATTTTTCTTTTTGTCCTCATTACCTTTTCTGTATATTTGTGGAAAGCTTTAAAGTTCTTAGTCTTGTTCTTATGTTTACATTTTGAACAATAATACTAGAAATCGCTTTACTTTTTAGGATTCTGCTGTTACGGCATTTTGAAAAAACAGAGGTTTTTAACTCTCTTGACTTTGAAGGTGCCTTCAGTTACTTCATGAAATGTTTACATTTCCATGAAGTTTCGCAGTATAGATCTGTGTCTGCTGTTTGAAAGTCATGGAAGCGATAGGTACTTTATTCTTTCTCAAGTCCTTAACTTATGAGTGTGATTACATGGTAAAATACTTGAATTCTGAAGATCATCTATGCATTTCCAGTGCATGCTTAGCTCCATTTTCTTACATATATCCTTTCATCTGTGTGCAAAATGTGGTTATTGTGGAGAAAATAGTCCCTTATCATAATTTAATAGTGCGCTGTAGTGAAATGTTTACATTCACAGAACAAGGGTTGCAGAGGTAATTTTTGGTCTAACATTTACTTCCCTGACATTGCAACTTAAATAAGGTTAGTTTAAAAATTTCTTTAATAAATTGTTGATTTAATTTCTACTGCTGACCAAGTTGTTTTACTAGACCCGTAGGCTTTCTACAGCACTTTGCTGTTTTGGTTAGTGATCAGACTATATGGTCCTGCATCCTGTGCCACATAAGTGAAAAAATGGTTGTCAGTCTTCAGAAGTTAGTTAAAATACAAAAGGAAAATAATGAATAATGATGGACAATATTATAGTGAGATGGTATCAGTCAGAATGATAGTAGAGTTTTATTACAACAGCAGTTTTAACTATTTTTCTTTCTTTTTTTTCAGCTTACCACTCAGACAAACTTTACTTGTTTACCTTAGTATGTTCATCTGCCGTTTTGCTCTTGCTGTATATCTGGCTTGTAATACTGCGTTTAACTCAGTTGCTTCGACTTTCTTACTTTTCATGCCAAATACTTGTTTGCAATTTAAAATTGTCTAATTAGAATGCCTCTTTCATGATAAGCCTAATTTCAGTGTTTTCATGCTTTCAACTCAGCCTGAAAATCTCATCTGCCTATTTGTCCTGATTAAATTCTTGTCTAGCTGTAGCTAGATAAATAACCACACCAGCTCTTTAAGAATTTGTTTATTCTTTGCAACAAAATAAAACCTTCTTTTTGAAACCTCATTGTTTGTTCATAAGAGGTCTAGATCAGTGTCTCTGTAGTTCTGGCTGTTATCTTAATCCTGATTAAGTTGAAGTACATGAACATCAGCACTAACTTTCATTCTCTGTTTCTGATAAGAGAAATGGAAGGTCAAAGTTTTATTGAGATCCTTTGACACCTACAAACTTAGAATCTTACGAGCTTTTTTTGGTTGCTAGATGCAGTAAGTCTTGCTTGTTTAAGAAGGGCAGAGAGGCTCTGGGTGAAACCCCTCAAGGCCGTGAAGGCTATTAGTGTAGTCAGGGTTCTGGCTGTAGGGCCCCCACCAGTTGTTGATTAGTTCCTTCAGTTTAAACTGTAGCTTTCAGTGTCCAAACTGCTTATTGTCTGTACTTGTTTCCTTTTGTGTTTTAACTTTGCACCACCACCACTCCAAATACCCCACCCCCTTCCTTAATGAAGGAATTATCTTTTCATGTTGCTGAATGTGTTAGTCTGTGTTTTCTACATAACAAAAAATTTTAGTTGCGTTTAAATGAGCAAGATTTTGTCCACACTCTACTCTCTTCCCAAAAGCATTAGATGATGGAGACATTCACAACACAGGTCACAATACAGACTGTTTCTGTAGCAGAGATTTTCAGTCTGATCCCTCTCTGAAATTTTAAGTATACTTTTTTTCAGATTAGCATGTAGAATGCTTTCCAACTGCAGTCTTTCTGCCTGAAGTTCTTACATGTTGTTAGATTTGTTTGAGTCCTTGTGTCAGTAGATGATTCCTGAATGATGTATTCCAGGTTGATGTATTGCAGTTTGTTAATTTCTTCTTTTTTCCCCTAGGGATCTAATTAGTGTTCTTCCAATTAAGAAGTATTGTTTTGTAGATGGTGGTTCTCTGAGTTTTCATGTGTCATTATTGGAAAGTCAAGTTCTTAGCTCTTCATTCACTCAAATGTATATGTGCTAGGCCTACCATCTTTATGATGTGTAATGGTTGTCATGACTAAACAGTATCTTTTTTTCTCTCTCTCTTTCTTTTAAAACTAAGTGCATTGCTATTGCAAAAATAAATCCATGGAGTCAATTTGATGCTTCTCTTTCTGGAACACTTTCTCTGTTCCTCTGCTCTTAAAAGTGTTTAAGCTTACCGGATAGGCTAAAGCTAAACAAGAAATAAATTATGTTTTTCTTACCATAATCCTTTTTCACTATCTAGCCTCTTAAACACTGAAATGAATAACTTTTTTCTTTTTTTTTTTTTCTTTTAACAGAGCATGAAGGGAAAAAGTAAAAGTAGTCATGATCTGCTGAAGGATGATCCACATCTAAGCTCAGTTCCTGCTGTCAAAAGGTTAATATGTGATTTCTAATTTCTAGAACAGATCTACTTTCAATATGTTATACCCAATTATGATAATGAATACTTCTTTAAGAAATGTTAACTCCTGTTACTCTTTCAAAAATCAAGAGTGCCAGTGCTACATCAGACTAAGTATTTCTCTAACCCACCAAGCTGTTACCACCACTGGCCATCCAGTAAAGAATAAAAGCAGGGCAAATATAATGTTTATCTGTGTCCCAGCCTCCATCAACTTTCACCTCAGAGGACTGTCAAGAGTTTGATGTAGTATCTTCCCTTTTTGTCCTGAACTTGGATGCTACCAGTGGCACTTCATAAATTCTAGCTCTCATTCTAGTAGAGACAATGAGCAGTCAGTCTCTTTTATACCTCTCTTTACTACAGTCCTTTCTTAGACCATCTCCTAGCCTAAACTTTTAAAGTTACTTAAATTTTCGTCATGCAGAAGATACTCTGTGTCGTGATAATTCTAGTTGCTTTTCCCAACCCTCCAATCCAGCTTATAATTGAAAATATCTATTTTTTTTCCATATCTAAAGAACACACTAAAAATTAGGTGAATCATGAATCTATATGCTTGGATAAAGTTGGTTTTCTTCTCTGTTTCTTTTTAGTACTTTATAAATTCTGATTTTAACCACTGTTGAGTGTTAAAGTGAGAAAATTCCATGAAAATACGTTAACTCCAAGAATTTGCTTCTTTTAGAATTGTAGACTAGTTGGTTTGGAAGGAACCATTAAAATTTATCACATCCAACCCCCCTGCAATGAGCAGGGACATCTTCAACTAGATCAGGTAACACAGAGCCCCATTCAACTTGGCCTTGAATGTTTCCAGGGGACATCTACCACCTCTCTGGGCAACTTGCTCCAGTGTCTCACCAGCTGCATCATAAAAAACATCTTCCTTATGTCTAGTCTGAATTTACCCTCTTCTGGTTTCAGACCATTACCCCTTGTTCTTTTACAACAGGTCCTGCTAAAATGTCTGTCCCCATCTTTCTTATAGACCCACTCTAAGTATGGAAGGGCTACAATAAGGTGTCCCTGGAGTCTTCTCCAGGCTGAACAATCCTCCCTTTCCTCAGTGGAGAAGTGTTCATCATGGCTCTCCTCTGGAGTCCCTCCTTCAGGTTTCTGTCCTTCCTGTGCTGGGACCCAGAGCTGGATGCAGCACTGCAGGTGGGGTCTCAGCAGAGCAGAGCAGAGGGGCAGAATCCCCTCCCTGGCCCTGCTGGCTGCACTGCTTTGGATGCAGCCCAGGACACAATTGGCTTTCTGGGCTTCAAGTGTACCTTGTCAACTCATGTCCAGCTTTTCATCTACCTGCACCCCCAGGTCCTCCTTGCTGGGTTGCTCTCAGTCCATTCATCCCCCAGTCTATATTGATAATCAGCAGTTGCCCTGACTCAGGTGCTGCACTTTATTAAATTAATGTCATTGATTGCAACACATCTAGAGTTTTTTTAATGGTCTTGATTACTTACTGATTGCTTAGAGCACACTTCAAAGCCTTAACTTTTGTGACTTCTTTAATATTCCTTGCTTTTTCTCTAACATAACTTCTTTTTTTAAATTCTGGGCTAAAAAGGTTCAAGGGTCCTTATATTTGCGATAATTAATAGTGAGTGTGTTAGCCTTAGAATATTCAAATAGATTTATTTTTTAATTCACCAACCTGTATAAGCTGTATAAGAAATTAAAATCTTGATGTTAAGCTTAATTATCAGTAAAATGCATCTTCCGAAATATAAACTAGTTGCAATGAAATGCTAGTAATCATTTGATAAAAGAGATCAAAAATATCTCAACTGGGTTTTGGTGGTTTCAACTATACACACTAGTGTTCTTCTTGAATATTTCAAGGTATGGTTAGGATTTCTCCATTGTATGAAAGTCCTTGTTTTTAAGCATTTCTAATTAGAAAAGATTATGATGGTCAAACGATAGAAAATAATATTAATTGCTACTTTTAAGATTAATGTGAGGATGATATAAAGCAGTAAGTTCACAAAAATTTCAGGTGGCTAGCAATTTTTTAATTTAAGAAATGGTGGGTTTAAAATACTGTATTGAATCTCCTCTAGTACTTCAAAGTAGTTACTTTTTTTTTTCTTCTTTTAGTGAAGGAGCAAATGAAGAAAAGGATTTGAGTGAGGTAAGTATCATTTTTTTACAAATAAGTCTTTTTTTTTTTTACTGTGTGCAGAATAGATTTTCTTTGGGGAACAAATGCTACTTTAGAGATTTCTGAGAACTAGCTCAGGTCAGATTTCCAGCACAGGCCTGAGGGCTCTCTCCGAGCTCTAGTATTTGGCTATTCACAGCAGGGTAGAATTAGCATACTGCCTGCTACCCTTTGTAAAAACTGTTTATATTGTATTTCAGTCAGTAGGTTAGGTATATAGAAGTATGGTATATGGGTTGTGTACCATCCAGTGACAAACTACCAGAGTGATAAAACCCCTGAAACTGCTTCTAAAAAAATAGTTTAAATCAAGTTTGTTATGAATAATTATATAATTGCAATATTTGAGGGTAAGTCTGCATGTGAGTCAGATTCTTGTTTGAAAGATTTCTTCAGGAGAATAAAAATTCAGTGAATTGTTAAATTGTAGCAGTTAAATTGTTTGACGAAGACTGTCACCTCTGAAAGACATGAAGTCTGAATAATCAGACAGTAGCATTCAACTAAACATGGAGGCAATTTAAGTACAAGAAAATTGTCATACATAGTGCAGATAAGCATTATGTCTCTGTCTCCAGCCATAGATCATGGGGGTACCCTTTTGAATTGCTGTTGAGATAAAGATGTAGTATTTGACTAGGAATATAATCTCCCATTCCCCTAACTGAATTCTGAAAATATTGTTTTCTATATCTATCCGTCATGCACAGGTATTAACTACACTGTGTGTTGACACACTGGAAGTAAAGGAAGAACACAGTCTGTGCCATTCGTGTGCCTAAAAAAAAGCATTTGCTTACATCCTGTTCCTTTTTTCACAAGGCACAGTATGAATTCAGGTTTTTTCACTCTTCTCCTTTGTAATTCCTGCTGTGCCAGGAGCATTTTAGTGTTAGAAAAGTTTGGAGAATGCTATTTAATTAATAATTCTTCAGATGTTTAAATAGCCCTTTCTTAAGCAAACTGGGTTCAGGGAGTACAGAACCTGGATGTGTTAGGTTGAATAATAAAAATTTAAATTAATATACCTAATTAAGCCAAAGTTGGAAATATGAAGGCTTTTTTTTTTTTTTTCCTGGAGAAGTGTTGTCTTTAGGTTAATTTCATTGAAAGATTTTAGCTAAGATCTAGCACTTCAGGCAGTTACCTGGGTCTTGTACAGTGGTACAAGTAGTTTATCATCTCTCTTGGAGTTTAGTTAAATATCACAGGATCACTTTTGCATTTACACAGCTGCAATGTGTTGGTAGTTATATAGCAAAATAATTCTTCCAGATCTCCCTACCTCCCCCAGCTAACAAGCCCATAGCATGTAAGGGAAACTCTTGCTAGTATTCCCTAAGCACCTGGCCTTGCTGTTCATGCTATTAAATACCATCCTGTTTCTCTAATTGCAGTCCTCAAAGTTGTACATTTAATTCTTTGAGAGAGCCTTTGTATTAGCAATAACTGATAGCTATTTGTTAATATTGTTTTTGTGCCCAAGTTGTTAATTGAAAACATTATATGAAGTGTTTTCCCACCAGTGACATCTCTTTTCTGCACAGTATCTTTTCCTCTGCCTATTTGTCAGTCAGTTGCTGAACAGTCAGTTTCATGCAGTACTATGAATAGATAAAATTAGATGTCCACCCCTCAGTTCAATAATCTTATTAAATAGGAAAATCATATTATATACAGTAGCCACTAGTCATTCTGTCACAAAATGTCTAATTACATTTTTATTTCCCTGTTAAAGAGAAGAATGGGGCAACTCCACCCAGCTAATAACAGCAGCAAGTGGTACTGCTTTCAGGCAGGCAGTTTTGCATTTCTGTGTCTCATGGGGAACAACCATCAGCCAGCAGAACAGCCACTTGCCTTTAGAGGTGCCATGCAGTTCAATTTGGGTTGTTGAATCTACTGTTAAATCTATTAGTTGAGATCAGATGGACTTAATGAGAGAGAAGAGGGACTGAAGGAGGAGACTGGGCAGGAGAAAACAGTAGAGCTGCAGGAGGGAAAGTGGTTGAGGAGGAAGGTTATATCCTATTTTCCCTGTTTTTTTTCCAGAAGAAAAATGGTGAAATACTGTGCAAACTGAGGGTAATGGACAGTTTGGGAAGTAGGCAATTTAGCCAAGTGGGACAAGTTGAACCATTTTGTCCCTCCCATTTTAACCCCCCTCCTGTTACTCAGATTTCTGTAGTTTTTAACTAGCTTACTACTTAGCAATTGCAAGTTGTCTAGAGCTGTCCATTTTTGTCTCAGAATTTCTTCTGTCCAACTCCATGTGTTTCAGTGAAATACTCTTACCTAAGTCCTAGCCGAATCACCACCAGCAGTCTGTCTTTATCCTTGACTGTTAAACATTTTGAACACAGTCCTGTCACTTTCTTGTTTGGACCTCCCCCTGCTGTCGAGGTCTGCAGTCACCCATCTCTCTGAAAACTTAGCACGTAAGCAAATCCATGAGAAAGTGTCATTATCTCCTGTGTCAAACAATAGCTTTCTGGGAAATTGAGGGAAATGCTGATCCTGTTCCACTTTTCTCTTCCCCTATTAAAAAAGAACAGACAAAACCCCCCCAACAACTTTTCAGTCTTTTCATCGGCAAAATATTCAGCTATTTTACTGTGCTGAATATCCAGAGATTTCTTTTTTATTCCTGAGTGGTCTTGTCTTGCCTAAATCTCAAACCTAAGCATGTTAGTCTAAAGATTCCCAAACAGTGACTCCACTACAACTTCTGAAATCCAGCTCTTGATTTTTGTCTTCTGTTTCCCCAATTTGCTTCTTGCTGCTTTTGCTTTTCGATCCTCTCCCCCTCCATGTTTATGGACATGGTGTTCATGCTACTACTCCTCCTCCTACCTGTCCACCACACCCAGGACATGTAGATGTTCTTCCTTCCCAACTGCTTACATTCTGACGGTCTCCTGCATACAGTAGAGTCCTCCAGATTACTAAGTGTCTTTTCTTACTTTGGATAAAATTAGAATCATGTGGTATTTTACTCTTTCCTTTTGCTGATTAGCATCACACCAAATAAATGTAAAAAGATGTACCATGTCATCTTCGAGCTGGCATTCTTTAATTACGATTCTTACAGACTTCCTTCTTCAAGGAAGGAAGTAGTCAAACTTAGATCCCTTGGTCTAGTCAGGCCACTTCTTCATTCTCCAATTATTTCTCCCTTCAAATGTCTTTGATCCAAGGTGGTTTATCACCTTTTGCCAACCTCTGCTAGTCATGGAGGCCTGAGGCCTCTCCTTGGACCTCTGTAGCAAGCTGGGATGATTGATTCCACAGGTTTTCACAGCCTGCTATGATCAATTTAGTATCTGTAAGTTCCCTAACGGGCTGATGGACTTACCTCTTCCATCCCATCATGACTGTAGTATATATAGCCATGTGGTAGAAAGTTCTTAAGTTTTCCTTTCAGTGGAAAATGAAGGAAAAGTTTAGTATATTGTCTTGATCAAATTTTGGATTCATGAACAATGATACGAGTAATATTACACTGCTATGATGTCTTCTGTAGACCTGTAAGAGTTAGTGGTCTAGAATAGATGGTTTTAATTTTTTTAACTCTGCAGGAAAGAAGTAACTTGTGTATGAAAAAGAAATTAATCATATTTGTATTCTTTTGTTCCCTCTGAAGCAAATAAGGATGTATTTGTTTGAAATGTTTGCTTTGAAATGAAGTATTCATCTTTTTTCTTGAAAGAGATCGTATTTATAAGAAAAAGATTTCTGTATTCGTCATTCTGTACTAAAAATATCTTAAGGAGTTTTATCATTTTGTATCAATAAAGTACGAAGAAGAACATGATGAAGATGCTGATAGTGTAGAAGATGAAGCGGCTAGTAATGACAGATCTCAAATAAAGGAACGCATTGCCAAGAAATTGAAAATTGATACAAGTGAAAATGCTAAACAGCAACTTCAAGAGGAAGAAACTAAATCAGAAAGGAAAACAACTAGTCGCAGGTAAGGATTGTTTTATTTGGTTGGGTTTTTTCTTTAGATTGTTTACAGTTTTAAGATTTTCTGCTCAATTCCAGTTTTGCAGTTACAGCGTTGATAGGTGAGTGTTACATTAAAAATACTCACCCCTCCCCACCTCCAACTGTGGAACGTGAGATTGCCTATTGCTTTCATTCTTTGTCATTTCTTAGTTTTGTTTGGCAGTTTATAACAAACAGTTAACTTGCGTTTTGTTGCACTCGGCACTTACTGTTACCTTGTATGGGAGTTTTATTTTTCCCTGTGAGTTAGAAATTAAGTGTCTTTATATGTATTTGTCACTCTTTATTTTGTCTTTCTACTCAGTTGTAAGACTGAGTTTTGCAGCTTCTTTATCTGTAATCGTCCACCATTGAGACTCACAGAAAGGAGAGTCATCATCAGTGAAGCCTGGTTTAACACAGTACTCATTCTTGTAGTGTACCTGCTGCCCAGTGACAACATTGCTAAGAAAGCAATTTGTATTAACCATTTTAATAGGTTTGAAGAGCTCTAGAAACTAAAATATTCATGGAATTTGAGAGGGAAATTCAGTGTCTTTTGTACGTCATCTTCATTATTGATTTGAGTCTAAGAATCACACCAGGTACAGTACAGAAGCCTATGCAGTTTGAGCAAATCTGAATTGGTTCCAGTCAGTTCTTTCTCAGGCTTGGGAGATGTTACTTCTAAAGTTCCTCATAATTTTATGTTTGCCGAAGAGAGGAGCCACTTAATAGCCAGAGATACATAAGAAGAGCATTTGACATCAAAGGCCCAGCACAATAACAAAAATAAGGAAACTCTAAACAAAATCTATAATTTAAATGGGCATTAGTTTATCCTGTCATGTGATTTAATTCTAGTTAGAGGCTAGGTAACTAACTTCCCTGATTCGTCAGATTTTATGTAGTCAACAAGAGCTGTGTGGTTAGATCTGTAAACTGATGTTACTCCATTTCTTTTGGAACCATACATAAATCGCATCTCTTTGTGGAGTCATGTGTTGTGGTTTAAGCCCTGCCAGCCACCAAGCCCCATGCAGCCACTTGCTCACTGCCCCACCAGCAGGATAAGGGAGAGAATCAGAAGGATAAAAGATAGAGAACTCAGGTGAGGTAAAGACAGTTTAATAGGGAAAGCAAAAACTGCACATGCAGGCAAAAAACCACAAGGAATGAATTCACTGCTTCCCATGGGCAGGCAGGTGTTCAGCCATCTCCAGGAGAGCAGGGCCCTATCACATGTAATAGTGACTTGGGAAGACAAACACCATCACTCCAAACATCCCCCCTTTTCTGCCTTCTTCCCCCCACTGTATATACTGAACATGATGCCACATGGGCTGAAATACCTCTTTTGTCAACTGGGGTCACCTGTCCTGGCTGTGTCTCCTCCCAGCATCCCAGGCACTCCATTTCTCCTACCTTTGTGGCAGTACAAAAAGCAGAAAAGGCCTTGGCTCTATGTAAGCCCTGCTAAGCAATAACAAAAGCATCTCTGTGTTACCAACTCTGTGTTCAACACAAGTCCAAAATACAGCCCCCATGCTAGGTACAGCAAAGAAAATTAACTCCACCCCGGCTGAAACCAGCATGAAACTCAAGTTCTTGAGCACTGGTTTTCTGTTTTTCAGTGTTCCTTTCTCTCTGTAAGAGCACGTAAATTGCAGTACATGAAATACAATATCATGATTTTATGGCTATGTTAGATATAACTAGGTATTTTTTAAAGGAACATGTACAAGACATCTTGTAAAACAGATCCCCTGACTTTTCTTTCTGTTGTCTTTGAAGTTGTGCTGTGTGTTGCTTTGGGAATTGGTGGCAGTACTATCTCTGTTGTAGACATGTGGTCCACAGGAAGTCTACTGAGATCAATGAGTATGATGGATAATTTCAATCCCAAAATTTGGTTACTAGTCCTGTGGTTTAGATTGACACAAGTTTAAACTTCTCAGAGTCTCAGAGTTCCTGGTTGTGGAGAGAGACTGAACAAGTACAGTTTAGCATTTCATAGCCATATCTGGTAGTGGAGGCAAGGATTCAGAAATTTGAAAAGTCTCCAAGAAAAGCTCTCTCTGAAAAAGAACCTTGAAGTATATGGCAGTCAAATAACATCTTTAGAACAGGAAAAGGCTTTGGAATCTGTGCATATTTACTACCTCCCTATGTGTCCAACTACCTGTCCACCAATCTGTTATAATTGTCGCTGGAGTTTTATAAGAATGACTGCTGGAAACAAAATTGCCTAAGGTGTAATAACAAGTTTGTAGCATGAAGAGAACACAAAGCTAGAGGGTACTCCTAGGAATGAGATACTTAATGCCCAAGCTTGCATCATGTTTTAGCTCATTGTCAGAGACATTTGTATAGTCAGTCTGTAAGCTGCTGGCTCTACATGTGGTCAGTCAGTGTGCTCTGTTTGTGGTTATTGTACTCTTTCAGGGTGGTAGTTGTAATAGTATTATAGCCAGATGGGTTATTTTAACTCAGAAGAGGGTTTTACTGGATGCATTTTTAGCAGTTGGGAGCCATAGCCTTGGGAGATACTGCTTAGTATCTCAAGTAACATAAATTTCTAGACTTACTGTTTTCCAAATAATTGTCTGCCGTCCTCTGGCGTGAAAATCAAAGGCATGATATTGTTTGTTATAAATAATGTGTTTTTACATTCGAGGTCTCTTTAGATAAAGTAAGATCAACAATATCAAGTTTCATTGTCTGAAATAGTGACTATTTTCTAAGTGTACTGGAGATGTTTGATAATATACTCGTGGGTGTTCACCACCCACTGTAGTCAAAGCCTATGTTGGCCAGAGGCAGAGATGTGGGAGGTGTAAACATCAAAGAAAAAGTTGGATGGGCTATCCATAGCTTGAGGGTAATGTCTATTGACATATCAGAGGGTGAAGAAACTTCGGATATCTATCAAAATTTCAACTCATCAGATACTTAAATGTGCTAGTAGAATAAATGAACTTCTAAGAGTATTTGTTTCAGAGTACTGTCTTTAACATGCATGACATTTTCTGCAAAACTGTATTCGTTTCTTTTAATCCGTGCATCTGTGAGGTCTGAAGGTTGCACATCTATTTTAGAGAAACAGTATGGAAACAATAGACACCTTCTCAAATTCACGGTACTGGGATCCAATACCACTTCTAAATGCAACCATACTTGAAGTGCTCAAATGGCGAAGTTAATTTTAGTCATTTCAGTATGCATTTTAACCTCTTATGTATGTTTTAAAAATAGTTTCATACACTTTAAAACTTTGTATTGGGTAAGATAACTTGGGAAAAAGAGTTTCCCAGTCATTCAGGCAAGTTGTTAGAGAAATTCCACAGGTCTGGGGTTTTGTATTAGAAAGCTTAAACCTAGATTGTCACTGTAGAACAGCTGTTTACATGAGGAATATATAGAGATAGAAGAAGTGTTTGCCATCATTGCGTAAGTAATAAAATTTCTCAGCATCGCATTGAGTTTTTAAAATGGCAGTGGCTCGAGATGACCATCTGAAGGCTTCAGAGTAAATAATCTTCTTCTAGTCTGGTAATTAAAAGTATTTCTTATACATTCCTTTTCATCCTGTAGGTGGAGCTCAGATGCTACACATTTCTCATTATCAGCTTTAAAAATTTTCAGTGCTTCTTTTTTGCACAGCATGTAGTGTGGAGTAAAATACAGTAGACTTTACAGTTTTTCACTGTACAGTCAACAAGTTCAGTTGCATCCTTGTAATGGATGTGGTATTAAATAGCAATATGAAAGAAATGCTTAAAATAGCTAAGCTCTTGAGGAAGAGAAGCTGACTTTTTCAGTAACTAACATCACTTGAATTTAATTTGGTGTCTCCTCTTGTATATTTTTCTCTTAATAATGCTATAATTAGCAGTTGAACTAAGTAACCACATTTGGTTTATAAGCTATTACTATCATAAGGGGATGAATAGTAGTAGTAGTTGTAGTAGTAGTAGAAACTATTAACTACTTGTAATTAATAGTAGCTGTATTGCCTCCTTTGCATTCCTGTTTTTTCTTATACCCATTTGCTTGTCATGGGTGAAATAAATCATATGTGAAGCTTTACATATTTTCTGTGCATATATATTCTTCCTTCATCCTCCAAGCAGAAACCTATAACAGTTTTCAAGGTGTAATTCCTCAGACTTAGTTTTTTGCTGAAAGACAATACAAAATAACTTGGACAAATAACTTCCATCCCCACGGTCCTTTTGTCAGTGAGGCACAAGTGTAATAAAAATAGTTAATAATGCTAGGCAGGGTTTCAAGTTCATGCTAAGTCCAATTCAGATCAGGTAGTAAAAATTGAATATGGTCAAGACACCTCAACATTTTCTTACCATCTACTTGAATAAACATTGCCAAACTGAGCACACAAGTTTGCTTTTCTAAAGTGCTCTTATAGTACTGTGGTGTGGAAAAGCCAAAGGTAATTTTATGTGATCACATGGAAGTCTTTTTTAAAATACTTTTTAATCAAAACTTTTCTGTCTTTATAAATCTGCAGTTGTTATAAACGATGAGTTGGATATTTTGTATTTATAAATTAATAATTTATGTTAGAATATGTTGTTTTAAATGCATTTATTTTGCACTTGTTACCTTGTGCTTATAAGGCGGGCATTATAATGAAGAGTATTAAAATGTAAATTTATATGCTTCTACTTATTTAAACTTGATCTAGCATCTCATGTTCAGCAAGCTACTTAATTGTTAATGTTGTCAGTTTCAGTGTGATGTCAATACCATATTTTAGAGCTACTTACTTTGGTATATTAAGTTTTATCTGTTTCTAAACAAACAGATATATTTGTTCACAAAATTCCTATTCTAAATTTATTAACTATACTTCTAATCCTACTAGCATTTTTTTAAACTAAGTATAACTTACTATCAGGCTTTGTTCAACAAAAGAGTTTGTCTCCTGGTTTTTCAGTTTAGCACCAGAAAATACACATTGTATGTTAATAAAACTGGCTTTTGAGGTTCTAAATAGAAGCAGTTTTTCTGACTTTGTACTTCCCTGTACCTAGAGAACTGCTGCTGTTTTCATACAGCAAATTCAGATATTCTCATAATTGTGTTTTAAGTCAAAGGAGATGATTAGATAACCTGTATATCTCATGCCATAGTTTACTGCCATTTACCCTTGTGTTGAATTCAGTGTTTGGCTACATCTGAACAGGAAAGGCATTCAAACATAATTTTTGTAGATATCAAAAGAGTGTAGTTTGGTCCATATTTAGTCAGTGAGTGTATTCTATTCCAGTACTTAAGATACATTATTCCTAACAGTACCTCTTCCAGCTTTAGATTTTAACTTGTCTGGATTCAGCTTGTAGCCACCGAATTATTTTTTGCTGTGCCTTTTTCTGAAGTTCACTACAGCATGCTCTATTTTCTCTTAGTTCAACTGCTTAAATTCTAATCGAGTCCTTTCAATAAGCGGTACAAATTGTATTCTTTCAGGCTTTCACAGTAAATTTTTTAGCATCCTCAAATTACTTTATGGTTTGGGTTGTTTTCCTTCTCCAAATTTTCAACATTCTTTAAAGCTCTTCCATCATTAATCTCTTATTAGCCTTAATAATGCTGTATACAGAGAGCAGCAATTTTTTTTTTTTCTTACTTCCACCTCCCTGTTCATTCACACTTTGAACCACGGGTTGACCCTGTCAGCCCTTCTTACAGGTGTTCAACTGTTATCACTTATATTGCTAGGGCATTCCAATTTTTTTTTTCAATTATAAATCTATGAGAAACAGTTTCTCATTTTCTCTGTCTTTTAGATCCTAGATTTTGGCAATTAGATGTCTTCAGATTTTGTTTTGTTCAGGAAGCCCAGGTTGCCTAGCAGTTCTGGTATGAGAGCTTTCTACTGTGACAGTTCGTGCAATTCATTACTAATGGATTTAGTACTGAGTTCCCTGCAGCGTGTAGGTATATTTCTACTCAGTGGTTAATGTGCCACTGACAACTATTTTAAGCAATAACTTTGTAACCTAATTCTTGAACATGCTTTTTTGGCCTGTTTTGTGTCACTATATTTTTTTTTAAGAGTTCCTTACATGTACGTACTGGGAAGCAAGTTTTCAAGTTTTTTGGGTTGACTCTAAAATTAGCCAAGTTAGCAACCAGTCGAGCATATACAGAGTTCTGCTAAGAAACTCTTCAACAGCATTGTATCAGAATCTATATGCTACTCTGAAACCTAAATCTCCCCTCTTTCAATTTTTTCTCAAAATGAAACTCGTACTCTAAATTTCAGCAATGCCAAGTGCAAGGTGCTGCACCTGGGTCAGAGCAATCCTAAGCACAAATACAGGCTGAGCATAAAATGGATTGAGAGCAGCCCTGGGGAGAAAACTTGGGGGTGTTGGTTGACAAGAAGCTTGACATGAGCTGGAAACGTGCATTTGAAGCCCAGAAAACCAGCTGGGCTGCATCGAGAGAAGAATGGCTAGCTGGGCGAGGGAGGTAAAACCTGTGTGAAAGATAGGGATAAACTTTTTAGCAGGGTCTGTTGCTCTAAGAATAAGAGGCAATGGTTTTAACCAAAAAAAGGGTTGATTCAGATTACCTATAACAGAGATGTTTTTTATAATGAGGATGGTAAAACGCTGAACTGATTGCTCAGAGAGGTGGTGGATGCTGCACCCATGCAGTTTGTTCAAGGTCTGGCAGGACAGAGCTCTGAGCAACTTGATCTGGTTGAAGATGTCCCTGCACACTGTAGGGACTTGGACGCAATAACTTTTAACCTTCCCTTCCAACCCAAACCATTCTAAGATTCTGCCTCTTGAATCTCCTTCCAACCCAAACCATTCCCTGGTTCTGTATCTCTAAAGTGTTAAAGCTAATGCTTGTATTTCATGGGGAAATTGTAAATGCTTTTATTTTATCAAAAATCATTAATTCTGTATGTCAAAAAAGACTTGTTCACTCTGCGTTTATTATGCTTCCTTTGTATGGGTTTTCTTTTAAAACTAGGAGACATCCTTAGTAATAAACCAGCAAAACAGCTTGTGTTGTTTAATTTTAACTTAACTTGAAGCAGGCCATTTTGACAGTAAAATAATTGTCCAAAGCTTTAAGTAATTTTAAACAATTGATATGTTAAATTGATAAATTTCAACTTTATGCAAAAGTAGCTATTTAATCACATATTGAAATAATTTTAAATAATACTGAATAAAATTCTAACCGATATTTCTGTAAAAGTGCAAAAACTCATACAGTGCTGAATTTCAAGAAAGGAAGTAAGCAAATCTTTGCTACTCATCCTGTTTCAATTCAGGGTATTGAAATGTTTCTCTTAAATCCTAACTTTTAGTGGCCTTTATTACGCTAAACACTCTTAGGACTGTTTCAAGTGATCTGCTTGTTGTTCTTCAGTAGTTCATAGATTTCTATTTCTGTTCTTTCACTCTTGATTTGAATTGTCGTTTGAAAAGCTCCTTGGAAAAGAACTAGGCATGTGAAATATGCTGATACATATACAGAACAGTATGGCACTACTTTAGTCTTTCTGGTTTTATGTATCTTGACTGAAGTGTTTCCAAGCAGAATTTCATTAGGTTAGTCGTTTGCCTTAGATACAGTACATCAAGAACACCAGCTGAATTAGACAATTTTTCTTGTTCATCATGTAAGTTCTTGAGAAGGTCTTAATTCAAGCATGTGAACTTGGCTGTGAAGACCTGACAAGGTTGTAGGAGATAAAATTTCTGTATTATGCAGGTAGTACCTACTTCAGTATTTTTGGTGTATATCAGGACAGTGCTCTTTCACTAGAAAAGCATTTTATGGAAATCTGGATAGGACTCAGCCCCAGTAAAGAGGTAAAGTTTGGATTATTACCTGTGAGAAAGTAGTGAAGTTATTCCATTATTTATTAATTGACTTTACAGCATAAGAATACAGAAAACATCTGCCAGTTGTCAAGATCAACACATTTTCCAGATTTTATACTGTAGTTACAGGTGCTCTGACATACAGTCCTTGCTCACATACGCCAAATTTGGCTTGTACTCAGAGTGCAAGTGGGGCACTGCCTTTGAAGAATTTTGGAGTTTATGTCAGAAATAAAGTAGACAAAATGACACGTGCCTCCAGTGGCTTGCAGATGGAACTCTCCTGAATTCTAAATACATTTAAAATTGTTTTATCTGAGAGAAATGCCTTGTGTTTTATTGCCACAGCTATGATACGCAGATTTGCATGAGCTGAAGCTACCTGAAAACTTTTTTTCCTCTCCTGTGATGTTAAGAAGAAGCATAGACACTAACACGTGGGAATTCATTGTCTAGGTATCACAAACAGTGGGAATGGAAGTAACCTGAAAAAGGAACTTATTTTTATGTATTCTTTTAAAACGCAGTTTGGTTGAGTGCGTGTGTGATTAATGTAGTAGCTGTTCTAAGCGTCTGCTTTTCAAAAAATATAAATATTTAAACTTTCACATATTTGTAATTTGTAATTTGAACTTTTTGTTTGTTTTTGTTTGGGGGTTCTTTGGCTTCTGTGAAGATGTCTTTATACACTAGATCCCCAGAAAAATAATGTTAGGTACTTTTACGGTGCCTTGCTTGATCTTGACTACGGCTAATGTTAAACTAGAGAATCGCACGCACGCACTAATCACTAGAGATGTAAAGAGAAAAAAGGAAGAGATTTTGTTCTATGCACTTCAAGTGTCTGAAAGAAGAAATGTTTTCAGAGTATTTCAGTTCAGTATTGATACCATAATTTTGTAGTTATATCATACACAGTCACCCACAGGTAATATATTCTTACAGTCATACTTCCCTACATGACAGATATTTATTTTGATAGGTTTCTGCATTAATTCATGTGTATTTTGTATGCTTTTGAGTGACTTGTCATAGCATATAAATTCAATAAGGATTTGAAACGAAATTGCTAATTTGTAAATTGCCATTTATCCGCAGTCATATGGAAATTGATTACTTCTGCAAATGTTTGCATGACTCAATAATTCCAGTGAAACTATTAATGTCAACAAAAATTCATAAATAAGCCTGAGAACCAATGAAGTTTTTTAGGACTGGAATTTGTTGATCATCTTATGGTATGAGAAAAGAGGAGAGAAAGGAATATTTTGTCTGAAATGACAGAAAAAATCCTTACACTTGGAATTGAGTAACTTTTTTTTGAAGACTGTCTCAAGGGATTGTCATCTTCTGTTCCTGTCTACTTGGCCTCCTTTTCTTGCCAGTTTTTACACAACTAGAGTGTTACAGTTGCTTGTGGAGTTCTCTATAAAATAGATTGCTTATGCAACCTCAGTAAATCAAATAAAAAAAAGTCAGCTACAAAATTAGAGCCAGAAGTAAGCTGTCACAGACAAGAGACTTCTAAGCAAGTTTTAGTGCTGTAGAAGGTGGGCATGACCTTCTGTCCACAGCATACTGTATAAAAGATATCAGTCTTACAGTGAAATGGAAGCAGCCTCTTGCTGGGACTAGAACTTTGAATGATATTTACTCGTTTTAATTTTTATATGTTTCATCAAGTCATTTTGTTATTAGTTTTTTTCTCATCTTCTCTGCTAACACGTAATTGATACTTTCTTTTTGTTTTACATACTTCTTTTCCTCAGTGCATGAGGGATCACTCATTTCAGTCTATTTTTCTGTAAGGATAGTAATATTTGGTTTAGCTAAGTGTAATGTTTCATATTTTAGCCATTTTTCTTTAATATATTCCTAAATTATTTTTTGACTGATGATATTCTCTGTGTAATTGTTTAAGAAACTGAAAACTATTACCTTCTTTTCCTTTGGTGAAAATGAATTCTTAACTTACCTGTAAGTTTAAGAAACTAGTGTGTGTTTCTTTTAATTTGCATTTTTGTATTTTGTTCAAGAAACTCAGTGTTTCAGACACATATTACTGACATACAAGAAACAAAGATTCGGAATTGGTTTTAGAAATACATTTATTTTCTGAATAAGACTGTTTTCTTAGTGCTAAGGATTGCATGATCCACTTATTCTTTTCAAAATAATGTTAATTTTTCTGCCTTCTTTACCTTAATAACATTCATTGTAAAGAAAAAATAATCCCAGACATACTCTTTGTAGAGTTAATGATTGGCAGTAACTTAAAAGCAGACTATATTATATTAAACACAAGCCCAGATTGTTTGGGCACAAAACCCAGAATCCCTGCACTGAGATTTTTCTTGGCTGAGCATCAAAGTGTGTTAATAGGTATAGCGTTAGGCTGGGACAAAGACGGGATTGTTACTGTGGTATATTTCATCCTGCTGCTACTTGGCAAGACTCAGTGTATTTTTAAGTGAAGTTTGTGTGTGCATTTGTCTAGTCACCTGTAAAAAAGGATGCGTATATGACCCATGAAAATGCAGTTAGTGTGATGGAAGGTGAGAACGTGTAATCCTTATTATACAGTGAATTGTTAGCACTATATAGTGGGTAAGATACCATTTCAGAGAGTTGGAGTGTTCTCAGTTGTTTAGCTGCACGTGTGATTTTTTTTTTCCTTGTAACATAACAAGATGGATTTAGTAGTGGTATAGCCATGTACTTTTTAATTGCTAGATGTTCATGCTCCATTTCCTTTCTTTGTTTCAACAGAGTAGAGTAGCATGGGAAGAAATTTTTTGAGGGTTTTCTTTGTATTACAGAATGTATTTTCTGTAAATATGAGTGGTATATCTTGAAGTGGTACTGTAGTGAAAGATGACTGCAGTATGTTCAAACATTTTCTTTAAACATCACACCTGCTGTTTAACTCTAGACAGTCAGTCCATTTTACAATTCAATATTTTTATTATTTTTACATGCCTTCCTAGAGAGCCAAATAGGTAATAAGTATTTCTAATACAGTGTAGAACAAGTGATGTTGGTTATCAGATTCTGGTTGTGGAATCTTTATAATGAGTAATCATTTGTAAATAAAAAGAAGGGAATTCAATTATTGTCTAAAAAGTTGTTGTGTTACATTTCTGATAATTAGTAGTTAATAGTAGTTGATCATTTGATAATAGTGAAACAAAATAAATCAGACAACTTTGTTAGCTGACTCACAGAATGGGTAAGGTTGGAGGGGTTGAATAAAATCTGTGTCAACATAAATAAAGGCAACCCAACTTGAATCCTTATAAGGGTATATCTTTTTCTAATGAGAAGAAGCTGTTTATCTAATGAAAGTGGAAAACATCCAAAAAGCCTGAACTTTGAGAGGATAAGGCAGAAAAGGATGTTCGGATAATTGCATCCAGTGTTTTACCTAATAAAGCACACAAGACTCTTAAATTCTTTTATCTCATTCTTACAGTTTGTCTCTGTCTTACATTTCTATGGTGGAAAAAAATTCCATTTTAATTTAGAGAATATACCCCACAAAACTTTTCTTTGGTAAGTGCTTTTCTTATTAAGTAAATAAAAATGCTGCTGCTTTTCAGGCTGCCTTTTGGCTTTCCTTGGACTCTTTTTCTCTCATCTGCTAGCCTTCTGTTAGCATATCTTCATTTGAAAATTGTACCAAATCTCTCTTGGACTTTGATGCATCGAGTACATTGAGCATTAACCTTGTTTTGTGGCATTTTCCCCAGCTTTTGTTATGTGTCAGCTTCATCAGACAGTATGCTGTATTTTTCTTCCTTCACACAAGATAGTTTGTTAGTCTATGTCCTCAAGTAGTAGAAATATTTTTTTCATGGCTCTATGTTACAGTTCTCTGTTATTTTTGCTCAAGAGCACTTTATCAATCTCAGGCATATAATTATCTGAGTTATCTTTTCTCATTGTAAAGAGTGATACACCACTACTGTTTCCCCTTCTTCTTTCATCCCCTGGGTCTCTAGATTTTTCCTCCCATTTTATTCACAACCAGTGTTCCAAAAATCTCTATAAGCGTCCTTTAAAAGACACTTGGAAGCAAATTGCATGACCATGTTGCCTTTTTTTTTTTTTCTCTGACACTTATTTTTAGTTGCTTTTCTTTCTGTTTTGGGATAATTCAAGAAGACAGAAAAATATGTCATCCTCAGATATCATATCTTGCTTTCTCTGATATATGAACAGAAAGAGCTATCAAATCTTTTTTTTCCCCTCTCTACATTGTAAGTACTTTTCCTTTTTTTTTTTAGGTTTTAATCCCTAACATAATAATAATGTAGGGGGTTTCTGTATATGCTCGAAGATGAATGTCTGTATAACTTCAGCTGCATCTGTTGTCATAAATAAATGGACAATGGTCGTTTAACAAATAGTTTTCTATGTAAAAATAACATCTGAGGCCAAGTTAAGACTTTTTTTTCCTGTTTGGTACTGTTTTTTGCTTTGGGCCTTTGGCAGCAAATTAGGAATAACCTGTTTCACCCTTTGTTCTGTACAGGTGTTTATTCTTTGTATTTTCTTGGACCTTGAGTATAAAATTAAAGATAGTGGTAAAATCAAAGTATCAAACCAAGTAGCATATGTTTATAGCATCTTTTTAAATAATATTTTTATTAGAAAGTAGTGTGGGGGTTTTTGTCTTTTAGTATGTTAAAAGTTGTAAATATGTGTGTCTATGAATGAACACCCAACAGAAAACTCTTTGGTGAATTCATGTAGTTTCTCCTTATTCTGTTGGAGATTACTATGGTCTTAAACCCAAGATACCTTTACTAATAACTGGACTGGGTATTGCTAGTTTTTGTAGAGCATGGCATTTAGTAGAGACTGCCTTTATTACTAAGAAGGTGTAAAAGGTCTGGACTAATGGTACAGAACTACTGTTACTCTGAGGGGTTATTAGGATATTACAGCATCTGGCCTGAGAGGAGAACTCTGGTAATACAAGTAGCACTGTTAATGGCAGTGGGACCTGCAGTTCAAAATACACAATTTCATGGAGCTGGCTATAGCACGTGAATTTTCATTTTACAGTTTGCGGCTTTCCCTATGAAATGTTTTCTAGTTCTCCTGGGTTTCAGAGTTCTGAGATTAGTGCCACTCTCCCTTCACTTTCCAGTAAATCAGGGAATGCTTCGAGGCATCAGAGAGATAGGGACCATAAAAGTGAGCAGGAGAGAATAATGTAGAATGCTGCCGTGCTTTATTATTCTTGTCCACTCATTTCTCGCTAAGGGATATTACAAAAGAAAGACATATTGCTGTAATGGTTAGTCAGAGGTCAGTCTGACTTTTAGTGGATTTTGTGCATTGCTACAGAAATGTGGCTTAACTGTCTGCAAAGAGAACTCAGTTTTAAAAGTTGTATAAGCTATGTTACTTCAATGTAGAATGAAAGTTTTAGAATTATGCCCACCCTATCAAATGACATGTGGAGACACCCTGTGTGTTCTTGCACATGTTCTTAGAGCAGCGGAGTTGACCATTTGGGACCACATGATGGTGTGTGGAGTCAGTGTGGTTTACTGAGTCCTGCAAAATCTGGGCTGCGCACAGCTGTTTCTCCATAGCGTCTGTAGACCTCCAGAATGCAGAAGGTACTGAGACACACTCACCTTTGAGAAGTGAGGTGGAGAGGCAATTAACAAAACCAACCTACCAAAAAAATGAATTCATTATTAAAAAATAAACAAAAAAAACCCCACAAAATACACAACAATGTAGTTCTTACCTCTATTTCCATTAGTTCTCATTTTGGCTCATTGTGCACCAGAAAATCTGTGATCCTCTTGGTAAGAAGATTAATACACATTGTTTGACAACTTCCCAAGTTAGAGAACAGCAAAGCATACCATAGTCACAGTTGGATAATTTCACAATAAAATCACTTTTTAATGAGAAGCGTATCAGCAGTACAGGCCTTTTGAAGTTCTTCTTAAGTTTGGCTGATAAGCAGCCATACTGAGCTCATTGATGGAAAAGCATTATTTGCTGAACAAGCCTCATGCTTAAGACTGGAAGTCATTGTTACGTCATTTCTTGGTTAATTGGCTGCACCTGTGATTTGTTAACAGCTCTAATCCAGTGGTCTCTGAACCACGTGTGGAAAGGTCGGCAGGAGAGAGTCTGGTGCACTGTGAAACATTGTTAGATGTAATCTTAGTTTGGCAACCTGTCATGGTTGTTAAATCCAGATTGTCACTTTTCAGCACATGACGTGAGCTTCTCAAAATGAAAACGGTGCAGATGATAAAGGAAATAAAGTCTGTGGTTCATTTCTTTTAAGGCAATGCTTCATTAAGAACATACACATTTTTTTAAGAATGTATCAATTTGTAGGTCTGTCTTTTGTAGTGAAAAATTCTTTACAACTTCGTTCTTAAAGTTGGAATTTGTTGTGTTTTTTAAAATATGAGTGTAAAATTAATATGAATCCAGTGAAATATGTCTAGATATCTTTATGTACACATGCATACAAGTGTATTTGTTGGTATTTAGCTCTCCCTTCCATGTCGGAGAGTTTGGGTCCTCAGCATTCTCAGGTGCTTATCATTGTGCTGCTTTTTATCATGTAATCCTATCTGGGGAGACTGAATTTTTAGTATAGTTATTATATATGAGTAATTATGTTGGTGCTATTTATATACATAAACTATCTTGTAACTCTAGTGTGCTTTTCAGCTAGTTAAGTAGTTTGAGTCTTGCAATAAATCTGGAAAATACTTTCTACGTATGTTGATACTGTACCTGAATTTTGAAAGTTCATCTGAGTGTCTTGGGCAATAGAATTTGCCTTTGTCTTTTTTGTACATTATGTATAAAAAGCAAGTTGCTAGATTTATTTAAACAACTTGAATAAGTTTACTTAACTGAAACATCTCTTGTAACATTCTTTATTAAATAGGAATAATCTTGCTAAAAGTTATGATACCAGGGAATCAAAAAATTATAGGGTAGATTGGAAAGGACTTACAAAGGTCACCTAATCTAACACTCTGCAGTGGACATGGATATCTTCCAGCATATTATTTTGCTCAGACCCCTGTCCAATTTGACCTTGAATGAACCCCAGGGATGGGATATCCGCCACATTTGTGGGCAACCTGTTCCAGTGTTTCACCACCCCCAGTGTAAAAAATGTCTTCCTTACATCTAGTCTGAAGCTACACTCTTTTAGTTTAAATCCATTACCCCTATCCCAACAGGTCCTGCTATAAAAAGACTATCTCCATCTTCCTTGTAGCCTCCTGAAAGGCTGCAGTAAGGTTACCCCAGAGCCTTCTCTTCTCTAGGCTGAACAACCTCAACTCTTTAAGCCTTTTGTCATTGGATAGATATTTCAATCCTCTGATCATTTTCATGGGTCTCTTCTGGACCTGCTCCAACAGGTTCGTGTCCTTCCTGCTGGGACCCCAGAGCTGGATGCAGTGCTGCAGGTGGGGTCTGAGCAGAGCAGAGGGGCAGAATCCCCTCCCTGGCCCTGCTGGGCACACTGCTTTGGATGCAGCCCAGGATATGGTTGTTTGGGCTGCAATGGCTTGTTGCCAGCTCATGCTCAGCATTTTATCCAGCACAACTCCAAGTCGTTCCTATCAGGCTACTCTCATGACATCTTGCAGCACAGGAATCATGTTTTTTCAGGAAAGGGTATAAGTTGGTATGGTTTTCGTGATTGAATTAACATTTGAATATTGATTGTGAGATTGTAACATCTACTTTGGAAGCTGTTGGTTGTATATGGAATGGAGAGTGTTTCTGAATGCATGTGGATTAAATACTAACCTAGTACAGTGCCCATGTTTTATTTTTTCCCAAATAATTCCTCAAGAAATAGTAGTGACTTTATGTATAGTATGTCATTGTCACAGAAATGGCATTATGGTAGTATTCTCATTTTAAGTATATGCATGCTGTAATTCACTGTAATGCGATAGATGAGAGTGAGTGAAGTATTTATGCCACTTTCATTGTGGTAGAGGACAGGGTTCAAGCTAATTTTATAGATATATTTTCCCTCTGTAAGATAGCATTCTCAAACAAGTAGGTTGTGTGGCTGTTTCAGTGACTAGCACACAAAATGGAAAAAAACAACTTTTAGTGTGAATTGAGGTCAGCAGTTGCATAATCACCTCCAGAAAAGAGGATGGACTTAATGTGTCCAGCTTATTTTGAACTCCAATTTTGTATTCTTATTTTTTAAAATTTTCATTTTTAATGCATATTATCTGTGAAACACTCAAACTTACAGCTTCTTCAAGATTTACTGGGATATTAATTACAATGTACTTTGGAGTATTCTGATGAAATATGTTATATTTATAATGAAAATATGATGCAGGTTTCAGATTATTTCATAGATGCTTTATGTGCTGGTTTTTTTCTTACAATTCAACACTGAGCAATTTCGTGTTCATTCACAGTAGTGTAAGACAAAAAGTTACCGAACTATTTCTTAGGTATGTTCAGGTTGCTAGCTATTTTGATTAGAAAATAAGGAAATTAGCCATTCTGTTAAAATGTCCAAAGAAAACCAGATCTCTTCAGCCATCTAAAATGTGAAATTGTTTATCAGCATTATGTATGAAGTTCAAGTTACTGAGTTAACGTTACCTTTCATCAACGAAGTATGTTTTTCTCATCGAAGAAAATAAGTGCTTAAATGAAAAATAAACCTTCATCTACTTAAAATAGCTGTGATTTTATGTCGTGCTATCCCTTCTATTTCATAGTGAGGATAATATCTTCACAGTAATTGTTTTTAGTGGAAAAAGTAATTGAATTATATTTGACAATAATCTTGAATTTGTTTTAAAGTGTAAAAATTGAATTAAAAACAAATTTTTATTTTTAAAAACAAGTGCATGATCCAGTGAAAACATTTTAATTGAAGCTGTTGGATTTTTTAATAACACCTCTGCCCAGAAAAAAAGAGTTGTAGTAGGTGGAATGTTAGTAGATTTTAGGGCATTATTAAGGCACCTTCCTGTATAGCTGAATGTAAGCATCTTTGAAAAAAATACTTACACCTGCCAAGAAAACAGTATTAATATTGCTTTTTGTATTAATAAAAATTCAGTGATACTTTTCAAGGCTTATTGTCTGTTACAATCTGATTTTTGTTTGGTGAATCTTTAACAAAAATTATCCAAATAATATGACCATCCTTAATCAGAGACAATTCTTTAATCATGTGATCTATAGCCCTCTCCAGGTCTCTCAAATCCTGTCTAATTTGTATGGTTAGAGGTTTCTCCTGTGAAACAGACAAAAATAAATAGCTTAACTTGTTCAAAGGCATAAAAATACTTCTATTTTGCATCTGCAGAATTTTATCTGCAGTCTGTCCATGGCAGATGTGTTATTATAAGGTTATAGCAAGGTTTTAGAGTTGTAGTGGTAGCCATTTTCTGATGGTAAATTTAAAGGATTAAGCAGATCTTTTCAAAACACTGTCATCAGTAAGGTGGTAGAATACTGGTGAGGGAAAAATGCATTCATGGGTGTCTTTTTTCATTCAAGCATTTCCTCCACAAATTTACTGCCCAGTAACCTTTAGGCTCATTGTTGTTTTTTTTCATTGACTGATGAAATGGTGGTTGCAGGCTGTTGGCAGAAGAGGATGGTTTTGAATGGTGGCTATTGTTCTATTAACATTAGAACCCTCTGGCTAGAGGATCAGCAAGAATGCCTGCTAAGATTAAGTGACAATGTTGTCTCCTGATCATGGAAATAAGTTGCTGATAAACTATGACAGTACAAAAAGCCCTAAGGACTCAGGGTGGGAAAAGCTGTATTAAACTTCATATATTGCTCAGCAGAATTCTCACTTGCTAGCCAATTTGTCCACTAGTATCTGTTAGGAAGTAGGAATAAACCTTACACATTTGTCCTGTGTAGATTTATAAAATAATTCTTGAAACAATTACAAATCATGAGGTTCTATTTCTGTCTCTCTACTTTCATGTTACTATTTTGATACTAGAACATTCAAGGCATTATCTAACCCTTACAAGGAGTTATGTAGTGTTTATTAAATAAATGTATTTCCAGTGCTCTTACTGAAATTTATATCCTAAAATGCTAAATAGTATGTGCCTATTTCATACCCTCATATCTTTGAGTATTTCTTACATTTGGGCTAACTGTAGGTAAGCATTGGTGCCGTAATTGTTTGTTCAGGCTCTGCGAGCCTACTCCAAAAGATACTCAGCGTTATTTAAATGCATTTGTGACAAGTGATATTTGTGATTCATATAATTACAATACAAATGTATGTTCCAAAATACCTTGGATTTAAAATGTTCTGTCGTTCTTGAAATATTTTAATATGTACAGAAGTTTGGAATTCTCAAAGAGAATTCATCTTTACAGTATTTCATCTTTACAGCAATGTAAGATGTATGCTTTTAGAAATTTTGTAGCATATGTTGAAACTTTTAATTTAGAATTACAGAATTACTGAGGTTGGAAAAACCATTAAGATCAGTAAATCCAAATATAAGCAGGACACTCCCAAGTGTGCACCACTAAACCATGTCCCTAAGTGCCGGTTCTACATGTCTTGTCCATAAATACAGTGATGGTGTGGAAAGTGAAATTCTTAGGAAGTAAGATTTAAATGTAATTTTAAAATATATATTTCTAGGATTCATATGTATTTGAGGAAGAAATTATGGGAAATGTTATTTTATTTCTTTTTTTTTCATGTTTCCAGTGATGATTTTTATGTTTATCAAGTTGGTGAGGTTATCCCTTGCTCTGAGATCCAAACAATGCAAATTGTAGTCTATACAAGTGGAGTGAAATTATCTGGTTTAGAGCACTTGCAGATGAATGTGTTCTAGAGCTTCCATGGTTCCAAATATGCTGGATAACTTACAGTATTACTGGAATATCAGGACCCAGTCTTAAAGTGTGGGGTTGCACACATTTATTTTATTAAATAATAAGAATTGTTCAGACTTGTACCGGAAGGTTCAAGTCATTTTTTCTGGTTTTTCTCCCTCTATTAAAATTATTTTTACTGGCTTAAGTTAAGCACCTTGAAACTTACTTGAGCTTTATCAGGTTTTTTTATTATTTCATTTTCTGGAAAATGAGTGCATCCTCATGGGGCATATACTTTGCTGTAATAGTGGTCTGTTGTAGACTAAGTCTCTGTTCTGTGCATAATCTTTTAATTCCCTTTAGCTGTGCAGAAGGAAGCTCTTGATACAGCCTTGCTTTGACTTTCTAGAGTAATCTGAATGCAGTACTGAATAAAATACTATTTTCTCATTTATGTTACCAAAATGATATCACCCCTTCCTTCTTTGCTCAAAGAGGGGAGAAGGTCTGTCCTGTGGCCCAAAGCTGAACACATAGGATTGGAAGTGTGGCCTCACCAGTGCCCAGTACAGGGGGACAATCACTGCTCTGGTCCTGCTGGCCACACCATTGCTGATCCAGGCCAGGATGCCATTTGCCCTCTTGGCCACCTGGGCATACCCTGTTCAGCTGCTGTCACCGGCACCCCCAGGTCCTTTTCCTGTGGGCCCTTTCCTGCCACTCTGCCCCAGCCTGTGGCACTGCCTGGGGTTGTTGTGATCCAAGGGCAGGACCTGGCACTGGGCCTTGTTGAACCTCACACCATCGGCCTCAGCCCATGATCCAGCCTGTCCAGATCCCTCTGCAGAGCCTTCCTGCCCTCCAGCAGTTCAGCGCTCCCACCCAGCTTGGTCTTGTCTGCAAATTTACTGAGGTTGCAGTTGATAGAATCGTAGAATTTTTTAGGTTGGGGAAGACCATTAAGATCCCTGGACCAAACTGTAAAGTTAACACTGCCACATTCACCACTAAACCATGTCCCTAAGGGCCACATCTACCCCCAGTGTGAAGGAGCACAGGTCCTTCAAGGAGCAGCTGAGGGAACTGGGGTTCTTTAGCCTGGAGAAAAGAAGGCTCATGAGAGACTTTATTGCTCTCTGCAACCAACTGAAAGGAGGTTGTAGTGAGGTAGGTGGCAGTCTTTTCTCCCACATAACCAGAATAGGACAAGAGCAAATGACCTCAAGTTGCACCAGGAGAGGTTTAGACTGGTTATTAGAAAAAATTCCTTCACCAGTACAGTTGTGGACCAGAAAATTGGTGAAGATATTTTCAAGATATATGTAGATGTGGTGCTTAGGGACGTGGTTTAGTGCTGAACTTGGCATTTGCTGAGTTAACAGTTGAACTCAATGATCTTGAAGGTCCACTGCAACCTAAGAAATTCTAGAATTTCATTATCTGCCCAGAGAATCTCTCAAAAACAGAAATTATGGGTGCTCTAACCTGTTTTCCACAAATCTCTAGGTTCTTACGTCGACAGACGACAAGACTTAAGAGTTATGAAAACCTTTGTGTATCAGCTGAGATTCTTCATATGAGGTATCATCTGCAAGGGCAGGGTCTGTCATTTTAAGCCTTGCTAAATAATGCATGCTGTCCACACCAATCAAAATTTTTCTCATAGACAGGCTCCATTCCTTTCTGGGACAAAAGATTTGGTGTCATACCATTCTGTACTAGACAAGAGATTTGGTCCTATTGTTTCCAAGTGCTTTTCTCCCTTTTCTAAATATGCTCCTTTGCAGTTTCTTTTCATGCTTAATTTCAGTCACAGTGATATTAGTTTACTGTCTGAAGCCTTATATTTGCGGAAAGAAAATATACGGAAGGAAAAAACTTGTATTTAAAATGAGTACTTAAAAGGAGTTATGAAAGACTGTTGTTCCAAGTGTGTGTTAGGGAACTCTCCTTAGTAATAGTTTTAGCTGTTGGAGTTCCTATTTCACAGTATAACAGTGTATTTCATATCTTATACATATTTCGTGGCAGCATTGATGTAAAGAGTGAAAAAATCTTACTGTTGCATTCTTAGGAATCTAAAGGAAATAGGTACTCTGTTGTTCAAGAAGTGCTTGGACAACACTCTTGGGTACATGGTGTAATTTTTGGGGTTGTCCTGTGTAAGGCCAGGAGTTGGGACTTTGATAATCCTTGTGGGTTCCTTACTTTGTTTTTTAAAAACAAACCTTTTTCACTATTAAAAGGATGATGTAAAAGATATCCAATTATGGGGACTTCCTAGTAGTACAAAGTCACTGCATTAAGTAATAATCACATGTATTTCTTTCCTCTGAGTCTTATGGCTGTATGCTAAAGGGTATGTTCTCTCAGTGTAGATACACAGAAGCATAACAGATAAACCCAGCAAATGCCATAAACTAGCTTAGTGATTATGAATATTTAAAGCATACAAACCTGAAAAATAGAGAGGTGACCAGATTACTTAGCAAAAATTAAAACTTATTTGGTAATTCCAAATGATCATCAGCAGGTTTGCAGGATTAATTTACCAATCTCTTTTCTATTACTTGCTTCCCCTATATCCCCCGCTCCTGGTTGTGCATTTTTACTACTTACCATCCACACCTGTTCTAGCCCTCATCAGAATAGCACTGACTTATTTCACTTTCCTGTAAGAAAGGTAACTGAGCAAAAGCCTAAACTAGATGTCCTGGTAGATGAAGGAAGAGCAATTTAGGAAGGAAAGTAGTGCAATACCTTTTGTTTTCAGTGTCAGCAAACTGTTAAAACAGCTGGGCTGTTCATAAGAACTTCATCTGTGCATGATGCTAAATCTCAGATGGTTTCTTTAGAATTTCGGTGTTAGTTTCCAGCTGTCCAACTGTATTGTAACACATTCAGTATTTTCCTATTTTTTGATCTTTTCCTTTCCATGGAATTATTCCATTCGTTAGTTACAGGTAGACTTGTTACTTAATTGTGAATGAGAAATGTGGACTGTTGTGATGTTACGGTAGAAAATATTCTTTGAAAAAATATGAAACAAAAAAATCCAAGTTTTTTGGTACAGGAACCCCTAACTTAAGATCTATGGTTTTCTCTCCCTACTGTGTCTGCCAGTCTTGCAGTAGTCAGATACAATAGCATGTCCAGGGAAAGGCAAGAGACCTCAGTTTCTCAATGGGAAGAAAGTGTATGTGTGAATAATATATCTGTTATTTTAAAAATTATGTCCTTATTGCCTTTAGGATTTGAGGTGCATACTTTAAGAATCTCAGTCCGTATATTCTTTTCCAGCATGTTGCCAATAACAGTTTTCTATCTCAGTATGAATGAAAGAGTGCATCAGTGATGCTTGTACAGTCAATATTTTACCACTTCTTCCACTAGTACCGTTCTCTCAATGGTGAGGAGAATAGCCTAATGCAGAACAGCAAATTTCTTCCTATTTCCTTGGGAATTTACATGCTGAATTCAAATACATGATCATATTCTTTCTCTTCTTCAAATGTGTTTTCAAGGGTTAAGATGGTATTGTTTCTGTTTACATTGTTAGGTTCAGATAGACTCAACAGAAGTTGAAAAAGAGCAATTTTTCTTAAGTTGATTTCCCTCTCTCCCTGGAAGTTTTTGAAAGAAGGCTAGAGAAATTACTAATTACTTCAAAGTTATATTTTCTTTTCTGTAGCATATGTATTGCTATAATAATCTGCCATTGTGAGATCTTGTTAGCCTGTTTTTCAAATCTGCATAGTTTATTTCTTGCCTAGCTTTTTCTCTTTCCTTTTTCTTCTGTCTGATCTGCTTTGATGTCATGTTGAGCACTGTCACAAATTGGGTTAGGTTTGTTTTCTTTCTTGTGTCCTTTCCAGTTGGTGATAAGTTATTATCCATTGCTTAAACTGATTTGAGATTTTAAATGTATGCTACCACAAATTATAAATATTTCCAGTGTTTTGATTTTCAAGTTTTATTTTTTTTATAGCAGGAACTTCAAAACCTGATTTGTTTCATATTGATTTCTTGCAAAATATGCCAAAATGGAATTCATGTGCACCCTATGCTCTTTTCAGGCTTTAAGTGCTTCTAACTATATAAAACAGGAAAAAAATTCTATAATGTTAAATGAACCATACAATGCCTTCAGACTCACTCTCTGCATAAGAGTTTAGGGTTACATAAACCTTTTGCCAACCCATCACTGAAACTTCATTTTTGTCATGGCTGTCATAAGAGTGATGGATTCCATGATTTTCATGTTTTTTAAAAAATATCTATGACTTTTGACATTGTGGTTTTTTGCATGTGTGTGGGAGGATGTGATGGTAAACAGTTCGAACCATTTACAGTGAGAACTTTCAGAGCTGCCAAGTTAAGCTTTGAGCTCCATGGGAAGCAAGTGGAGAACAGGAGCTCAGCAGCAGTTCTGCCGTGACACACAGGATTAGGCATGCGAACTCTCAGTGAGAAACTTCTGCTTCTTCAAGAGGTAGTTAGGCATCCACTTCCTCAGGAGGGTGGGGGGTTTTTTTTATACCGTGATTTACAAAGGTCAATAACTAGTGATTGCTGTTTGAGATCATGTTGTGGTTCTCAGACTGAACTCCACTCTGCTTTTTGAGGGGTTTTTGCCTTTTTTGGTGGAGTAGAGTACTTGAACCTCTTGGTGTAAAAAAACATGGCTTGCAACAATTTGCACTGCACTGCTGTAGTCTTTAACTTCATCTCATGCTCTTAGCTTTTAAAAAATGTCTGAGGAAGAGCTCCACACATGGTTGTTGATTATCAACAATTGAATCAATTTCAATAAATGCTGGTTTATGTTTTTCTTCAAAAATATGATAAATTAGAATAGCAGAAGCACTCAGTTTGTGGATTTTTTGGTTCCTGAATTTGACTGAGATTAGGGTTTGCAAATAACTTCAGGGACATAAATTAAAACTGCATTGGATTAAATAACAGTTTAGAAATTCAATCTATTTTTACCTTAAATGCCTCCATATTTTCCACTTGTCTATATACATGTTATAGTGCTTCATAACTTGATACCTAGCAGATTTTTGGATGACAGATTGGCTTTCAAAAGCAAGCAAAAAACAACAGGCAACTAAGCTTTATACTACAGATTGGTCTTGTATCAGGAGAAGTGTATGACACTCATGTATGAAGTGTTCATGTTAAACCCTGTTTGCTTAAATGCCTTTGTTAAACACCTGTGGTACTTCATGATCTGTCTCAATTGATCTAAACTTACGATTGAAAAGCGATGCAAAACCAGTTATGCTTAATCAAGAGGTATTTCAACCCATGCATGCTTTCTCCTAATGAAGGAGTCCATTTTGGGGTTTTTGTCTGTTAGTCTAGGTAAACTGAGTTTTGCAGCTGTGTTGTACCGCAGAGTACAGGGACCTTAGGTCAGACAAGCTCCTACTTAATAGACCCAAAGTATTGAGGCATCATGTACTTTCAGATGTCCAGCAGTCCTGTTTGTCTCAGAGATATGACTACATACAGGAATATTTCTTCCATCAAATATGTCAGATTTGTGGAGAAGAGTATAGAATGTTTGCTGCAGCTCTCTTTGTACCTCAAGTTGCTGCAGGAGCAGCCTTGAAACAATTGGATCAATTAGGCTGTTGGTTAAGTAAGAACTCTCATGCCATTTCTCTTGCACTGAGCAAGTTGTTAACAGATGTTCAAAGTGCAAGACATGCAACTTTGCAAAACAGAGCAGCAATAGATTTCCTTTTGTTAGTGCATGGACATGGATGCAAAGATTTTGATGGAATGTGTTGCAAAAACCTTTCTGACCATTCGGTATCAATACACAAGAGCATTCAACAATTAGAAGAAGGTATCATCAAACTCAAAGTTGAAAGAGGATCATGGTTGGATGATTTGTTTGATTGGTTGAGCCTCGCTCCGTTGTGGAGAGAGCTTCTGAGAGTGGGAATGTATGTTTTGATTGTCATTATAGTCATGACGGTACTTGTACCTTGTCTACTTCAGTGTATCCGACAATGGTTTAACAAAGCAGTTAAAGCAGTGTTCATGGTTCAAACAGGAGGGGGAGATGTTGGAACCCTGAGTTCAGAGAATTCCAGTCTTTCAGTGCTGACAGGCAATGATCCTCAGAAGCACACTGCATTTGACCTGAGGCCTTGGGAAAAGCTTCCCAAATTGTGTGATAACACTGAGGTTGTTGCTGTGTAATTAAAGTTATATCACTGAGTAGAATATGTAGAGATGTAGAGAAATTAGGTTTATGGGATATAGTAAAAATATGGAGGATTTTGGGTGTAGGTTAGTTCTTCTTCTTTCCTCCTCCTTTTTCACAAATCTGGGTGTTCTGGTATTGGTTCAAAAAACCCACAGTGTGGAACATGAATGTTTAGTTACTGGATTATAAGTAAAAATAAATTAGTTGGCATTCCATAATTGGATAGATTGGACTTTAAAAGACCTTGGAAGGTAGCACTTGGGGGGCCATTTTCACCTTGTTAACTTAGAGGCACACTCTGTGCAGCTGTACTATAGGTAAGAAATAATAAACATCTGAATCCGAAGATAAACTCTGTGTCCCCTGCATTTCAATCCGAACTCTGAGTTAAAGAACTCACGAAACAGAGGCAAAGAAGAAGAGAAGGTGCAAAACAGAGAAAATTAATAATTGTATGGGTTTTCTGAAAAAAAGTTTACCATGCACTTACAAAATGTTTAGGTCAGCAGTAAGATGTAACCATTTGATCCTTCATAGGTTACGCAGAGCCTGGAAGAGACTAGGAAGAGAGTATTTCCTTGTGGGTCTGCATGTTTCTGGCATTAACTCAAGTAACCACGGTGTTTATTGAATTTGTCTGAATACTTGGGCTTAAATAGTCTTAATAGTATTCTACCTTTTGAAAGTACAGCATATATCAAAGGATTTTCACCATATATACCTTTTGAATTTTTTGTAGATAAATATCCAAAATGTTAGAGCAAACCGTGCTCTCTCTGTATGTGAGTGAGTAAATCCTGCTTGATTCTGTTACCTTCATACTAATGTTTGTCCAAAGGGATAGTGTGTGATGGAAACTTTGATCAGATATCTATGATTTGCTCATTTCTTTTTATATAAAAGTCTGTGTTCTGGTTTATAAATCGTAGTTAACTTTGGGCACTATGGATTTTTGAATGCTTGGCAAGGAAGTATGTTTATTTTGGCTAAAGATATGGAAACGTGAATATTTCCTTTTTCCCATCATGTAAACTAGTAATGGAAAAAAGCATGGATGTTTAGACCTATTACATCATCTAGTCTGACCTTCATTATACCATGGTTTGTCCTATTTACCCTTTTCATAAGCCCAATAATCCATGTTTTTTGAAGGCAGAAGTTGTGCTCAGTTCCAGAATGTTTTGAAGAAGTGGCTATTATGATGTGAAGACAAGAAAATGTGGAGAATACACTTCTTTTGTCAGTTTCTTTTAGTAATTGGCTATACCTTCTGTGAAACATTTGTGCCCAATTTGCTACCAGCAACTATGTCTTTTTGCTTTTCTCTACTAATGTTAGCCCTCATTTCTCGGTATTATTTCTTCTTATTTCATTTGTACACTTACACTGTCTGTCATCTTAATTGTTTTTTCTCGGAAAGACAGAACAGACAGTGTTGTAGTCTTTGAAGTTCCAGATAACTGGAAAAAGGGAAATATAAACTCCTATTTAATAAGGGGAATTGGAAGACCCAAGGAAGTACAGACCAGACCGGTCAGTTTCACGTCTGTGCCAGGCACGATTATGGAGCAGATTCTCTTGGAAACTCTGCTAAGGCGCATGGAAAGAAAGGGGTGATTGGTGACAGCCAACATGGCTTTACAACATCCTTGTCTCTAAATTGGAGAGACATGGACTTGAGGGATGGACCTCTGGAGAGATAAAGAATTGGCTGGGTGGCCACCCACAAAGAGTTGTGGTCCAAGGGCTCATAGTCCATGTGAAGACCAGTGACGAGTGGTGTCCCTCGGGGTCAGTGCTGGGGCCGATACTGCTCAACATCTTTGTCAGGGATGTGGACAGAGGGATCAAGGGCACCCTCAGCAAGTTCACTGACAGCACCAGGCTGTGTGGGGCAGTGACACGCTGCAGGGAAGGGATGGCATCCAGAGGGACCTGGACAGGCTTGAGAGCTGGGCCAGTGCAAACCTCATGGAGGTCAACAAAGCCAAGTGCAAGGTCCTACACCTGGGTCATGGCAATCCCAGACACACCAACAGCATGGGCAGAGAAGAGATTGAGAGCAGCCCTGTGGTGAAAGACTTGGGGTGCTGGTAGGTAAAACACTCAACATTAACCAGCCCAGAAAGCCAAGGAAATCCTGGGCTGCATTAAAAGCAGTGTGGGCAGCAGGGCAAAGGAGGTGATTCTGCCCTTCTGCTCTGATGAGACCCCAGCTGGAGTGCTGTGTCCAGCTCTTGTGCCCCCAGCATAAGAAGGACAAGGAGCTGCTGGAGGAAGTTCTGAGGAGGCCATGAAGCTGATGAGAGGACTGACAGACCTTCCCTATGAAGACAGGGTGAGAAAGTTGTGGTTTGAGAAGAGAAGGTTGTGTGAGGGGGGGCCTTACGGCAACCTTCCAGTATCTGAAAGGGCCTACAGGGAAGCCTGAGGGGCTCTTCATCAGGAGCTGTAGTGATAGGACAAGGAATAATGGGTCCAAACTGCAAGAAGGGAAATTTAGGTTAGGTATTTGGAGGATGTGAGGTTGGTGAGACACTGGAACAGGTTGCCCAGGGAGTTTGTGGATGCCCCACCCCTGGGAGTGTCCCTTTCCATGGCAGGAGTGGTTGGGACTAGATGATTTAAGGTTCATTTCAACCCCTTAACATTCCATGATTTTACGATTCTTTGTACAAACTATTTTCTTCAGTAGCTGAGCAATTTTTTGGCTCTCTTCTGTGCTGCCTATGAAGTTGCACTTGTTAAATAAGACCATGTATTTTCCATACGCATCTTTAATAGTTGAAAATTTATCGCTTACTTTTTACAAAATACCTTTTTTTTTTCTCATCTTTTTCTCATATGTAGTAGTTTGTTAATACCGAGGCAGTTGGCCAATAAAACCACTGGATAATCCTTTATCACTTTGCAAAGATTGGCATATTCTCAGTCTTCTAATTTTCATGTGATAAATCAAAAGATGAGGAGACAGAGAGTCACTCAACTAATCCTTTTGGGAATTTAAACAGAAGTTGACAGATTAAAATATATTTATTATTCCATTAGATGAATTCTAACAACTTCCTTTGCAACTGATGGACTGAAAAATTGTGCACCATTTTTGTGTAGCATGATTCTGGTTTTTGACAAACATGGAGAGTTATTTATGAGTTTGTATCCCTCGTTGTTGTATGCAGTGCTTTTCAACTCGAGTTGCTGCATTCACTTTCCCAGTGAACCAGTCTGGGGTTCCTGCCAGTATTGTCCTTGTTATGTGCTGCAGAATTGTGATTTGAGGCCAACTAAATTATGTCTTCAAGGATTTTCAAATGCAATCACAATTTCTTTGCATTCTAGTATTCTCAATTTTGTAATAATTCTGCAATCCTTCTATAATTTTTATCTGTTGGAGAACTAGCTCAAATGTCACACTGTTTTTATATGCTTGTGAGCCAGTTTGCTCTTATTTTCTCTTATTTTAGTTTGTGATCAGTGGTCTCTAGGACAGTTGCTTTCAATTCAAAAACCAACTAACCTTCATCTCCTAGTGAAATCCAAAATACTTTGTGTTGAATGCAATATCAGTGATTAAAAGGTCATGTAATACTCCATAAGCTATTTTAATCAGGACTTCCAGGATAATTTCTGATTTTTCTCAGTTTGTTATGAACAGATAATTTTATAGTATTGTACTTAATTTTGTTTGGCTTTTTGTTTCAGTTTTGGTTTGTTTTGTAGACAACATCTCTAGATACTCTGTTTTCAGGATGTTCAGTTTTTTTAGTTATCAGTCTGGTCTTCAGGCTGGGAAAGCCCTTCAGCTTCAGAAGTATTTTAAAATAATTTCACTTTCTTTACTTTCTTTCACTCTACACTGTCTTTCTTAACTAGAATTCTATTCACTGATTTCCTGCTAGAGTTTTCAACACTCCATGTGTATTGACCCTGGTGGTTTCAGTACTGTCAATTTTATCAGTTACCCAATTATACCAATTAGTGTCATATCACTTAATACTTGGAATGTGGGATCATTCCTACTAGAAATAAGGATGTTGCATTAAATTCAGGTAATCTCAATGCAGAAGGGATATATTAGGATATATTAGTCTGCCATCTCATCAGAGGGGGATTATACTCTTTCATATTGTCTAAAGTCGTGTTGAGAACAAAATGTTCAGAGTAATGGTGCTTCCATCACATCTCTTAATTACTCCACATAAAAGTATATTTCCCAGCAGCAGAATACCTTTTTCTGTATTTTTCCTACTGAATTATTAAGTAACTGAACTTTAAGGTACTAGCAATTGTTTTGGTCAAACAGAACTGTTTCAGCAATATAGTTCTGGTTTTACTAGTTTTGTGCCCTGTTCTTTCAGATGGTGGTGCTCTTTCCTAAAATCCAGTTTACATGGCTGCTTCTAAACAGGGATCTTTTGTGCAATTCTGATATGTTTTTCTGTTTTGTTGAAGACTGCTTCAGGAAGTGAGTTCATGTGTCTTAGCCCTCTATATTTTCCACTAGAATGTTGAACTGTACTAATTTCATTGTCTCATTCACTGTTGATCCACCGTACTTCTTAGTGTACTGATTTTTTTACATCAATAGGTAATCATGCTCTTGGAAAAGTAGAAGAGGGTCATCTGAAATACCATTTCATTAAAAAATTGGGAGCTTAATGTGTTATGGCTGTTGTTTAATTTTTTTTTTTGATCCCTCTGTGTGTGTGGGTAGAAGTTGTTCGATATAGCCATCTTTTCAGCGTTTTTTCCTCACCCTTTTCCCTGAAATCAAATAATAATTCCTTCATTTGGTTGTTGATCCAAATGTTTTCATATATATAAAATACCTTAACAATTACTTCTTTTGTTGTTATTAAAAATTATTATGGATTAATCATGAATGTTCAGGGCAAATCCTTGACGTCATGTAATGAGAAGTTACATTGTTGGCCAGGATCTGTTTCTCTCCATTGGTGCTAGACATTGACTCTGCTTAAAGTTGGCAGTTTCTGTGTGTGGTTTATCACTAGCTTAAACACTGGCAGCAAGTAAAAAAAACTTGCAACAGTACAGCTGTAGTAATGTGAGTTCTAAAACTTAGGACAGGATTCACAAAATGGCTTTAAATATTTTGTGAGCTTAAGTGGAAGTAGGTAATGGCTCTATTTGCCTTTTTTTTGTAAATTTTCAGTTGTTTCTACATGCAGTGCATACAGTTCACCTTTTGGTGGAGACATAGCATGCTCTGCAAACATTTTAGTGGAAGGTAAAAGCTGCTGACTCATTGAATTCAAAAGGCTGCGCTCTGTGTTGTCTAGTAAGAGGAGAGGCTTCTTAAGACTGAAACTGGAGACAGACAAAACACTGTCCAAGCCTTAGAACTTCTTATGAAATACATAAACATGTAGCACAGAATGGAGGTGAGACAAGGAGTTTGGAGGTATCTTAAGGAAATGAAGTTAGAGGAAAGGGAAGCATTTTAATGAAAACTCACTATGTGTGCTGGAAATGTCTTTTATATGCCCCCCAAGCAGATGAAAGGTTGCTTTTTTCTCTTTGTGAATTGAGACTAAAACATAACATCACTTCTCCGCTGGAGACTCCTGTGGGACAGGTGTGGTCAGAAAAAGACTGCTAACACTGTCTGAAGAGAGAGAGTCTGAGTGAGCAATGCCTTAAGGCAGTTAATATTCACTGTTTTGTCACATGTTTTTGCACTCATTTCCAGACTAGCATTTTTATAAAGCTTAACTTGCTATGTTTTAGGTTATTGACTTAAAGTTCTTCGCATGTAATTCCTGCTCATCCATATTGAAAGATAGCCTGAAAAAGCTGCTTGATATTAAGTTAATCTAGCAGTGATGAAAAGGGATATGGACAAGCCAGAAGTTTCCAATTACAGAAACAACAGAAGAACAAGTTATTTCTTCCGTTATTGCTATACTTGAAAATATTAAATATGTAATACCAGTTTCAGTCTTAGTTTTTGAGTTCGAAACAGATAAGACACCAAGTAGTAAAAATCATTTGCAAGTGGTATCATGAATTGTGAATTGTTCGAGAACAAATATGTGATACCTATACCCACCCAAAATTAAAACAATACAAAACCCACCCAAACAAGGGCCTGAAACATGAGTAAAAATGCATGTATAGCAATAATCTCAAAATACTTTATGGAATCTTTGCATCTTCAATACTAAAAACTATTCACTTAAGAAGTACTGTTTAATGAATTACTGGTTTTGTCCTTTATTTCCCTCTGCCCATCACTTAATATGTACATCTTTGCAGGTTTTGGGTATATATGAGAGAACATATATATGCTCCTTTTATTCTCCTGGCTGCTAGCCTGTTTGATGAGATACCAAGCTTTTAGCTAACTATTGCAACTGATAGTTTTTCGCAAACAAAATTATTACTGGATTTCGCAACATAGCAAGTGGGTCTCCACCTCTACTGCAGCTTAGACATATTTTGTATATATTTACCAATCTCTAAAATGTAGTGGCTTCATTCTTAAAAACAATTTTTAGTAGTCTGCTGTGCAGATTTTTAAAAAATCACTTTTAAAAAATGATTAGTGATTAAAAAGTGATTAATTTTTTCTCCTAAAGAACTCCTAAAGCCATTCCTTGCCTGAATAAACCAGTTTGGTTTTAACTGGCATGGAATGCAGGATTGCTACAGAAGTAGCTTCATCCAGACCAACACCATGAGCTGTATTCAGTTATTGTCCAACATTAACTTTCTAAAATATGATGTAGACACTGCACTGAATTTGGTCCCTGAAATATTCTTTCATGATGTGCATTTGAACTGCAAGGTTTTTTTTTTTCCATTTACATAATCTGCTCTGTATAAGTAAGTCTTTTTATTCATTTAGTTACTGTATTCATATTTAAAAGCATTTGGCAATTAAAACTGGAGAGAAAAAAATTACTTTTTGTGTGTGTATATGTATAAATCCAATCTGGTGGTAGATGATCATGCTTATTTTTAACAAAATAAGCATGTAAAAATAGTAAATGGCTGTTCTTTCTTTGTTGCCACTTGATGGTGTTGCCCATTTGGAAGAAGGTCTCTTGATAATTTTTAAATTTTTAAAATTATGCTTAGTATTCCTGCTGATCTTGAAGCACTTGGCAGAGTTGTTTTTTGTGAAGAAAAGTAGTTTGTTCTCCTTGATAGTCTTGAGGATTATTGACAGTGAGGCTATCAATACCACCATATGTAACTGGACTTACGCAATTTCAAGCTGGATCCTGTGTTAGCATGGAAAGGATACAGTCTTTGCTAGTCTTTTGCTGCAGTTTTTCCAAGCTATAGGCCATCAGAAAAGTGGAGTTGGGGTATAGATGCAACATACAACTGCTGAGCACAGAATCATAAGGTTGTCTTTAGAAAGTAATGTAGTTCTGCTCTTTTTGTTTACTGTTTTGTAAGAGGGAGGAGGGAAGGACAGTGGGAAAAATAAGCAGACAGAAGGGGCTACAGACTGACATCTGTTTACATATGGTATCAGTTGGGTGTTTGTGGGTATTAGGGCAGAGGATGAGTAACACAGGAGACTTTTGAGGATGAAGTTTTAGTTTCTATCTGGATTTTATCACAGAATTTCAATCCAGACAAAAGGGTCAGGAAAATAGAAAGCGAAATAGTGTATGGGGGAGGAGCTGAGAAGTGTTTATGTACAAAGCTGAACTATTATGGGAATGCAGTGACTTGTTCTTTTACACCCAAGCAGATGCATGAAAGGCAGTTGCCTGAAGTCTTTTTATTTGTCCATAGTAAACCCAAATTTTCATATTCCTTGTGCTCATGGAGTCTGATTGGAGTCAAAACACACAGTCTTACCCAGTTGTGTGAGACTGATCTCCTGTTGGACAAACGTAATCAACAGTGAACATGTGGTGTTGCCATATTCAATCTACAAATGCCAGGGTAGCATTTTGAGCTAGTTGTTTCTATTACTTATACCCAAGGCAGACTCTGTATTTTTCTGTAATACCAGTTAGCATATTCTTGTGAAGAAAAAAAGCAAGAACTGACATTATTTTCTTATTTCTTATGCTGTCTTTTCTATTGCAAAGGAAGACAAGACTTTAATCATCACTTAGGGTCAATTTCATTTTGCATTTCTTTTTCTTCTCTCAAATCTAATACATTTCTGATATACTCCTGTAAGTTAAAGGCATCAGTCCTCTCCAGAAGCAGTAAATTCCACTATCTGAAAAATACAATTGTAATAAATTTTCTGGTTTAAGGAGGAATCTCTGAAATTTAGGTTTAAAGCTTACATATCCACTCATCTTTTCTTTCCTAAATGCTCTAGAGTGTATTTATGGAGAGTTATGAACCTAAGCCATATTTCTGCAGTCTGAAGGTAACACCTACCATATACTGCCAGGGGTGTGGATGCAGTTAATACTTAGTCTCTCTCCAAATGAATTTATTTTCTAGTTTTTCTGTTTTTTTGATAGATCTGGTGCTGTATTTTAGTGGTATGTCATCTGTTACTGGCTAAGCTCCCACTACCTTGCTTTGCTTTCTAGAGAAACTTACCACCACAATTTTTAAGGCAGTGTTCTCTGTTAGTATGAAATCCTTTGTCTAGCAAGTGCTGAATATCACAAGGTACAAGAAAATGAAGTAATTGGAAGACTGCTTCTTTTTCTAATGCTATACTTCATTAAATGTAGCTAAGAAGTTACATATTCCCCTATAAGAAGTATTTATTAATTTTGCCCTACCTACTTGAGCAGTTTTACTGCTTTCTCAGGAATGTTAAAGAAATAATTTTCATTTGTCATAGGGTTCTGACATATCTGCTTACTGTCAGGGGTGTGTAGGAAGGGCAGATGTGAAGCCTGGAAAGTGAAAGACATGGCTGTACTTTAGTAGGTCTCACTTCTAATGCTGCTGGTTTCAATCTTTCCCATACTTTAAACTAGTTGTGGAAAAACTTGTTCTTTATGAATTAACCCTTCTTTTTAACTTTTTAAGTAGTTTTAATAAAGGTATTGATAAAAGTATACATAATATGGCTTTTCAGTATCTCATATACCAGTCAGAAATGTTAAATGAATCCATTCTCTTTTTTTCCTTACGTTTTATACCAGATCAAAAATTGTGCAATAATGTGTAACTTGAAGGTTGCTGCATTCTTTGTAACAAGTGATTAATCTTTTGCAAGAATGATAACGCAAATATACTAAAGATAGTATTTGGCAATAGTTTACATAAGGGCGAATTGTTAAAAGGAAAAAAAAGATGGTAGAACAGTTTGAAAAGAAAAATACCTGGTAGAAAGGCAGGAAAAACTGTTGCAACAGTATCTACTGGAAAACCCATGAGCCATGAGCCAAAACTGATGTCAAACACATTAATGTCTCACTGTGATGAATAACCAAGTAAGTATCAAGGACTCCTGTACCTAAAATAAATGCTAGCACTGGATTTACTGGATATTTAATTTTTCATGGGTTTTTTTAGTGTTAAGTATTAATGTCTGAAATCATCTGGATGGTGTTTTTATTTTCTGGTAACAGTGAAACAGAAGAGCTTAGTGGATTCTTGCAGTTGCACTGACGCAGAAGAGAAGCTGTTAAGGACAAGACAAAGCAATGTTACTTTGTGAGGGAAACAGGATAGTTCTTTTCCTGCATCCAAGCTACACAGAGTTATGTTAAGTACCTACAGAAAGAGTCCGTGAAAGAGCTGGCTAGCTTCCAGCCTAGTGCAGGTTTCATTATCAGGAAAAAATAGATTTTTGTGGAAAGAAAGCCTACAGAAGAAGGTGTGAACAAGCTTTAAAAAAAACCCCTGAGAGCAGGTGGAGGCAACCTGCATGAATGATATATTCATGTAGCTGTGAGACATAAACACATGAGCACTGCAGCTTCCATATAAATGTGGAGTTCAATTTTTCTTTATTTTTAATGTGCACTTTTTTAATGGAATGTACTTTAAAAATGTTCTGAACATGCAATTAACAGTTCCATGTTTTCATGGTTTAGGGAACACTTTGATCATGTTATGCCTACCAAAATCCAGTAAACTGTTGCTGTTTTTTAAGGGCTTGCATTATATACACAGTTCTAAAAAAAATTACTTGCCAGCTTTTAACTTGATGATTTCCTATTAGTGCTTTCTTGTATAGTAATCGCTTCAGTGGATCACTTAAAAAAGATATTGAGTGGTACTGAAATCCCTTGTTGAGAGAGATTCTGAAGTAAAGAAATTCTTCGGAAAGTAATGAGTTACAAGAAAGTTTCTTCATGTAATACTTGCTTCACTATTAAAGCTCTGTTTAACAGAGTTTGGTTTTACTAATTGTGAAATGTTCTGCAGTGTATGTCACTAGTAGAAACCATTATTTATCTTCTCTTTCTATGTTTTGTTCTTGTAAGACTTATTTTAAACAAAATGTACAATGGTTCATGGCTGCTTGATCATTTCTGAGAACAGATATGCAAGGGAGATTTTTTTATACAGGACACTTAAAAATTATGTAAAATATTTTGCTGGAGAAACATTTATAGGCCCATAGTCTAGTTATTAGTATGTCATTACTTCATAATACAATGAAGACTAACTGTTTTCCTCACCTAAATTATGTGAGCTATGAACAGCAGTCTTGTCTTGGAAGTCAGAATTTTAGAGATGTGATGGTGTAAATAACAAACTCATTTGGGAGTATGTTTTGGAACGTATTTGTATTATATAAAGTATTAATCAGCTACTCAAAGAGTACCAGACTTAAGATATGTAATACTGCTTTGGTATACTGGATTTGTCTTCCAGTGGCCACAACCCTCCAAAATTGTAGAATTGTGGATTATGAAATTTCTGGTTTTCTTCACTAGAAATATTAGTTGATTTGTAAGATCCTGAAAATAGCTGTCCAGCTTTTTCTTTACAAATTACTTTTTTTACTGTACCTACTACAGAATAAGGAAACCTTAAAAGAAGCCAGTTACCCATTTTAATTTTTTAATGCATTTTGGGTATTAAACTTGACAGAAAATCTGTCTCTAAAGTATCCATGCTACTTTCATTATTTCTTGAATTCCATTGAGTTTAGAAATACAACTGAATATAGTCTTAAACAAGTGCCTTCTGGCTTGGCTTACCAAAAATCTTAACAGTTGAATTGACATGGTGCAACTACAAGATCAATTGCCTTGAGAAGCTGTAATTGACATTTTAATTTAATGTTAAGATAATATGCTTTATTTTATATTTGTGATTGCCTGAGTGTTTATACAGGTTCAACTGGTCAGGGGACACAAGGTCATTTCTAAAGCTTTAGTGTCTGCTCATGTCTGAGGATGTACAGTAGCATATTTCTTATGGGAGTTTTGAAAGAACAAAACCAGAAAAGTTCCAAGATGCTGAAAGGAAGGGAGAATCAGAATATTTGAATTAGATATCAGAAATATTTTCCAAATTATGAAACATACGGAAATGATTGTTTCAGATATTTATATTAAGACATGTATTGTAGAAATGAAGAAGCAGATAAACTAAGTAACCTTGTAGATCTTTTGCATTTTCTTCTTCCAGCTTTAAAACTTTTCTACAAATTTTGTCCTTTTTTTAGCTGTTTCAAAAATCAGTTTAACATTTGTCATGTCCTTTTTGCAGTAGAATTTCAGCCAGGACTGGTATAACCAGAATATTAATTCCACACAATTTTTAAAGAGAACTGTGAATATAGCCACAATGCTGTTTTTAATTAGGTTTGTTTGCATTGTCTGTGGGTTTCATGTTACTACTTGGTTCTTCCTATTGACTAACCGCACTTTTAACTATCTTTCCTAGTTTTTTTTCTTGCACTTTTCAAGACAGAGTTCATTTCTGCCCATATTTTAATTTTTATAAGTCTGTTAATGCATTTCTGTTTTCCTACTGCAGATAACAATTATTTAGTGTCTGCAGATTTTCATTAATATACTGTTCACTGTCTGATTCGTAATTTAGCCAAGTCAGTTCACCCATAATAGCTAGTGAAGAAACACAGAGTTATGAGAAATACCAACAAATTCAAAACACAAATGATCTCTGAAAGGTAAGATTTATGGTACTAAATGAATGATGGCTGTGTAAAAATCAAAAGAGCAAGAGCAAATATTTCTGAATAATCTGGTTACATAGAACATGCCTATCTTGTGTGTGTTGCATCAATATAACTGCAGCTCAGTCATTATGTGAAATGAAACACTTTTTACATGAATAGTATTTAGTCTGAGCGTAAATGTAATTCCACTTTTGTGGAAGTGCAGTGCATCTGTATTAGCAGACACACAATGATTAAAAAAAACTGCTAGCAGATGGTGTTCAACAAAGACTACTATTGTTTCAGTATGAGATGCTTCAAATGTTCTGGGCATTTAGCCCAGACAGAGCCATTTTTCCTATAGTATGTGATCAGGCAATAACAAAAAGAATGAAAATAGAGGTGTCAGTCCATATAAAAATATTTTTATAACTTAATATATCTAACAAGTCAGTGGCAATTATTAAACCAAGTTAAATTAACAAAACTGATAAGATCATTCTTTCTACATTTTCATGTCTCTCCAAACAGTTATTTGGCATTCTACCTTCTAGGAAAAATGAGTTTGGAAAGTTAAGCTACCTGCTGGTACTGTTTAAATGCCCACAGATAACATAACTCAAGCTGCCTGGTCCCTGAAAGTGAGTGTTGGGGCAATCAACAGGAACAATAAAAATCTGTTCGAACAGAAAATCCACAAATCCCAAGGATTTGGAGCCTCCCTGTGGATTTTCCACAAATTTTGCTGTTTTCAGCAGAATCTAAGCTTTTATTTTAAAGGTGAACTGCAAAGCTGAAAAGAAAATCAAGTTAATAAAATATGTGCTGAATCCCCTGCTCTCCTTTTGCAGCCTCCTAACTGAGGCTGTGTGCCACATATGTTTCAAGTTTTCTTTTTATAAAAAAAAGCATCAACAAACTCTGTTTGACTATCATCTAATACTTACTTGTTGACTTCACGAATAAACCTTATCTCAATAATCTATTGACACTGAAGAATTTCTTAAATCCATTATTTTGTTTTCTTCAAGTGACATGTTTGCCATCCCTCAGTTTAGTCTTACTTTCTTTTTTCTGCATTTAGCCCTTTAGAATATGAGCTTTGGAGCATACAGCTGTAACCTTCTATTTATAAAGATATTACAGATATAAAATACTTCTAGGATGAAATGTGGTACATCTAGCTTGAATGAGAAGCAATTACTGATTTTCGTTTACAAGCATTTTTCCAAGTATTTTTAAATTTAAATTGTAAAAATCAGATGGGCTGTCACAAAAAATCTGATTTATGGTAACTTAAATGACATGAGAGAGTTTTATACAAAACATTTGAATTGACATTTCTTACTTGAGAATATTTAGTGATAACCTTAGTAGTTCAGTGAAAACAGGAATAGGATTTTACTAACTAATCAACAAATGAAAACGACATCCCAAAATGCTGATAATGATAAAAGAGAAGTAACTAATACTCTATATAATAGAGTATATATATTACATAGTATACTGTACTATATAGACTCTATCTGTTATAATGCTATAAATTTTGAAGTAAAAACCCCGAGATTACTGCATATGTATTATTTTTTATGTTGTTATGCATAGACTTCATGATAGAAAGGAAATTTTTTAATATAAGGAAAAAGTAACATTGAAAATCATGAGACCTATTATCTGTGTCTAATTATCTTTATTGTTTTAACACTGAATAACAGGTGCAATGAAGAAATTAAACATAAGATGAAAAGTAAAAAGAATATTGCCTTTTTTTCTTTTAATGTTGTTGCAGTAAGACTACTTCTTGGTATGATCTTCTTCATCTTTTTCTTGGTATGATCTTTTTTATCTTTTTCTTCATAATATTCTTTATCTTTATTGACTTCAATTGTTCTTTTCCAGTAATTTTAGGAAGAAAATTTAAAAGGAAGGAGCATCCTTTGATTTCTAACTGCAGATATCATCATTATTTTAACTCCTTACCTGACTTTTTAAGCACTGAGTTTTATTGGTTTATTGGTAGAATTTAGTATTTTTAGCTGGACTCTATGATTCTAAATTCAAAGGAGCTTAGAGATAGCACAGTATTTAATGCTGAGAAGTTGGGACAAATAGACTCCTGTAAATTCTAAGACTTTTTAACAAAACAAAGTTCACCCTTGACGTTTCTGTACTTAATTAAAACACCCGTTGCAACCATTGTTATGATGCCACATGCCTGTTTTGTTCCCAAAGTAGAGATGAACCAGTTACTAACTTTTTGTTCCTTAACCAAAACGAACACGGTCTTCAGCAGGTCGTAGAAATATTTGTGTGTTACAGCTGGTTTTCTTGTCTGTTTAATAGAACTTGTCTATACTAAGAGTAATTTGCATTACTTCATAGAGTATAAAACACCGTATGGTTATAGTATATTATTTATACTATGTAGTATATTATTTAAGCAATAGTAAAGCAGCTGCATGTTTATTAAATCAAGTAGTATATTTACACATGTTAAAAATATTACTTCACTTACGTGACAGTGTGTTTATATTTGACAAATAAATGCCCTCTATAGCCTTCTACTGATCAAATTAATGTCAGTGGTGGCATTGTTACAAGAATTGAACTGTTCTTGTAATATGAACTGTGAAAATATTACCGATGCCAGATTAAATATAAAATTTAGTCAGCTGTTTTATAATAAATTCAACTAGTAAGGACAAAAACTTAATTGACTGAAGCCTAAAAAGATTCAACTTGCAGGATATTTCTTGATTGAAGCAGTTATATGTGAGATAAAATGCATACTAACTAGCACCTTTCTTGCAAATGCTCAAATATAAGGTTAGTTTTCCTTTTATACTTATAGCTAGTTGTTTGGACATGTTTCAGCCTCAACATTTTAAGCCTACGTAATACAAGTAATAGATGTGTCCAGGTTTGTTTTTTTCCATTTTATTTCATTTTGAGATAGGTATAATACATTAAACTATACTTATAGTAACCCAGTAGAATAATTTATGTGTAAAGCAGTGTATAAGACTTGAGGATTGAAGACTTTACGTACAATAGAAATAATTAACATGATTGCATATGCCAATCTTTTGTCTCTAATGTGCTATGGCTACTAGAATAAAATGTCCTTAAATAGGTTTGATACAAATACTGTTCATAATTAGTCAGTTACAAAACTTTTCAATCACACCTGAGGGTGGATGATCATCTGAAGTAGGCTTTCATTGCAACATGATGATTCAGGTCCAGTTTCAGATCTACAGCAAAAATAAAACACCTTTGCTATTTGATTTCATTTTTGAGATGTGCTTTAGCTCAATTTAGAAATACTTTTCATTCACATATAGTCCATGCTTAATTGATGTACAGATGTGATGTGATAATGATGTGAGGCATTTTAGAACCATTCTTTTTTCACATGAGCAGGGAATGGGTAATGGGAAGAGATTAGAGACGAAACTACTTCTCAAGAATGCGAAATCCATCTGGAATCAAATATTCTTCTGTAAAATAACCTAGAGCTGAGATGATGCTTGTAGAACTCTGAGATAACGGACCTTAATTTTGGATATTCACAGATTATAATAATTGTTATAGAATCTATCTCTTTAATTTTATTAATTCTTTTGTAGTAGTCTTACTATGATGCTGATTTGTTGCTGGTTTTTGTGACTCATGTGGGCATTTCTCTGCCTGTTTTGAAGGGTTCTACCCCCCTGGACAACACTGGTTTTGACCTTTGTCCATGGAAAAATTTTCCTACCCTTTGGGAAGAATTAGAATCGACGCTGGTGTGAACTAGGTGATAGAATATTATGTAAGATTGTCACAGGGTGAAAAATTTAGAGGGTTTGGGTTTGTTAATATAGTAAATAGATAAAAGCAAAAAACTTCAAAATGGAGGATTGTTGTTGTTCTCCAGACCTTCTTCTTCTTCTACTACCCCATATTCTGCAGTAGAAGTAGTTTGGGATGATTGGATAAAGAATTCCACAGTTCCTGTCTACGTGACAAAGTGATTTATTGAACATTGGTGGAAAAGTGAAAGTATCTTTTAAGTTTTCATTGGCTGATTTACCTTTAAAAGACTGTGTAATCTTGATAATTTGGCATTCTCCTGCATTCTCTGCTTTGTGCTATGTCTGGGTCACGTTAGTGGCCCTGTTTCTCTGATAAGACTTAATAAACAACTATCTGAAAGCAGAGAAGGCTGAAGGTCTTGGACTCCTGGCAAAGGCTTTAAAAACTCTCCATCAGGGGAGGTACAATTACGGCATGGGAGTGTCAACTCATATACTTGAAATTAAAAAATTAATGTACAGAATATACTATGCACTTAAATACATGCTTTGATAACACTGTGGGATGCTGGAAGAGTTCTTCTGACTGTGTATACGTCGGTGTAATTAATTCTATGGTCTTTAGGCATTCTCTAGATAACTCTGCATCAGCTGTGGCATATGGTCATGTATTAAGTGTTCAATATGGAGGAAGTTCACACAGGCCCTAAACTGAGTCAGGCTTTGACTGTATTTCAAAATCAATCTATTGATTATTAATCTACTTCCTTGTTTGACCATTGATGCATTCCATAAAATTAGAATGCTTTTCCTTTTTGTTTTACTATTGCATAACTCACAGTTGTTGCTTTCAAAGTTATATCAAGCTTTTCCAGTTACACAAAATAAGAAGATGATCTTTCTTGGAGCTGCAAAAAAACCTAGTTTCCCTTTATTCAGAAACAGAAAATGACAGATCATTTTCTATGAGGAGTATTTTTACATGAGAGATACTTAATTCAAAAAAGCAATTAAGAAAATAAATAAGTTTGTGCACCTTCAGACATGGAGCTCTCCAGTATGGCAGATATCACTCAACGCTTATGTGCTACTAAGTCAAAATAATAAATGTCACGTTTTAGAAATTCTAACTGATTTAAGAATAAATTATGCCAAATGAGATCAAAGATCTGTTTAGCCCAATGTCCTGTCTCTGATGGTGGACAGAAGCAGCATAGAGCTAAGATACTATAGGGCAGCCTTTCCTTTTTCCAGCTATCTGAAGTTCAACGCTTACTTAGTCAGGAAGTTCATTTGGGCTTTTTTATTTAATGTTCTGTGGTATGTTTTTCTTCTGTGACTAGATCTAGCTGCTTTGAACCTGTTCATGCTTTTTGGTCTGTATGGTGTCTTGTGGCAATACATTCCTCAATTTAATTGTAATCAGTGTCAACAGTATTGCCTTTTATTTCTTTTAAATCTGCTGTCTTGCAGTTTCATTTCATACCCTCAAGTCTTTGTCATCTGAAAAATAGCCAGTAACACCTGTAGCTTACATTCTGTTGAAGATATTTCTGTCCTGTGTTTGTTTGGATACATTTTTCAGGCTCACTCAGATGTCCATTTATATACTAATTCTCCTTCCATACGAAGTGTCTGTACACAGTATTTCTAATCGCGTCCTGTCTCTGATGTCTGGAATCTGATTTCTGAACAAACTTTGACATGAGGATTTCTTCTTTTAATGGACAGACAAAAAGGCTTGATGGCCCATTCTCACCAAAATCCCAGTTGAAACAGATCTGCTCTTTCTGTCAGCTTATTTAGATAGAGGGGATCATCAAATTAAGGCACGGGATTTTTTAAAGGTTCTCTTAACCACCCTTGTGTTCTGATACAGAAGCAGGTGTAGGCTGAGCTAACAGTGCTTGACTGATGAGTGAGCTACATAATTTTTCCAGACACAGAGAATTCACAATATATTACTTGGCTTATTTTGACTGCAGTCTGTTGTGCAACTCTGGAGAGTAATTCCGTGAAGTGCCATGTTTACTGTGTATGTCTGTGTCTTCTGTCTTAAACAGGAAAAGGAGCAGGATGCTGCTACCAGAGCATCTCATCCAGCCTGTACCTAGCAATCTCTGTCTTCAGGAGTCCCTAGAAGAAGTATGATGTAAATTGTTCTGACAGTGGAAATCCTGGCTTTTGACTTTCCCATAGTGTCCTACATCTCTACCCTGTCACATCATGCACATGTGGTTCCTTCATGTGACAAAAGAGGGCTTGAGAAAAGCAGTTGCTGCAGCTAGGTTCTTTTTGTGCTGCCAGAAAAATTCTTTCCAGTCTGCTCTCTCTTGTCTGGATCAGAGGAGCCCCTAGAAGAGGGGGCAGCCAGGGAGGATCCTCAGGCTGGATGAATCACCCTGTTGGATCCTTTGAGGCTCCAATAGTACTACTGGAAGAAGTAGGGGTTTTTTGTTTTGAATGAGGCTCAGTGATTGTTTCTAGACTTGAAACATTCTGCAGACAGTCTTTAAATTGGCATTAAGTTGATGACATTTTTATGTACAAAAAAGCAGTTTTCTGTAAAGTGGACATTTGAGAAAAATTAAATTATTTTCTCTTCAGAGACCTACTTATTTCAAGTCTTAGTAAAAAAAGAAAATCTGTAATTGCTTGTGGAGGCATACACTAGGTAGATGCTGTAGAATGTTTAACTGATCTTTCAGACATTTCAGCATTGATCCTGAAAGCACCTCAGGATATACTTAACTTCAAGCCTTTTTTGCATTATTAGAACTACTAGCTATTGAGTTCTCAGTTGTAGTTTGCAGTAGCAAATCATTTTCATATGATTCAGTTGTTTAAAGTACCTGTTATATAGAGACTGCAGAGCAAACTCACTCAGGAATAATGTTGCCATTTTGTAATAGGGAAGAATGTTAAAATCTATAAATGTTTAGGCCAGCTAACTCTATGAAAGATTTTTGGCAAAATTCTATTTTTAATATGGTTCTTCCATGTAATTACAAATAAAATTTGTTTATTTAACATTGCTCCTATGATAGAATTTCCTATTTTGTATTGACAAGTAATATGGCAGGTCAGAAAATAACTCTGTATGTCTGTGATGACTGTATTTTACAGTGTTTGATAGGTTTTTATGGAAGCCATTTGGTGATCTCATCAGCAACAACTCTATTGTTTCATTACTATCAGATTCAGTGGGTTTGTGATTAAATCAGCAGAATAGAAAACATGAAGGGAGTGCTGTTCACTTTGCAATCATTTCCATCTGTTAAAAATTTTTATCAGATGTTGGGAAACAGCAGGCAAAACTCAGAGCAAGTGTTTTATCCAATTTCCAAGAAATGGTGATATATAATTGGCATATATTATGTTCTTAATTTAATCTGTGCAGTTAGCTGTTTTAAATAACCTATGGTATACCAGTATTAGTAGAATATATAGAAAGCTATTTCCATCATTCCTTGCATTATATTCTTTTGAAGACTTTGGTGCTGATACAAATATTTTGGTACTTAGTAATCATGAGCACTCACAACACTTTTCATAAAATGGAGAGTCAGAGTGAGACTTGTAGTGAAAAATTTCCATCAGGCATGTGCTGCTGTCTGAAGTGTCTTTGCCTCCACTGATGATGTAGGAATCTGCAAATGGAATTGTCTGGCCAGTGGCCAGTACCAGAGAAGTGGGAGAGGAATCCATCAGCAATACCCATAAGCTGATTTGTAATTGGGTGGTCCCAAGGCATGGAGTATTCTATTTCTTCTGAAATTCATTTTTAGCATTAACTGTTCTAAATAGACGCTCCTGGTTTTCATGTAAATGTCTGACATACTTTTAATAATGTGAAGGTTTTTTACCTCAAACTGAGTGGTCTCATCTAAGAAGTGAAAAATATTTTCTTTTCTAATTGCTGAGATATTGTTGAGTGCCTACTTGCCTAGATATTAAAAGTCTGCAGTATTTGTGGTTTCACTACACTTTTTCATGTTTCCTTTGTCTCATCTTCTTCTGAAATTAATAATTCCTTTTTTCTTCATCTTCACATCAGGGCTGATTTTTCGTGATGGGAATAATTTTTGTCATCTTTTCTGGAGTTTCTGTATTACTGTGTTGGCCATTTTGGCATGGGATACTCGGTTTCATTTATAGTATTCTAAATGAGTAGTATTGGCTGTCTCTTGTAGAGCTGCTATAATACTTCTTGGTTTGTTCTCCTTGATAAATGTTTATTCTCCTTGATAAATTTTCTGTTATTATTTTCCACACCGACATATTGGTAGAGATCCTCATTGAGCTGTTACTAGTAAAGTTCACAGGCTTTTTTCATGGACTTGTTCTGTTACTTTAGGGTAACAGTCCTTCACTCTGTAGGCTCTTCAGTTTTGTATGATAATTTAATTAGAGTTTCTGAGGACCTGTTTGTTCGATTTTCCATTCCTGAGCTAAAACCATGAGAAATCACCATATTTTGTCTGGGATTGGCTGAGCTCCTGATTTTGGATCTTCTGGAAATATATCTCATTCCATTTTTTCAGAGTATTTAACTTGAAATATTAACCTAGTTGAACTGGGAAGTAGTTGCCTATTCTTCTCTTAGTTTGGCTAATCTTTTTCACTGTGTGCTTCGTTTTCAATCCACTTCTCACCCTTTTCTCTCTCTTTTTAAAAGGGTCATTGTATAGGCTTTTTGAATATCTAAAGCTGTTCACCTTATTGTCCATCACTTTGTTCATCCACACCTTTACCAATACACTGGAATGAAACTGCTGGATTAGTGAGAAAACTTACAGACTCAATGTTCAAGATGATTTTTATTTTACTAGTTACTTAAAACACTTCACCAGAAGCTGTCATGATGTTCATTGTGTGCTCCTTGGTCATCCCTTTTGTGCTAGAAGTACACTGTTTGTTACTACCTGGTCATCTGGTACAACACTGGTTTTAAGGTGAGTTAACAGAACAGTAATTTCTGAGTTCCCTCCTGAGGATGTACTCTGGAGCTTTATCATACTTCAGCTGGTTGAAATGTACCCTTCTGACACCTGTCCCTCTGGTCTTGTCTCATCTTTATGTCCAAACCAGGTTACGTTCTTGGAGAGTTATCTCCCTAGAATCTTCTTTTGAGAAAGCTGGCACAAATCAATCATTTATCCAATCAGCAGTGATTTTGTTTTACTTTTATTATTCCCTTTAATCCCATGTGACCTAGTGACCTCTTGCTTCTTTTATGTTTTCTTGTTTTAATTAGTTCAATCATTTTAGCATTAAACTTTCAGCTGTTTCCTCTTTAAAACTCATCATAGCCCCTTTTATACACCTTCTAACATATGACCTACTACAATCTATTCTGACAGCTCTAGCTTTAGGTTTACAGATGCAAAATTCTTCTAAAAATTGTTTTACAACTTGCTAGTCACACTCTCTTAATTGCTTGTCTTTCTGGTCCATTTTTTGTGAGCTTTGCATTGCAACTAATACTTTTTGGTTTTTCTGGTTTACATGCATGCTACTTCTAAAGCATTTATTACTTTTATCTAAGATATTGGAATCTGTTTGACTTTTCTGGTGAAACCACACTTCTAAGCTTTCATATCAAGTTACAGATTTGGTTTGCTTCCCCTAATATAGTAGAAAAATATAAGACAATGATCTAGATATGAAAGTGAGAATATTAAAGATGGTTATTAGTGGCTAATAGAAAAAACATGTTGAATTGGTTTATTGAAAAAGATTCAGATAAATTAACCTGCCTGTAGGTATTTCCTGAGCGATGGTAAGCTTCTTTCTAGGCTAAATGTTCATGATAAAATTTATTTGGGATTAATCTGGAGGAGATGGTTAAAGAGAGGTAAATACAGAACAGGAACTGTAAAATAATTAAGAAATTGATTAGGAGAGAACATAAGGTATGTTGAAAGCTATTTTTTCGGGTCAAATTTATAGGCTAGTTCTAATTTCAGGTTTTCAGTACTACTTTAAATACTAAAAAAATCCCCACCACTGTTTGTTAAAAGAAGCTTGTAAATACTATAAAGTTGAAATGTAATGTTAATGAGATAGGAATATCCTAATGCAAAATTGTATGTTCTCAAAAGTTTGAGTGATAGAAGTAGGGTGAAATTTAGGAGTCATAGTATCATACAAAAACCAAGAATTCCTCCTGTAGGCCATCATTCAGAAGTGACAGGGTAAGAGGAAAACCTATTAATTGCAACAGCTCTGTTGGTCTGCAATGTGGTGTGTTACTACAAAAAAACCTCCAAAAAAAAAACGACCAAACATACTTCTAGCAAGCATTAAGGTAGTAATTTGCAATCCAGATAGGTATAGCATCGGTCTGGGTGAGAGATGCTGTTGGTCTTCCACTTTTTTCTGGTTTTGTTTTACAGTTGTAAACTGTCTTGCAGTAAGCGGAGTTGGGTTTTCCTCTTAAACTGAGAAAATTTAGGGTCTCCTATCTGTTCCAGGATCTGCTGTGAACACAGAAGGTCCAGATAGTGCGTAAAATCTGCCTTAATATATGATATGTGATATATGATATATACTTCTATACATGCCCTAATGCATACATCTGCATTTTCTGGCAGTGTAACTGGTGGCTGAACAATGTAAGCAAAGAAAGTTTATAGTGAAAGCTAATACTTTTTATTAAGCAAACTGTGGAAGAAAAATAAACTAGCTGAAGAAGAGCACATGTGCCCTGAAACCTGTGGGTTTCTTTGCCTTTACATCTGTCTTAGTTACCATAAGAAAATATATTGCCTCTCCTTAGTATCTTTCTTGTGCAAGTTTATACTTCATGCTCAGCTCATGGGCTCTGCTGTTTGCTGAGTTTCTCCCCGTAGAGTAAAACAGTAACATTCTTCATCAGTTTCAGCCTGTGAGAATTCATTGCACAATACTGGGACTGCTGATATACCATGTAGCTTACAGTCCAGTATGTATAATTACATAAAAATAGTGTGCCAGTTCTCTGAAGTGTTAATGATGTGATGCACCTATTAACACTCAGGTTTATGGTAATGAAAAGGCAGTAACAGTTGCCCATGTAGTCTTTAATAAACATGCCAGTCCTTTTGGATTTCAGCATTGAAATCCTTCGTAGGTAATAAATACTGGTAATCCATCCATAAATTCATTCAATGCAGAAGTTTTTAACATTTTGTTTTTTTAAACAAAGAGTTACAGTACTAATTGCCAACTGTAGTATACCAGATACTGCTAAAGTCAAAAACAGCATTAACTGTCAAGCCTTACTGTTAACACAGGTGGCCATACAGGACCCAGCAGCTATATTAAAATATTTCATCTACAGGTTTCCAATGTCAAGACCGCTAAATATGTCTGCCACGATTTTTACATAATCATCCCATTTGAGATACAACTGCAATACACCATTTGCAGAAAACAGACATATATACGTCTGACTTCTACAGCAAAACTAGGCTGGCAGAAAGACACAGTGCATATTCCAAACCTATAATTTTTATTCTCATATTTACAGTTGTAAAATTCTTGCAGTACCAGAGATGAACAGTAATGCAATCCAGACAAGAATAAGATTCTTGAACCCTAGTGGAGTCTTAGATGTACATGCCAATGGGGAATTTGCTATCCACTCCAAGAATTGCATGTTCACAGATACCCCAAGGAGCAGAAGGGGGAATATCAGAAAAGGCTTCAGAGCTGACATGTAGAGCATGATATGTGATATAAGATATATATTCACCTTGCTTCTTCCACACATTCTGCCAATCAGTTAGTTGTGCAAACATGACGTTTTATATTGTTTCATTTTATCATTGGGGTTCTCTATTTGAAAATACTGTTTGTATTTTAACTTAGAATTGGAACTCCCAAACAGAATGTTAGGCATTTTTCAAGAGTGTGTAGCAGAAAACAAAGCTATCGAACAGAGATTCTTCCTCATTGCCTTTGGTATTATTAAGGTGCCTGTTTGTCAGTTTTAGAATTACCTTTCCATATAAATCATGGGCATTGAAAATTATCATTAATAAATATAAGGAAGAGAACATGAAATGTGCTTTTAGTGGAATTAATACATTTGTGGAAATAGGTGACTGCCTGTAACAGGGAGGTATTGAATCCAAGACTTCTTTCCAGGCTATTAGCTTACATTATGAAAGGACAGTATTGCACTATAGCTTGATTTTTTTTTTTTTGGTTTATCTAAACTGAATTAAAATCATCTCTTCTTCCATGAAATTACCATGAGCAGTGTTGAAGTACATTAGTATTCATTTTATTTTATTAAGATGTTACAAGATGCTGCTCATGTAAAAATTAAACTTACGTAACAATCTGGACACACTTTTATTAGTTACAATATTTTTTAATTACTTTTAAAATTAATTAGAGTATTTTGGGTTACTTTCCTTGTTCTGTTATGCTTATTGGAACAACACTTACTAAATAATGTTACTGTTTAAGGATAACCAGTTAGTAATTTTCTTTTGATATTACTGAATGAGAAGACAGCAAAAGCAAATGAAAATAATTGTCTTTAAAAAAATATAAGTAATACAATTATAATACTAAAAAAAGAGAAGGGAAAATAATATGCTATGCCATCAAAAATAATAATTTAATCATTACTACAGCACTTCCCTGGATTAATTCTTGTTTCAACTGCAACTTGCTTTTTAGAAAAACTCCAGGCCCAGTTATGCAGAACACACCATGATCTTTCAGTTGTTCAGTCTCTGAATGGTTCCTCCATTATAAATTTACATTTATCTCAGTAAATCCTCTGACTGTGAGGCTATCTGTATTGTTTTGCCACCACCTAAATACTTCAGTTTTGAAAGAATGTGGTCTTGTTTAATACTGTTTGTACTGGAATCAGTGAATGACTGTGTGCTAGGGTAGCCTCGAGGATGAGCCTCTCTAGGGTCTTAGGTGGAGTTTAGAGGGGGTGTAGCAAATACTCTAAATTGTAGTGAAGTTTAGACTGGAGTTGGGGTAAATTTGGAAATGCATAGAATGCAAAGTTTTCCAGCACTTTGTGATTGAAATATCAGCATTGAATGAATTTTAGCATCTACTGAGATTTGTCATCACTGGATGGGAATATCTGAATTACAGTTTTGAATATATGCAGCCATTTTTTTCCCTGAATCACAGTTGAATAAGATACTGTGCCTCTCCAGGTCTTATTTGTGTCTGTATATAATATATATTTTATTTGTTAGAGACTTGGTATGCTTAAATAAATACAGGCAGTTACGGTTTATATACATGTATGCAGAAGCATACAAGTACAAAGAGACATATATGTATGTGGGATAGGAGGAATGGTTTTGGACTCGTGCATAGCAAGTATTATCATACGGTCACTTACACCAAAGTCACAATTACTGCTTATTTCTGTAATCAGTTCTCTTTTCTTCTGCCAAAGTGAAGTCAAATACAGAACTTCTCTTTTTTGAATTGTTACTTTGTAAATTCAGAAGACCCTTAATTACTTTTCAAAAAAACACCTTTAGTGCATGGCACTTAGAAACAATTCTATACATTTAACTCAAAATATTTAGCTAAATTTCCAACTGATTTTATTTCTTATTAATTGAGGTATTAATCTGATCCAAAAAAAACCAAAAGAAAAACGTATGCACATATTAGAAAGCTGAAGCATGGGATATATGTTGTTAAGAAGATAACTGCAGAAAGTGACCTCCATGTCTCTGCTGGTCACACTGCTTTTGATGCAGCCTAGGACACAGTTGACTTCCTGGGCTTTGAGTGTACACTGCTGGGTCATGGCCATGTTCTGATCCATGAGCACCCCCCAGTCCTTCTCAGTAGGGCTGTTCTCAAACCCCTGCTCCACCATCTTTTAAGATTAACCATTTTCAGATAATAGGGCTAGCTAACTTAAGAACTTTGGTGAACATGTAATGCTTTCTGCTCTACTAATATTCATTTTAATAAAAGTTGGAAAACTACAAGAATTCAAAGAACAGAACTACTATTTCGTAGTCCGATCTTGGTGATAGGTATGGTACAGAGAAATGAAGGCAAGTTAGCCTTCCTTCACTCCTAAGCAGGTATAATAGAGTGGTTCAGTAAACTCTACAGGAAAAAAAAAAAAAAAGAAAAAATTACCAAAGTTGAAATTAATGCTAGTTACTGTGATTTTGTAGGTAGTAGATAACTATATTGCCTTTTGGGAAAACTTGAGGTAGGGAATGATATGACACAGGTTCAGAGAGTGTTGATTTTCTGATTTAGAGAAATAATTGAGCTTCTGCAGTGTTTATAGTACAGGTAGATTTGTATCATTTATTTGAAAGCCACTGACATTCTTACTTTCATTTTTTAAAAGTCCTTATAAGAAAATAATAGAGTACATGTGAACAAACTATTACAAATAATTTGAATTTAATACCTAAGTTGGCACAATACAATAAAAATACCCTTGTAATACAACTCAATGCTATGTTTTACAGTTGGAAATCAAAAACACAGGTTGTAGCTGCAGGACAGTACAACTGCTGAATGACATTTTGGAAAGAAGTGACCAAGAGGTAAATTGAGAGTCATTATGGGAAATGGGTGTCCAGTGCAGTGATGACCTTATGTTCCTTTTTGAGTTAGGAACTCAAAGTACGCCACCAACAGAGACTTGCAGGAAAGCTGAAACTCATCAGTGTATCTGATTCTGAAGTCCATCTTCAGAAGGGCTGAGGAAATACTGCAGGGAGTTCTGAAGTAGACAGAAGTGATTAAAGTGAATGTTTCTTTCAAAAAGAACTCTTTTAAAGTATGAATTAATGTGCTAAAGGGAAGTCAGAGTGCTACCATAATTAACAATGAACAGTTGTTTTTCCTTGATCATGCATTCAGATGGTTTACTAGGAAAGCTGATGCCTTCAACATACATGGTGTCATTAGGGTGTAACTAAATTTCAGCCCAAAGTTACCTAAGTACTCATAGTTCTTAACTTCTGGAGTTTCTATCAGTTCACTGTTCACAGTGCTATCAAACCAAGCCACAGCTGAACCAGAAATTCAAAGGGAATCCTAGACTTATTTCAATATAAATTTTCTAGATAAAATAATTTCATTCTTCTGAGTAGAATCTGAAAATTCGGGAATTACGAACCATTTGGTTAGATCCTTTTCAGTCTTCTGCAGAGGAAGGTTACATCTGTTCTGGCAGTACCTCTGTGTGTAGAGAGTGGAAGAACTGCTTCCAGGCTGCAGGAACCTGGAAGTAGGGGAAGAAGCAGGAAGGAAGAGGAAGAGACGAGCCTGCAGTGTAGCTGTGGAATCAAGGGAGCAATGAGACAAGGATGGAGCAGAGAGGGCTATGCTTTTATAGCAACAGAAACTTTTCAGGGATAGCAGGCACCTACATAATTGATTACAAAAACCAACAGCTATGTTATACAAAACCTGAATGCAAATTTACTGCATGCAAAGACCTATGCTTCAAAGATGAAAGGGACAGGTACAGACTGTAGTCCCTTACTTTGATTCTGCTCTGCCTTTTCAGTTTGACATTTTCCTGTTAACAAAGTCAGGAATCATTTCTAGTTCTGTTCCAGTGAATGTGGTTTGTGAATGTAGTCTGGCTTTCCTATCAGCCAGTTCTTGTGACTTCCTTTTTAGCTTGAAGCCTTCTTGTATTGCCCTTCTCATCAACCTAATTTGGCAAAGTGAGTATAGGATAAAAAATACGCAAAGTGTGGAGTCTGTAAAGAGCCAAGTATCAAAGTAGTTTGTTGACCTGGTTCTGATCATAGAAAGGGCTTGAAAAAACATTTTGGAGTTAGACTTTCTAAGAATTAAGACCTTCTGTGTTCTGTACTAAAACCTCTTTCCACTGGGGAAAAAAATGGGGTGGCGGAGCTGAATAGTTGTCACTAGCTAGTTCATTGTTCATGCTGCAATAGTGTTTGGCTAATTAAGAGAAAGTGGGTCCCTCTTACAGGAAACTTCTGATCTGCTAGGCTCTGTTATTCCCAAATGCCATTTGTAATCCACTCTCTCTGTGTTGCTGTCACTGTCTAGCACTCTAAATATTTTAAACATACAGCCTTTTATTGACATGTGTTGTTCCTGCTGTGCAACTTCAATAGGAAAATGTTACAGTATACTATATTACTATGGTAATGCATCTTGTTTACAATGCATGCTTGCTTAATGATGTTTGTTTACTATCCCCAGTTTATAGAAAGCAATGGAGTTGCTTGGATTAAAAATATCTTTTTATCTCTTTTTTCCCCTATGATTTTCTGCTCAGGTAGAAAAGTAGAACTGTAGTTTTACGTAAAACCTGTTAATCTGGCTTAGTGTAATTTCTGCCATGCTGTTGAAAATTAAGACCTACTGCTGTGGTTGACTGAATAACTTTACAGTGACAGTGTTCTTTGCTTGTGCTTTTCACAAGCTCTGTGTTTGTGAATACATACAAATAACAAAATCAAAAGCAGTCATCCAACAGTTCCAAGTCTTTTGCTTAGAAAAGGCTGTAGTTAGTCATGGTATTACAGATGAAAATTGAGGTACATAAAACAACTGCAGGGAAATGCTTGCATGTCATGTTCCTGCATTGTAATAATTTCTGCAATTCTTTGATTGTGATGAAATCTAAATCAATCAGGACTTAATTTAAACTTTAAAAAAAAAATTAAAGTGCAAAATAAAAATTCTAACACCTGAAAATTTTGAATTAATTATCAGTTCTTTTGCACATGTAACCATAAGATGGATACAAATAGACACGAGCTGAAATTAAATCTAAATTCAATTTACAGAAGAGTTTCTTTTGGATTGAGGGAAGTTAAGAAGTAGTTCCCAGAGATATTTTGGAGTGTCCATTTTTGGACAGTCAAAACCTGACTGGACAGTACTCTCAGCAACCTCTTCTTTTTAGCCCTCATTTGAACAAGGAACCTGGACTGGCTAATCTTCAGAGGTCCCTTACAACCTGTGATTCTGTGAAGACCAATATTCCATTTGATATTGGCACAATGACTTGCAAATTTTAGTTTCTTCTTTCTAGTGTTATCACATAAGGTTTTTGCAAAATTTGTAGAATGAAATTAATTTTCATATCTTAATAGTATACGCTTACATACATTTCATGTCTTTGTTGCTGAAAAACTGCATTGCTTGTCCAACCGAAAAATCCAGGATACTAAGATTCTACTTGAGTAAACAGAATTTTAAAACATGCAATATTTATTTGGCAGTGCCTCTGTTCCAGATTATCTTTGTGTGGTTCTCATGGCTAATTAGAATGTTAAAGTAAAATTCAGATGCAGATTCCTTGTTTTATTATTTATTTCCTTGGCCTATTTCTATTAGGGTCTTAAAGTAAGACTAATGTTCTTTTGTTATCCCTTCTAATGAAAATATGGACTTTCTGAGGTCCTAATTAATTTTTAAGCCATGTTCTTAGCATCAGTGAGTCTGTACCTTCTCTTTGTTTGTATCAAAAATCTACTGCCCATTCACTTCAATTCTGTTTGTTCTGAGTGATTTTACATCACAGAAGATTATATTCTTGTAAATATTTCTCTTTGCAGTGAAGAGCTACGGAAGGAAGCACGACAGCTGAAACGCGAACTGCTGGAAGCAAAGCAGAAAAAAGAAGAAAGAGCTTTAAGACCCAAAGAAAAAGAAGGTAAGAGGTTTTGTGTAGATCTCCAGTTAACATTCTGGTTTTAAAGGTTTTTTTGGTTTTGTGCTCTGTGTACATAAATGTAGACTCTATTGTTGAAATGCAGATTTTTCTTTTCTTTCCTTAGGAATGGTAGTAATGTAATGATGCCAGTATGTAAGGAAATGGTACAGGTAGCATTTGTTCTTTCAAATCAGGTAGTATTTCTCCTCCTAAGGGTTCTTTAGTTACATCTGTGCTGTGACCTTATAGGAGTGTGTGGTGTTAGGGTGATAGGGAGATCGCTGCTGTGTTCTCCAAAACCGTCTTGGGCTCAAGACTGCTCGGGTGCAGCAGTATAGCCACTAGCAAGCTTCTCCTTTCAGCCCCGCAGATGTTTAGCACTGAGGACACACACACACACTCAACACAGATAGCTCAACATTACCAGAGATGAGGAGTCAAGGAGGGCCCTCTGCATGGCGCGTTCCACAGACGAGGTTTATTTCATCCTCTGCAGAGAGGACCGGGTGCGAGAGAGGCCCCAGTGTTCGTGCTCAGGTTTACAAAGGGTCACAAGGGCCAGTGATCTGAGGGCACGGGGGCGGTACACAGGCGGGACCAGGGAAGGGAACCAGTGAGCAGAGGGAAGGGGCAGAGTGGGCGACCAGGTCAGGTATGCAGCCACAGAGTCTGCTTGGAGAGGAGTTTTCTTCAACCAGAGTCTGGGGGGTGTGAAAGGTTACATTTCGTCTGCAGGGAATTCTGGGAGAGGCTTTTCCTTTACTAACACAAAGGTGAGAGTGGTATGTCAAATATCTTGAGTTTTTCCATCAGCAGGCCTTTCCTATTTCAGGGCTCTCTGGCCCAGCAGCTGCCTCAGCTGTTGCCTCAGTGACCCCAACATGACCTCTGATTTGCTGAGTCTTCCTGACTTTCTGACTTGGAAGCGTTCTTAAATGTAGATGGTTAACTTTGGACTCAAAACTATTGACTTCAAACTTGTATGTATCTTAGGACACCAATGGAACTCAAATTCCGAAAGTCACTACCATATTTATTTTCCTTAAATCTTAGCAAAATGGGATCTTCAGCTGCCCACTTCTTTGTCAGATAGTTTTTATATTCTCTTTCTTTTAAAATGTGTATAAATTGCTAAGCTTATAATAGTAAGTAAGGTGCACATTTTATTCCAGATGGATGTAGCACCTCTTTTTAGCCAAACTGAAGAAACAAAAAAGTGTCTTTAAACACTCTGGAGTTGCAAGACACGTTTTTAGAGTAGCTTTGTAGTTCAGTTCTCAATATCATAGAAATCTGAAAGAAAATATAAAATTATTTTTAAAAAAATTCAGGTAACACACAATTTACAAGAGTGGTAGAAAGTATAACATAGTTTTAGAAAAACTCATGGACTCTTTTGAATAACAGGTGAGCTTGATCAGCACCGTTTTGACAAAATAAAAAATACAGTATCATGAACTTGTATATGAAATCTGGCACCAGATGTTAAAAATTGCTGACTCTGAAAATGTTGTAGGAATCACTGAATGAATATAAGCTCTCACTGGCAAAATAATGAATGCTGTCATGAGCCATGTAAAAAAAGATCTGTGAGTAGAGGTATAGAAAAGGTAAAGTGTAGTTCTTACGTACATATATGATAAATTGTACATATATGATAAATAGTTCTTACACTATTGCTTAAACTAATTCCTGTTCTGATGCCAGTTAAGTCAGTGGACTTCGTAATTTGAGGAAATTTACCTTTACAGTGACAGACTAAAATAATACTTGGGGAATAGTTACTACTATGGTACAGTTTGGAAGGATACCTTTTATTCAAGCAAAGGGAGCATCAAGGTTGGTGGGGTTGGCTTGTATTTTTTTTAAAATAAATAGAAGGCAGGACATAAATCAATTGGAAATACGCAGGTAACAGCTAATGGTAAAAATAATTTTGAATAATCTTGATTTTCCTTTTTGTGATATGGAGGGGTTTGTTCCAGTACCTGTTGAGAAAAATAGATGGCAGGAAAGAACCTACTGAACTAGTTATTGGAGTGCCTAAATAAAAATCTTAAAAGTAAACATATTCTAAAATTTAAGGTAAAATTAAAAGGATGTTAAATGAGATGCAAGTAGTGAGGGATAAAATTATTAATGAAAATGTAGTGAAAGATTTCAGGTTTGTACTAGAAAACAAACTGAACATTAATTTATTCTGTGATGTGGCCGTCACTGTGGTTGTTGCTACAAATGCAGTAACCATAAAAGTGCAGCTGTATTATTGCACTCAGTTCCCAGTATTGTACCACCAAAAAAGATAATGAACAATTTGATAAAAATGGACAAAAACACCCAAAACTAGCAGAACACTATGTGGACAGGTTTATTACGAGATACTTGGAGATACGTGTAATTTATGTAGGGAGTGGGATGGAAGGGTGGAATCTTAAGTATTTAGAGATGGTTGGTCAAAGGAATGAAGCATACCTTTATTGTGAAACAGAATTTACAACTGAGGAATAATAGAATAGACTTTAGAAACACTTTATCTTGAACATAATGAACTCTAACAGAAGTTGAAGTGTTGTACCAAGTAAGTAATCTTGCTCCAAAGTTAAAAGCATTTCATATATTTCACTTAGTTCACTTAGTCATTTTATATTTATTGGCCTGAATTTTCATCACTACAATAGAGCTGTCAACATGGAAGACAGTCTGCTAAATGTATAATAGTTTACCTATTCCACATTAGTTTACATATAAAAAATTGTGTCTATTTAAAAAATACTTCTATCATTGATGTGTAAGTAGCAGGAGATTTTTCCATTGTTCTCTGCCTATGCTCTTGGGGAGTGTGGGAGGGAGAGTGAGTTGTGTCATGCTGTCTCAGGTATGTCTGTGCAGATGGTGCAGACACTTGCAGTGTGTCTGCCTATGCTTTGAGCTGGTTGCATTAGGAAAAAATGTTAGTTCAGAGGCTATGTAACCACATTAATATGATTATGTGCTTGATTAATAAACGCTAAATCTCAGCCAAAATCTGGAACCATCGTGGGAGAAATTCACTGAAGATCCCAAAATGGTGAGAATAAGGCTTAGGTCATACTGGGCAGGATTGGGTCTATTTCTGGGAGGATGCTAAGGAAGGGATGGCAGCATGACACGTTTATTTTAAGTCCACTGCACAGATCTTTATTAGTGTTGGCATCACATTTAGTATCGCTTCTTCAAATTGTTCATATTATGCTTACCTAATATTTTTCTGTATTCAGAGATTAGATTAATTAAGAAAGACTGGAGAGTGAAAATTTAAGTGTTTACATTGTTTCAAGAGGTCAGAGAAAAAAAATAGTTCCCTCCGTACATGTTTGATTATAACCAGTCTTCCAATTTGTGAGTGGTATTGTCGACTATGCCAGACTGCTGTCAAGACCTTACTTTAAATAAGATGTTTTTCTTTTATGTGACATTTGTTGTAGTGATGCCAGAAATTACATCAAACACTATAATTTGAGTGCTGAATTACTTCAGCATTTTGAGGTACTTGGTCAAATACTCAAAAAAGATACACTTTTCAAAGTTCTGTAGAGTAAACCTGGGAATGTACTTCTGTGAAATCTGCTTTAGACATACAGCATCTGCCCAGTTGTTTAACTGTATATTGGTTTTAAATAGTAGTAGTATTTAGGAAGTAACATTTTACTTTTTCTTGTTAGAGCATTTTTGTAAGCTGTCGAATAATCTGTGGTGAAATTTAATTGTCACACACACATGAGAAAACAGAAAAGCTGTAATATACTGTCTGAGCAGGGAAACCTAACAACTGATGTAAAAACCAACATTCAAGGGTAAGAATTCTACTGAGGCATGCAGTGTTTTCTGCTTTGTTTTTAATTGTGATATGGTAGTCAAATGATTGAAATGTTTAGAAAATTTTCAAAATCAAGTAAGGATGCCAGTGTAAGATTATGTTTTATTTCTGTTGTATTATAAGGTTTGGGTAATGTCAGGGGCACTCAAAGAATTAAGCCCTGTGTTACATGGAAGGATGCTTTCTTTAAGTCTGGGACTTGAATTTTGCACCCTTCAGAACACTCTGAAAATAATAACATCCAAATCTTGATGGTTTGGGAACTTTGCAGCATAAATGCATTAAGTATGAAGATTTTTTCAGTATATGCAGGAGAGCTGCATTGTATAAAAGTATCCATCTTGAATTTGTGACCTTTGCAAAACTTTTTCTTTGTCTATTTGCATGGTTTTTTACATTTAATCTCCTAGTACCCAACATCACTATGCAGTCCCCTTCCTGCTAAAGTGAATGCCTTTTTCCTCTGGTCTCTCTGTCTGCAGAAGCAGAAGAAAAGGACAAAACCTCACTGTTAAACTAGCTTTGATTTTAGTAGTAATCTTAAATGTGTACTCAAAATCCACTGACATTTGAAAATTAACTGCATTTTAGACTAGGACCATGTGCCTAAAAGCTACCGAAGTTCAGAAAGGATTTACTCAAAACTTGCAGTTCACCCTGTTCTGCAAATCTGCTCTGGTCTTTCAAATAAGTGTTTTGAAGCTCTAGGAATTACTTCTAAGATTTTATTATTTGAGTTGGCTAAATGAACTAGTAGGTTTGTTCTAGAACTGTTGCTTTTTTCACTGTAGCAAACTGAAAATCTAGTAATCAGTCCAGCCCTGGAAGCTCATTCTGTAAACGAATCTATTCAGTTGTTCACAGTTGCTAAATATTTCCTGACTCTTACCTAACTTCTTGGCAAGCAGTGGCTCTTTAGGATCTTAGGCAGGCCCGAGCTATAGCAACAGTAACTGAACAGTTCTTGAAGTTGCAAATAAATCCACTAGTAGAACTAGTCCTAAGCAAAAATATACAGGAGAGGATGTTACTAATTCTTTCAAGCATAAAATTATTTCCTTTTTTTTTTTTCTGGTTTATTAATTCTTACACTACTTTACACTAAACTATAATGTTTTAAGTTTCATATATATAGTATTTAAAACTGTAATTTTTTTTCCCTAATTCTGGAAGAAGTGAGTTATTTGTCTTGGTTTTTAATTATCTAAAGTGTCTCTAAGTTCTGTATTTGTAACTTCTGATAGGAATTCCATTTTAATTCCTGAAATATTACGGCATATTAGAATTTATTTTGTAATTTGTAAAGATTTGATTTGGTTTGGAACAAAAACAGCTTCTCTTTTTAAGATTTCATCTCAATAAGATTTTTAAAATCAGTACTGCATACCTTTACAATTCCAAAAGAATGCAATATAAACTCAATATTGATGAGCTGAAAGTGGAATATACTGAACTAATACAGGAATGTGGTTTAGGCCTCTTATTTTAATTCACCAAAACATTCAATCATAATTTCTTTCACTTCAGACAAGAAGTTTTTGAGGTTTTTTCCCCCTTGATACTTAGTCTAGCTATGCCATGCATTTCTTGTCATTTTTGTCCAATAGGTCTTTTATCATATGAAATGTGTCATCTCAGTTGCTAAAGAATGCATTTTGGATACCAAGGAAAATGTATGGGCCCACCACATTTAAAACATACACAAACCCTGCTAAGTAAACTGGGATACCTTTTAATACAGGTATCTTTGTACATTCTCCTTGTTATCTTACCTCAGTTCTGTATAAACTCATGATTACATATGAGAAAATTGCATTATAAGAGTTAATGGGATTACATTTGTGAAGTATAGCATATCAGGAATGTTTTGTGATGTAAGATGCTTAAGTGTGTGTAAAAATCTTCATGCTAGTTGTATCTCATCAAAGAAAAATCATAAACTAGTCTTTCATTGATCCTTTTCAGTGCAATAGGCTCTTCCTTTTTTATGGTGACATTAAACCTTCAGAATCAGCATGTGTTTTTCTGTCACAATATGTATTGTTTCTGCTCTTCTGTATTTCTGGTAATACTTTCACCAAACCAAATTCCCTTCTTTTTCCAACAAGTGTTTTATACACAGCTTTATTATCTCTTTCTTAAAAAGGAAAAAATACCTGTTCTAACTACAAGGACAGTAATTACTACAAGGTTTGTTTAAAAAAGTTTGTACTGTGGAAAATTGTATGCATACTCTCAGACCTGTATTTGTGTGAAATTGTACCCTATCTGTCCCACAACTGGTGGACTTTTAAAGGTAAAGTTACCCTACTTGCAGTTCTAGAAATGGAGCCCTGTCTTTCAGGGCAATATGAGTGCGAGCATAAGCAGTGATCATTCTGTTCTGATCTACCACAGGCCAGCTGAATTAGAATTCACATTTCTTGGTTTCCATAAAGTGGAAGTTAAAATTGCACTTTCAAAAATAGAGCACTTGTGATACACCTTTTGTTGAGTGTTTGTTATGTTGTTAAATTTACCAGATGCTTTTGGAACTAAGCTTAGAATTATCACGCTTTCTCTTCTGTTTCACTTCCTGTTAGGAATTGATCCATCATTAAACCATCCATTCATTTCCATTCAATGCCCTTGGATCAAGTTTTGTCTTTGTTATACTTCTATCATTTTCTAGTTAAAAGCTGACATCATTTGAACTGTTCCTTATTTAAGTGTGAGCAAAATAAGGTCTTCCATATTTTTTTAAAATCAATCTCTTCCTTTCTGGTTTAAGGACTTCAGAATTTCCTTCGTAGTTTCAGACTATCATTGTAAAACCATGTCCCAAACCCGAAGTTTTAGGTTAGGTTACACCATCATGTTGGCATGTATTGGCCATAATTTCAGGATAGAAGAATCTGTCTGAAAGAAAATTAATTACTTAAATGATAAAGTGTTTGCCACAATAAGATGAAGACTTTCTTGGTAGCAACCCAAGCTAGCTGATGTAATTAGCAATGTACTTAAAAATTCTTTTGAAAGTAGGGTGAAATATATTTTCAATAAGGAAGGTTATCTTTTTTGGTTTTTCTTTTTTTCCCCCCCTCACCTTCCTTAGTGACAGAATATACACAACAGCTTGTTCAAACTAAAGAAGAAATTATTTGCTTCATGCTATTTACTCTTTGTGGTGAGATCCTCCTAGGGAACAAGTCTGCAAGATTTCCTGTAACTTAAATTACCTTCTGCATCTTGCAATACCTAAATTCAATTTAATTTTTATTTCACTTCTGTATATCCATGTCATTTTTCATTAATTTTTGCCTGAGTAAATCCTCTTAGATTAAGGAGATTAATACCAAAGTCATGATCCTTATACTTTTGCTGAATCAGCAAACTGGACCTAAATTTGTCTACCTTGATATGAAGGTCAAATCCTTCATACAGTGCTATTGTTCCTCTTATTTTCAATTCAGCTGCAAAATTGCAGTTACAGTTGCAGGGAATCTGGGTTGCAGAGTAGTAGGCAGCAATCTACTTTTACATTTAAAAACGTTTCTTACCAAAGTCTCTCTTCTGGACATTTTTTCTAACTTGCTGATTACCAGTCAGACACAAAATAACTTTATCAAATAATTCCTGCTTATCAAAAACTGAATATATAATTTATATTCAAAAGTACTCTGTGGTTTTGAAATTATTGGTGGTTTCAAGTTTGAAAATGTGTTAATAACCCATTGACTTAAGGGCTCTTGAAAATCCTTCTGTTTTGCTGCTTGCTTTCAGTGTTAAGTGATAGGTTGTAGGACTTCATGAAGAAATATAAGTTTGTCTTTAAGTCATTTTAATGAAAGATGCAAAAATATGATGCATACAAGTGCCCAGCTCTTTTAGTTGACTCACTCTGACATTAGTTCAAGTGGATCTGATTATCTTTTGTCTAACTTATGAAAAGGCTTTTCTAGGAGGCAGAGAGCATGAAGTTGAGGATTAGAAAACCTCTGACAGGCAAAGACCCAAGAAACAACGGTCTTAAAAAAAGGCTTTAACTGAAATTTAAATTATTTGTATTAACAGTAAGTGGCACACATATGAGAGTGATAAAAATACACAAACAAAAAAAACAAAACAAAACAAACAAAAAAAAAAACCAAAAAAACCAAAAAAACCACCAAACAACAAAAAAAAACCACAAAAAGGGGAATTTGGGAATTTTACCCTTTTTGTATGAGCATTGTATTTGAGCTGCACTACATTAAACTAAATTTTAGTCAAAAAACCTATATGACTAAGGATCACATCTTAAAATTCAGCATATGTATATCAAGGGTGGATTGCAGGTTTAAATGTTTGTGTCCAGTTTGAGACTGGCATTTTCATACATACTCAAGAACACCCTTCTCAGTTCTTTTGCTTCTCACAGATGGGCAGTTACATTGATCATGGCGTAAATGCAATTCCTTTCAAAGCACTCATTTAGGTAAATGTCACCTGAAAGGTTGTTTTTAATAAGGAAGCAGATGGTTTTGTAGTTGAAATTATTTATCTAGGGCTAAATGTTAGTAAAAGAAGACATTATGTTGTTTCCAGATAGCCAGCAGTTTGGATACATGCATTTATGCAAAAACGAATGCATTATTTTCACAAGGGGTTGGTTTTGAATTAAGAACGGGATTTTTAATTTGTAGAAGAGATTGACATTATAGGGGGAAATACTGAGTTTTGTCATTATGTGTGGTAGTTTTATACTGTACTTCTGTTCTCCTCAGTTCATCTGATACTATGCTGCATGAGATTTTATGACAGATTTATGGCAGCTGTTTAATCATCCCTAAATGTGTGTGTGTGTGTGCATTTATCTATTTTGCTCATTCTGGAAGATGGATTTTTCTTTCTTTATCTTGCTGGTACCTGCCATACTCTGTTCATCATTATATCCAACATATCAACTGGAAAACAGCAAAAAAACCCAGCTCTGAATGCTATTATGTAAGTTTGATTATTTTCCCTGGTACCCTTTAAATACAATGTAGAAAGAGTTTAAATGTTATTTAAATGCAATGTAGAAATGAAGATAAAAAGGAAATAAGATATTTTATTTGTCGAAATACATAAACAAATATATGTAGATATATCATAACAAATTTATTTCCTTTTATTACAAAGTGCTGTGTTTATAAACTTCATAGAAAACTTCAGTTGTGAGAGAAATTTAGTTTGGAATCAGACACTTCTTCTATATAGCTGTCAGCACTCATCTGAAAAACCTGGTAACAACAGATTCATTTAGATACAGTGTTCATCAGGCTATATATCCTGAAATTTGTTGAAACAATTTTCTCCAAAAGTATTTTTGTTCATCATTTGCAATGGACATCCAGAGAGTTTACTCTTCTGTTTGTTACCAGGAATAACAATTGCATAAATATGTGTACATAAATTTCAAGTATAGTAATTCAGTATGTACAATGTCTTAATGCTATTCAAGAAGAAAATGTGAATGTGAATTGATCAATTTTCCAATTCAGTTTTTGTCGCATTAAATTATTAACAAATAATTTAATGGGACAGTGAATACTTTGCAGTGAAGACACTGTTAAAAAAGACAAAGAAGAGCAGCTCTTGACTCATCCATGTATCATTTTGTTATATAAAAAAGAGTTTTTTCCTGATTGACAAGATGGACTCTGTTTAAAGTTCAAATGTTACTTTTAAAAATAGGGGGGTTTTCCCTATTGCAAGATCAAGGATTTGATTCGTGGCTACTTCAGCCTACAAAAGAAGAAAACTGTGAATTTTTCTGTAGGTTATTTGTCTACTTTTTAACAAATAGTCACAGAATATTAATACACATAACAGTTCAACTGCTTCAAGAAAGATCTTCAGAAATTAAGGTCAACTTGTTAAAGGAATTTCAGCAGTTTTTATCAGAGGTTTTATTTCTGTTACCCTGCTTTCCCTGGCTCCATAATAAAATATAACTGAAACAAAAATCTTTTGACTCATTGTCTGCCCGGTACAGTGTTGTGTTTTTCATTTCGGTAAGTAGCAAATCATTCTACTGCTGAGAAAGCAGTACAACTGAAATGTTTTATGGGAGTGTTTTGCTTGGTATTTTATCTCCAAAAAGACACTAAATCATGAAACCAAATTAAATTTGTTTAACGAAGTATGTTTGCTTATTCAGAGGAGGAACCTGCTCCAAACAGTGTTGTTGAGGAGTACCTTCAGGAGAAGAGAAAATATGAAGACAAGCGAAAGCAACAGCCAAAGAAAGGAGTTTCCCGTGAAGATCAGGTAATAGTTTGATAGCCTGGGCAACAAAAATCCAGAAGAATGTTCTGAATATATTTATCTCTTCATTTGTATAAAAGCAAAGTTTTAAAATCTGTTGTTTCATTTTCCATTAAAAGAAAGTTATTATTTGTAAGAATAAATCTTTTAATTACCCAGGTGGACAGGTAAATGAATTTTCAATGTGTGTCTGAAAGGGCTCCCAGTTTAGTTACTAAAATCTTCTGGAAGGAAATGCTAGTCATGAAGAAGAGTCCTTGATTACATTTGTGAGAGTTCACATTTCTTCACCTTACACTTTCCTTGCCATAAGGTAACACTGGGACAGAAGTTTATATACCTTGCATTTATTCTAGCTGGGTTTTTTAGCATTTTAAATTATGGTTTAAAAAGATTAAATTCATCAGTACTTCTTGGTGTCATGAAATGAAAGAAATAGTTTATAAGTACTGTAAAAAGAGAATCTTTTTTAAATGCAATGAAAATTATTATTCAAAATTAGCTAGGATGTCTGTAGACTTTAGTAGGCAAATACGAGCAAAGTACAGTTTACTTTACAAAAGTATTTGTTTTTTCTAAAATAGGAAGGTCTGAAATGGTTAAATATATGAAACTGCCTATGAAGTGGAAATACCATCAACTTAAAATCTGTGCAGTACATCAAACACATTGGTTTGTCAGTGCATGTCAGTTCAGCTACGAAGATGTTCCTGTTCACATGTTGAATCTAGAAGAGACTGGAAACTTGAGGCTTAGTAACTTCAAAGCAGCATTTGGCAAACCTTGATATATGTAGCAAGCTGATTTAGTTCTAAACTAAGAAGTTTATGGAAACTTTGTACATTCAACATCCCATTATCTTTGAATCAAAGAGTACTAAAGCTCTGTTGGCAGTGTGGATCAAGGGACTTCAAACTACATCTAATGAATTTACATCAGCCCTGTCATGGACATCACAGGAAAACAAAATGAAATGATAGGGATATGTATTCTAGTAGATCTTAATTTTTATTTATGTAACCTTGCTGGCAACTATTCAACAGTAATTAATCAAGTTCTTTGTAATCCATTTCACTTGTGGAGAGCCTCTTCTAGTCTTGCATCCCTTGTAACTGATCCTACAGCACAATACTATTTTCCATCCTCAGTGCAACAAGTAAGGAAGAAGGAGAGAAGGTATGTTTCCCTAAAATACTGGATAATGTAAGTCCTAGCCATCTTATTCTACAAAGGTCAAATTATAAAGTTATTTGAAGCACAGTATAGCATCTAGTGACTTATTGCAAAAGTGCCTACTTAGATATTTCAAAATTATTTCTGTCATCAGGTCTGTTCACAGGAATGCTGACGCCAGAGAAAATTAGACAAGACACAAGGAATGTGGCTTTTTTTGGTCACAATTTCATATTAAAAGGGTCAGTTTGTTTCCTTCTGATGGCCTAGGCGCAAAGGTTTGCTGTTTCAGGTGTTGCAAGTAGAGTGTTTGTTTGCAATAGTGGGGAAAGCTGTAGAACTAGAATGATTTGTAGGCCCAAATATCTTCAAAACTTTCCTCTCTCTCATCTTAAACAGAAGATTAGACAGAAAATAAAGAAAGTAAATGCAAAAAAAGTCCTCCAAAATTTGCCCTTGGCAGTGCTAAAATATGTTTTTGAAAGAATTCAAAAGCCAGGAAACTCCTCAAGTTAAGATTGCTCCCAGAAGGAAATTTGATTCCAGTGAACACTTCTGGTATTTCCTATTTCTGTTTTCTATTCTTGTTTAGTTTTTATTCTTTTAAATTTGAAAAACTTGACCAAACAAAACTACACAGCCATACAGAGGTGTTTTACAACATAAGTTGCCAACCTATCACCTACAAATCAAATGTAACCTGCCACATAAATTCAGTTAGGCCCTTATTCCCGGATGCTTTCATTTTCAGGAATGTCTCAAATATCAGCAAAAAAAAGCTGTGGGCTGTGCAAATTATTCATACACTCTATGCTTTTTTTTGAAGAGCCCCCTCTCCCATCACAAGGCTCAGACACAAAATTTTTGTGTAATCAAACTCCCATTTCAGATGATGAGAAACAAGAACTGTGGCATGATATTCAGGTGTCATCTGAGATTTGGTCACTTCATTGTCCCTGAAAGACCAGGCAATGTCAGTTTGAGAATAAAATACCAAATTTAAATGACTATGAGCTTTATGTATGCAGCATAAGAACCTGTATCTGCAGAAATAGTTAAGGTGGTTCATTTTATTTGAGGCAAAAGTGGTGAATTTTTTCAATACCCCCACATAATTTTAAAGATCATCAACATAAAGTATATAAATATCAGTTAAACTGGGTCTTCAAAGCTTGAATGGTTTGTAATTTATACAGTAGATTGCTTTAAAAGAGGACAGTAGCAGGTCCAAAAAGTAAAATTCATTGTCAGCAGTGTCATTTAATCAGCTGTTATATTCTTTATGCAGCCACAAGTTTTTCTTCCTTAAATATGCATTTTTATTTCACTAGATGGTGAGAGAAGTGCTTTTTCACACCTGATGGGCCACTCCCTGCTTGCTCTTGTTGCCTCAGCATTGCCTGCCCACTCACTCCATGGGTGCTCTCCATGCAGTCCCACTCTCACACCCACGACCACCTCTTGCTCTCTCACTTCCCTCTCTAAAGTGTTTCTTCTGAATTCATATGAAAGATCACTCTCATTGTACTTTTTCTCAAAATAATAAAAATGTTGTGTATGCCTGTTGGTCTGTAGAAATACAGAAATATACAACTTCTGTAAAACCATGTGTTTCATTTCAGACACTGGCATTGTTGGACCGATTTAAATCGAAGTTAACCCAGGCAATTGAAGAAACTCCTGAAAATGAGCTTTCAGAACCTGACGTAGATAATGATGAAGGATGGTGAGTTTTTCTTTGTTTGGATTTCTGTCTTTACCAATGGAAATCCTACTGTACTAACATAGTCTTACTGGTAAGCAGAATCTGAGTAGCAGAAAACACCAAATGTGAAGGCACCTGCTGCGTTAGGAGTCAGCTAAAATGTATTCATTTAGCATTCTGAAAAATAAGGCGTAAGAGTAGATGACACTTAGCTTTCCGTAGTTTGAAGTCCTTCTAAAACTGGGTGTTGGGGATGGTAACTATTTTTAAATGATGGATGAGATGAAGGTAGACTGACTGATCTGAAGTGTAAGGTGACCCCAAGGAAGTGGGGTATTACTGAAGTTGATAAAGCACTGCAGAAGTTATTGTCTCAACACCTCTCAGTCAAGGAAGCAGTGTGTAGCCTGCTGTCTCATGTTCATCTTTCATGCAAAGAACCCACCTCAGGTAAGCAAGGGGATAAAAATCAGTATGATTGGAAGTGTAATCTTGAAGTCCTAGGCTGCATGCTGATAGATGCTCATAAAAGTATGCATAATGCAAAAATGCATAAAATGCCTAGAAAAAAAGAAAAGAAATCCTAGCAAAAAAGTTTTGTAAGGATAGATCATCTCCGTTTATAAGGCAAACACTACAGCTGGTCCAACAAAATAGGCTGTCTCTGCCTACAGTTTTTTCCATAGTTGTATGCATAAGCCATCAGAGCTGCAGCAAAACTACCAGTAAAATAGAAACCTTAAGAAAGTTCTTGGCAAGTATTTTAAGACAACCAGTATTTCTGTATCCCAAATGACTTAAAATAATTTTGTTGCTTCTTCAAACCATGTTTTCTTCCTTCGTTATGTCTTTTCCTGCCTCAGTCGCTTTGAGGATGAGAGATAACATACAATATACATTTTGAGATCCTTGAATTTCACTGATATTTTGAGATCCTTCTGAGCTACCAAAGTGCTTCTAAGTCCTCCAAGAATTATAGAACAACTGTTTCAGTTGGAAGAGACCTACAGTGATTTATCCAGTCCAACTGCCTGACTGCTTCAGGGCTGGCCAAAAGCTATAGCGTGTTGGTATTGCCCAAATACCTCTTCAACACTGACCCGCTAGGGGCATTGATCTTCTCTCTAGGAAGCCTGTTCCAGTGTTTGACCACCCTCTTGGTATAGAAATACTTCCAAATATGTGGTCTAAACCTCCCATGTTCAGTATAAGATTCCCTTATCTGGCCTTTTTATGAACTTCTTATGAACTTGATCTTTATGTCAAATATTTTTTCATCACAGTAGTACAATCAGTCTTTTAAATACTTTTATAGAGTTCAAACATATCTTTCCTATTTCTTTCTGAGTAACTACTGATATTGTCGGTAAAAACTGAAAATAAACCCAAACCTGAGTAACTAATTGTCAGTGATACTATCCACTGTAATTCCTACTGAGTGAAGAACTGTTGCAATTTCAGATTATGAAGTTGTATTTTTGTTCAGAAAATAATATTACATTCAGAATTGCACTAAAACAAGATACTTGGAATAATATGAAACTACATAATAGACTAATAATTAATATCATATTAATTTTGCAGCGCAGTAAGTGTGCATATTAACTTTGTTTTCTTGTTGCCTCAGCATTGCCTGCCCACTCACTCCATGGGTGCTCTCTATGCAGTCCCACTCTCACACCCACAACCACCTCTTGCTCTCTCAGATGAGACAGTCTCAGATGAGACAGTCTGTTTCCAAATAATTTACTTTGAGGCCAAGTAAATTGTAAAATGTATGTTACGCAAATGGGCTATAAACAACATTAACAAAGCAATGGAATCTTCAGAAAGCTATTAATGATTGTTAGAAGCACTTGAAAAGTTAAATTGCGTATTTTGAATTAAGTGTTTACATTTTCAGTACCTTTGTTGTATAGGAGTATTTGATATAACTATACTGACTTTACATTTTAAAATTCTGTCTTAATTTGAATCTACTTCTCAAAAGACAGTATTTTACTTTATTTTATTTTTATTAAATACAATTAGTGTATGACATATGCATATATGAAACATACAAACTACGTGATTCCTCCAGGCCATTTTGTAGGTCATGGTTGCTGTTTTTATGGGAAGGGAAAGCCTGCCAATATGCTTTGCTCTACTGTCAGGGTGTGTTATCTGAGGTAAAATGATTGCCTCTAAGACATTTTTATGTGTCCATGAGTGGCCACACATAGAGGTATAATTTTCGTTCTCTGTCAAGATAGAAACCATTACCAATTTGTTATGTTTTCTTTTATTTGGCAAACTTCTCTCTGCATATTTGGCTGAGCTGCTGTATTGGCATGGCACGTAGCAGACATTTGGGCACTTTTCAGCAGCATTCTACTTTTTATGCAATAAAAAAAGAAGAAATATGACTCTATTGTAAACAGTGTGTATGGTGTTTGATAATTATTACCAGATTTTACTGTCTAAGAACGCATCTGAGGAAATGTTGTGAAGAGTGCTGAAGAGAAATGCATAATACTAAGTTTTAATGTGGAATATCAGAATCTTTACTGAGACATTTTATTGCAACCTCTACTGCTGTGTGGGAATGATTATCTATATTTGTCTGCAGCAATCAAAATCCAATTTCCCTTGCAGAATTTAAAAATATCATAATAAACATGGTATCAGCTCAAAGAAGGGGTCAGAGAATAAAAATGTCTGACAATAACTAAGTGGACACAATTTTACAGCATCTAGGTACCTTGGAAAGACATTCTTGATCGGAGTTCTTCCAGGTATTATTTTCCTTGTGCCTTCGTGTTGAGAACTAGTGTTGGTGCTTTTCTCTTAATGATTTGTTGGATGTCTTCAGTACTATTTGATCACTAGTTGGTCTTCATTTGCTTACAATCCAAATAAGAAGGAGTCAGATGCATTACTTGATTCTTCTCCTTCTTAAAGGTTGTACAGAGTGCTGCAGATGTAGAGATTATCTGGCAGAACTCAGTTACATTCTCAGCTTAAAATCTTAACCAAGAAGACTTTTCTCCAAAATGTAGGTGAGGTCAAACATAGTGGCAGTAAGGTGTCGTTTGCTTAGAGACTAGTATTAAGAAAACCAAATAAGTCACAACAGAAGACCCAGCTGGAATAGTTCATCTACTTGATACTTGCCACTTGGTTTACTTGATAGGCCTGAATTTGAAAGAGAAAACATTACACAAGCTGCATTTACACAGAACCCTGCTGCTACTCATCTTGTTTAGGACTTAGACTACTGCAACACATACAATTGCATGCATGTGATACCCATACAGGTAGTAGTGACACTTCAGGATTCTGATGATAATATCAAATAGTTACAACTGTAGTCAAACACAGATTTCATTCCAGAAGGTGTTACAGCACCTGCTGATAGTGAAACTAATGATGCAGATCCTGTGAACATGACAAAATATTTTTCATAGAGAGAATCCAGTGATGAGATTAAAAAATTCTGATGCAATCACATACATTCAAAAATTAATTGTTTCAGTTAATCTGTGCAAAATATTTCTCTTCAAATAGGATAAGAGTGATACTTAGTACTCTGAAACACTTCCATCAAGTAATTCTGAGAGTTCCAAGTGCTTCTTTCAAAATGTGAAATCTGAGACTAGATACAGCACTCAGCTAAGTCTTTGTCTGTGTTGAGTGGAAGGATTACTTTATTTGTTGCTGGTTTATTCATGTCTGGTTTCCAATCCTTTCTAAGCTACAAATCCTTTCCTATTGAATGGTGGCCTAACTTAGTTCTGTCCTGTACCCATACTGTTGATCACTCTTACTAGAATTTAGCCATTACACTTTTTAAATTGTATCCCATTTTTCATACTCCTACTCCTGTTCGCCAAAATCACATGAATTCTGAAGACTCCAATAAACATTCAAAACTTCATACTATACATATGTGCTATAATTATATTCTTCCCCGGTACAGTCATAAGTGGAAATGAACTAACCAACTCTTACATTAAGCTTTTCACTTTGACATTAAACTATGGCTATCTACTCCTAAAAACAGGGCTCTCCAGCTGAATTTTTAGCAACTTTACATGCTTGTGAAATGTTAGAAATATTTCTATGCTTTTCCATATGGAATACTGGTTTTTGTGGAAGGAACAGATTCTCTGCTATAAAAATCCACACATCATGTCCTTAACCAAAATTCTGGACTGTCTTACACTCTTCTCTCTGATCTTTTAAAACAAGTGGAGGCTTCCTGAAAACTGCAAGATTTATTGACATACTGGAAGTATATCTAGTGCTATGGCAGCTTTTGAGTTGGTGGAATTTTCTGTAGTAAAGAAGCAACCACATTCCTTTTTGAAAACTCACCAGGTTGCCGAGTCAATTTAGCATATATGTATGAAGGATCTTCATTATTTATGCAGTCTCACAGACAAAATGCACGAAAGTGCTCAGGAATCAACTCCAGTACCGTTCTTGAATTTAAAACTTCATTGTCTTTATCAAGTAACTGAAAACTCAAAATGACCATCACTCCATACCACTAAAATACCATGTTTACAGAACCTTATAAGACATGGAAGACACATAGAGTAGGAAGTCTGATGGGTTATTTTTTGGATTGATTGAAAACACATGCCCGTTCATTCACTTCTTGGGACTGATCAAGAAGTATCTTTATCAATGGCAGAGACAGTGGGACCGAGTGCACCCTCAGTACATTTGCAGGTGACAGGAAGCTGAGCAGTGCAGGTGACACAATGGAAGGATGGGATGCCATCCAGGGGCACCTGGAAAAATTTGAGAAACAGGTTCATGTGAACCTCATAAAGTTCAGCAAGGCCAAGTGCAAGGTGCTGCACCTGGGCCAGGGCAATCCCAAACAAAAGCACAGGCTGGGAGATGATCTCACTGCGAGCAGTCCTGCCCAGAAGGACTTGGGGGTGCTGGTGGGTGAGAGGCTGGACATGACCCAGCCATGGGCACTCACAGCCCAGAGAGCCAAACGTGTCCTGGGCTGCATCCAAAGCAGCACAGCCAGCAGGGCCAGGGAGGGGATTCTGCCCCTCTGCTCTGCTCTGCTGAGACCCCACCTGCAGTGCTGCATCCAGCTCTGGGGTCCCAGCACGGGAAGGACGTGGACTTTTATGAGCTGGTCCAGAGATGGAACGCAAAAATGATCAGAGGTGGCTGGAATACCTCTCCTGTGAGAAAAGGCTGAGAGCTGAGGTTGTTCAGGCTAGGTTAGAGAAGGCTCTGAAGAGACCTTATTGGGGTACTTATTTCAGTAATTAAAGGGTGATTAAAAGAAAGAGGGGAGTGACTTTTTACTTGGGCAAATAGGGACAGGGTGAGGGGTAATGATTTTAAATTAAAAGAGGAGAGGTTTAGATTAGATAATAGGAAGAAATTCTTTACTCAGAGGATAGAGGCACTAGAACAGGTTGCCCAGAGAGGTGGCAGATGACCGATGGCAGTGGGGTTGGACTGGGTGACCTTTAAAGGTCCCTTCCAACCCACACCATTCTATGTTTCTATAATATGAACATTGCATTGAGGCAATATTCTGTTCCTGCTTGAAAACTGTGTGGTAATCTGTGTTCTGATAAATATGGCTTTATGTTGTTACTTCTTCAGTTTTGACTTCGTGGAAAATGCCAAATTCATCCTGTTGGACCTTCAATATTCAGTGTAGAAACTGAAATACTAACATGTGAAAGTTGTTCCTTACCAGATGAACATGATTATGCGAAGTGCATTAAAATTGTTGCCACCAGGGAATCAGCCAAAATCTGTGTCATCCTCAGTAGAAGGATTTGGTCTGTTACTAATCTCATCAGTTCACAAGTCAGGGCTGCAAGTAGACCCTCAGCTGGTTTTAGAGTTTCTGCTACAGTGAAGCCCAGTAATTTTTCCTTCATTCTACGCCTGGCTAGAAGTTTAGAATTTCTCCTTCATGATTCAAATCTCATCACTGGCCTTTATCTGCTCTCAGTAATGCACTCTGCAGCCTTTTAGAATTTGTCTGAGACTGCCAGCATGCTACATAGTTCATTTAATTAATAGCATGTGATGCCAGTGCTTCATAACTGAACCACTGCAGTGTTTCCTGGGTGGAATGTAAGGTGTTATATGTGAACACAAAGCTTCTTAATCTTTACAAGAGATCAGCTTTTTCCTTCCCTGTGGAGTGCTGTCACAGCTGTAACTAAGTGACAAATATAAATAAGTCACTTAAGTATTTTTGGAAGTATGTCTAGACTCTGAAACTTAGTCTTTCTTTTTATTTGAAACAACATAAATCCATTCAGCTTTCAGATACACTGTAGGGCAAGAAAGAATGAATAAAATGGGAATTTGGAATGAGGTGGTAGCTTTCCACATGGTTTTTCAGTCTAAAATTCTTGTGGTTACTTACCTTTGTTGAGTCTAAACTATTCTAAATGTTGGTTAATTTGAGGTATAGGAAAAGGTATGAATCATGAGGCATTTTTTAAAATTGAAGTGAAAAAGTCAATACCTGAAAATACCTTCCAATTTGCACAAAAGTTGTTGTGAAAATTGTGTGACGTAAAGGTCTTCTGTTTATATTTCAGGTCTTGCTTAATGGATTGTTTCATGTCCATGTTGTGTAATTACTAGTGTTGTCGAAACTATTGTCCTCTAAGTTATTTGTAAAAAAACCTCATGTAAGATAGTGAGGATTAAAACCAATTCAAGTTAATTTAATGACACTGCTTACTTTAATGCACTGTTTAAAATCTTGTGCCTCTTAAAAAGCTTTTAAACATATCTTCTTGGTCACAAAATATTTTGATTTGCACAGTGATGCTTTACATAGATCAGATCACCTGATTATAGCAGAAATTGAAAGGAATAAGTCTGTTTTTATTAATTTATTGGTTCTCTGGACAAAAAAACTCACAAAAGTTCAGTGCTAATCATTTGAAGTGCAGCCTGGTTTATATAAGTCAGATACAGTAATCCAAATTTCGGAAAACTGTCACTGAGGCCACTTAAATATTGTGGGAATGTTGGGAGCGAATGCTAAGTTCTTTTTGCCAGGACATTAACTGCAGTTTGAGTTACAATTTTTTACTCAGTTTGTAGAGATAGTTTTATGTTACTCCAGAACAAACAAAAAATAAATCTGTATATTGAATGAAGGTATTATTTATCCAGCATCAGTAGTTATGCCCTCTATCTTCTTTAAGAAATGTTTTGTTAATAATACAAGGAAAACTCCTTTCAGAATATTTATGATCGGTTTTATGAGAAATGTGGCACAGTTAGGAGTGGAAACACACAATATTTTTCTTACTTTGTATTCTTACAGTAAAAGGCTTTGTAACAGAGGGAGAGTTCGGTCTTGAAATAGTATCAAGTCATTGATACAACAGACTTTTCAATGTCTGTTGTAGAGTATAGGCTAGAATTGGTTTGGGCTTGGATCTTTTTTAACTGAAAAAGCAATATCAGAATCACGTAAATGTTCAAGTTAGCCAGACTGTTTTTATGTTACAATATTTAATTTCTAGTAAGAACTAAATCACAATGCACAGTGTTAGTATTTACTCTATATACATTTGATAATATGTTCCATTTTATTTCCAGGATTTCCTATTTACTGCAGCATATACTATTGAGCTTTGCAGGGTGAAGTTCTTCAGGATAGACACCTGAAAAATACTGATTATATTTCTTTTATAAACCTTGCTTTATATACATTTTCTAAAATGCAGTTTTTTCTTTACTACAATACCTCAGATTTAGGATTATGAAATATGGCTTCCTCAAGATTAGCACTAGTCTTTGCAGCTTCAGTTGCAGAAGCTTAACTGTGACAAACACAGTAAACCCCTGAAAACTAAGCTGCAGTCTTTTTTACATGCTGATGCTAGCTTGGGGAATGACAGAAAAAGTGCTGCTGTAATTTATGCCAGTGAGGCACAAAGATGGATTAGAGCCATGTTTGCTCCCCTCCTCCCATCCAGACTTCAGCCAGCGTTCCTTCACTAGTCTGGAAAAACTGGCTCTATATTAGGTCTCTCCTGCTAAGGCCATTGATTTACTCAACTACATATTTTAAAAGTTGACAAAATACTTACTTGATTGTTACAAAGGATAAATGAATGCCAGAGATCTGTATTAGAAACACATTGGAAAGAGAGGTTTCTTTTCTATTTGGCAAAAAAATAAGCTTTTGTTTGGGTTTTAGGACTGCCACTAACCTTTAAAGGAAGAAAGAAAAAAACTCTTCTGCTGTAAATCTTTCTCTTTTTCCTCCAGTTTTGTCTCCACCTTCACCCCTGTACTACTAGAATATGGTCAGACCTTTCTTGATCTGTAAATGCCAACCCCCTACCCCACCGCTTCAGTCAGTAATTCATACTAACAAATCGTTCTTCTGCTGATGTTGGTTGCTTCTAGCTGTTCAGCATGTCTGAGAATCTCAGCATTTGGAGTGGGGTTTTTTCTTGTTTATTTTTTTTAATTCCTCTATATCTGAGCTTATTTGGACTAGGCATCTGAGCTTTGACTACTGTTTGACTTAAATTCAGAGATGATCCGTGCTTTAGTCAAGGGATATCTAGTGTTAGATTTACAGTCTGGAAATCTTACTTTTTTTTTATTGCCAGCAAATCTAGTGAAGAATGAAAAAATAATCTTCTAAATCTTTTTTAGCCTGGTTTAAGCTTCCCGCATATTTACACACCTTTTCAGGCACCCCAACTTCGTCTCAGTATTGACATACTTAAGTAAGGATTTGGATATATTTAGAATGAGAGAGAAAGGGGCAAAAGAGAAGGGAGGGTGTCTAGAGAAAGCTGAATTTTATGAAAATGTGAGTATTTTTGTGCTAGAAATACTCTCCTTTCTTTTCACTCCAGCTCTGCTGTGGTGATACAATAATGCCTGACTGTGTTAACTTGGGGAGGTGATTTGCTGGCTGACTTCAGAGTATCAGATGTTGTACAAGCTATTGCCAGAGACAGGATGCTGGACTGGATAGATCACTGCTCTGTTCCAGTGTGGTGATTCCCATGTCCTTGTAGTAAATGCTATGTAGAGTTTTTCTTCACTGATGTGCTTTCTGGAACAACATCTGGAATTTGCGTTTTAGTCTTCCATACCAATCTACTCTACTAGGAGCAGTTGTCTATTTAAAGCACCCGTCTTCTTGCATTAAACTACTTAACATTTTTGTGAAGGGGTCAAGGATGTAGTATAAATATACTCTATATGAATTGTTACAGAACAGAAGCAATATCAAGATAGGATAACTGAATTTTATATAGAAAAATACCTATTGCTTGAAAAAGTAAGTCATCACAGTTTTACATAGTTCTCATACTATGAGAACTCATCACATTTTCCCACAGATTATCATTGAATAAGGTGAGCTTTTTCATAGTTAAGGTGATTTCCATTTCTCTTAGAAGGTTGCTTACAATTAAATGTTCTTTCAAGAGAAAAAGATTGTTAGTACTATCTTGAACAATCCAAGGATACAATACTATATTAGTCTTTGCCAAGATTAGGTTACTTTGTTGTTAGCTTTGCAAAAATTGGTATCTTTGAGGTTCTTTTTAAGCTGGAGGTCCTATGGTTAGTGAAACTATTAATTTCGTATAATTTTTGCAGTGATTATTTTGTGGTAAAACTAAGCATATAACATTCAAATAAACTATCTCAAAAAGTATTATTTTAGAAATTTCTGCAGAAGTTCTGTTCTGATAATTTTATGCTGTAGGCCAATACAATGAGAAAATATAAACAATTAATTCTTTGTCCTGTGGAGGACCCAAAACTTGCTGGTTATTCTGAAAAGGTTAAGCCAATTTTCAGTCCTCCAGTAACTGTGGTATACAAGTTCAAAGGGTTAGTCGTAGTTAACAGAAGTGTACAGGCTGACTTTGTATAATATTTTTAAAGCATGTTTTCATGAGTTTTACTTGCTTAACACTGGGGACATTTTTGCTTTGTGCAAGAGCAGCAGTCATACCTCCATTGTTGTTGTGGTTTAACCCAGCCAAGCCCCAGGCAGCTGCTCGCTCACTGCCCCACCAGCAGGATCAAAGAGAGAAATGGAAGGGCAAAACTTGAAAAATTCATGGGTTGAGATAGACACAGTTTAATAAAGAAAGCAAAAGCCCCGCACGCAAGCAAAGTGAAAGGAGGAATGAATTCCCTTCCTCCCATGGGCAGGCAGGTGTTCAGCCATCTCCAGGAGAGCAGGGCCCCATCCTGCATGACAGTAACTTGGGAAGACAAACACCATTGCTCCAAACATCCCCCCTTCCTCCTTCTTCCCCCCACTTTGTATACTGAGCGTAATGTCACAGGGTCTGGAATATCCCTTTGGTCAGTTGGGGTCACCTGTCCTGGCTGTGTCTCCTCTCAGCCTCCCAAGCACTCCCAGTCCCCTCACCAGCATGGCAGTAAGAGAAGCAGAAAAGGCCTTGACTCTGTGTAAGCTCCGCTCAGCAATAACAAAAACATCTCCATATTATGAACGCTGTGTCCAGCACAAGTCCAAAACACAGCCACCAGCCACTGTGAAGAAAGTTAACTACCCCAGCCAAAACCAGCACAAACAGCTGAAAGCTGAAATATTGTCAGCTAATAGTACTCCATTCATCTGAAAACCAGAAAATGCCTCTTTAGTGTCTTGAAATTAACCTCAGGAGAATGGGGTGGAGTGGGGGGGTTTACAGCAATAGTAAAATTTAAAATTTCCATGTAAAATCTGCTTATTGTATCATAATCACTAACATGGACTGAAACAATATTAATTTGATGTAGTAAGTATTTGATGTGAATACTTAACCTTTGAAGTGGACAGCAGTATGGCTGTATTTATAATTTTTCTCACTACTCTTCTGAGCATTTTTTTAACATTTAAAACTTCTGTGGAAAAACTAATTATTTGAATTTGGCTAGATCTGAATAACAAACCTTACTTCTCTTTTTAATTATCAAGTCAATGAACATGAAAAATACATGGTGTTAAAAAAGCATTTAAAAAGGGACAAGATATCTGATCATTAGGAAGGGAGATGAGGAAAGAGAAACAAGTAATGTGGAATGGTGAAACAAGTTGTGAAAAAAAGAAAGACTGAAATCTCTTAGTGGTAACAATCACAGCAGAAACCTATGACCAGAAATTATTACTGGAAGGTATTGTGTGAGTCAGTCTCTTCTCCCAGTTAACAAGTGATAGGACAAGAGCATGTGGCCTCAAGTTGAGCCAGGGGAGGTTAGGGTTGGATATTGGTGAAAATTTTCTTCACCAGAAAGGTTGTCAGGCTTGGGAACAGGCTGCCCAGGGAAGTGGCTGAGTTACCATCCTTGCAGGTATTTGAAAGACATGTAGATGTGGCACTTCAGGACATGGTTTAGTGGGCTGGCAGTGCTGGATCAATGGTCAAACTTGTTGATTGAAAAGGTCTTTTCCAACCTTAGTGTTTCTATGGGTCTCTGATTATAAACTTAGTTAAAGTGAAATCACACCTGGTTTGGCAAACTAGGCTTAGTGGAAGTGTGTGATACAGTATAAGCTTTAAATACCAAGTACAGGGGTACAGGCTTTCGTAGGTAATTTACCACAGTTCCAGTGCTATGAGTTAATGAGACAAAAAATACTCAAGGAAATTGTTTTTTGAAACATCTTTTTTGAGACAGAAGTGGCTGTGTGAAACAGTGATAATTAGAGAGATGAATCCATCTTTGAGATTGGGTCTATCATGGTACTTAGGATATCAACCCTCACTGCTGTAAGAATCAAAACCTACTTCAAGTATGTGGTAAAAAATTGTTTTTCCTTTAATGATCTGTAAGGGGGAGAGACTAGGATTACAAGACTCCTTTGCATGGAAAGAGGGATGATAGGTTATGTTGCACAAGAAGAAAAAGCTGGATGGTGAGGCAGGGCAGACAGAAGCTACAAAATTTGCTTACAAGAGCTGTATTACACAGAGCACTTACTGATAGTTGCAGATTTCATTAGAGACATAAACATACTTCCTCTCTCCTGCTGCATTGTGTTTACAAAATTATTTGTTAAGGTCTTGGACACACTTATGCAAGGAATAATGACAGCAGCCTGATCCAAGAGGCTTGTTTTGCTTGTAGCATCTCAATTTAAAAAAAATCTGGAAAAATATTTGTAGTGGTTTGGTCCAAAATACTCATTACTGTTTATCTGCTGTGAGATAAGAATTAGGAGAAATGCAAAGCAGGCACCAAACTTGAAAGAATATAAAGAAGTTTATTAACAAACCTAAAAGAGGGAAAAAAGAAAAAAAAAAAATAATTATACCACCTTCAGAACTCTCCTCCTCCCCCCACCTTCCTCCCTTCTCCCACTGACAATGTGAAAAGACAACCCTTAAGATGTTCAGTCTGTTTACCACTTCCATAATAACCTTGTTCAGTCCATTTAGAAAGAGCAGTCTCTTCTTGCTCATGCTATGAAAACATTATCACAACGAGACAGCCGCCCACTTCCAAATATCGTTCAGTCCATTTAGGAAGAGGAGTCTCTCTGCTTGCGTGTGAGTCCCTTCCCCCGACTTGCAGCTTTTCCCACAACTGCTTTCCAGGGTCCACTCTTGAAGTTTTTTGGGGTACAATTTTAAGGTTGAGCTGTTCAGGAACAAAAACAGAGGCCCTTCTCCTTCCCTGGGAGCAAAGGGTCTTCATCATCTTCATCGTTAGGACTATCTCTGGGAGCATCTCTAGGAACTGAGGTTTTCTCCTTTCCTGTTTGGAGCAAAAGTCCTCATCAGGTCCATCTCTAGGGACTGAGGTTTTCTCCTTTCCCATTTGGAGCAAAAGTCCTCATCTGGTCCATCTCTCCCTGTCCAAACTTCTCATGAAATTACAGCTGCGTCAGCATCTGCCTATCTCAGTGCAGCTGCTTTTGCTTATGAGTTGAACACTCCACCCCCCATACCTTCATGAAATTACAACAGGATACTCTGATATATCATAGCTCCACAACAGAAATTCAGCTTTAAGCATCTCCTCTCTCTCTTCCCTCAGGTTTTCAGCTCTTCACAGCAATAAAAGGGTTAATCTCACCTTGGCCTTGCAGCTTTGCAGCTGGAATGTTGAATTTTTCTTATCGCAGTGGAGAGGGGGGAGAGCCGAGCCACTCCGGCTGCCCACGGCAAGGCAGTGGGGGGGGTTCCACGGCTGGAACAGGTCCATCGGCTCCAGGATGGCCGTGGCCCGGCCCGGCCTGGCCCAAGCAGGGCCTGGCCGGGCCCGCTGGCCCCCACACGGGGCCTGCAGCCACCTGTCCCAGCACTGGAAATGAGAGAGAGCTTGGGGGGGGAGTTTGCCTATTCTTAAATGTGGATCACAGAGGTGGTCACAACTTTAAGTGGCTTAGAGAATTGTCCATATTCAAACTGGCCAGCTGATAGGTTCTGTCAGTTCCCAGAGGAAACTGTAAGCACCCCTTAGCAAGGACGTCCCTTCCGGGACTATGCTTGCTAACCTATGACAATATTAGATGTTATTAATGTATTTCTTCCTTCAAAATTCCCTTTGCTTTATGGCTTTGACATTCTTTTTGTCTTGTTTCTACTCTTGTTTCTCTTTCCTTGGTTCAACATTTATGCTTCTTTTCAACTGTCATTTGACAATTTTCTTCATTTAAATTTTGATCAATCTCTTTCTCTCTCTTTTTGTTTCTCATTCCTATACTTTTTTTTAGTCTTTACCTTCCTCATTTTTTTCTTTTGTAGTCTCTTAACTGTCTCTCAGTGTTTCTCAAATGTCTCTCCTTTTCCTGTGCAACCCACTACTCTGCTGGGAGTGGAAAGAGTGCCAGTGAGTTCATTCTTCCAGAGCAGCCTAATTGTTTTCCTTGGGAGAGAGATCTCCTTTGCTTTGATCTGTGGATTCTCATCTGTTCACTTGAGTTACTTTTCTATCCACTGCTTAGGTATCTTGAGGATGATGGAAGGAAAATGTTAGAATGTTTCCTACATTAATTGTTAATGCTTTTACTACAGTATTTACTGTATTTGAAGGAAAATGCTAGCATCAAGTAGAACATAATTTAAAGAAAGCAGTAGTATTTGAGTACCTCTCGTTGTTTTCGTTTTAAATATGGGATGCATTGTGAAATTGAGAAAAGTAGGAAGCATGTTACTTGCAAGCAATGTTCAACTCAGAAACAACTGGTAGTACTAGTAGTTATGGTCCATAGTGGTCCCATTTTTTAAGACGGCCTATACAATGCAAGAGGCAACACTGAAATTCTTGACACGGATACTTACTCCTTCTGTGTTAATTTTAAGCAACCTCATGGAAAGAACCAATAACTATCATAAAACATAGCCATAATGTTCAAAATGATGATACTCTAAATTTTATAGCAACATCATTAGTTTTATTTTGTATGCATTTAATGCAAAAACACGGGGCATGGCACCAACTGCAATGTTTTATGCAGGCATCTCCAAAGTGCAGGCATGTGCCTAAAACTGCTTAAGAATTGACTGCTGCTCTGCCAGAAGCTATTACCCTTACAACAGAGTTGGCAGGGTGTAACTTTTGCTCACACCTGTTGATGATTTCCTGTTTAAAATGCTGATGTAGGTGAGTGCAAGATAATGTCCCAGGCTTCCCTGCAGGCTCCAGGAGATTTGCTTTGTAGGGTCACCTGGGCAAGGAAGGTTGAAGGGGGCAGTAGGGAGGTGGTAACAGCCAACAGCTATATCAGTTTGAGGAAAAAAGTGTGGTCTTAGGCAATACAGCTTTGCAGTTTCATTTCAGTTAGTATAAAAATCACTGATGCACTGAAACCTGGAGGTTTCAGCTTCAAAAGTAGAGCAAAAGCATAGTGCTTCCCTACTCTTGCCAAAATTCGAAATTATTCAGTTCACTGATTGCCACTTCAGTTTCTCCCAAAGGGGGTTCTGGAAGGGCCAAAGCTGTTGGACTACCAGGCTTCTCTTTACGCTACACTTAACATGACTACCACCTGTCAGCAGCTGGCATATGGTTCCGATCCCGTGCATGGCTCACACATCTCAAAATCAGAGGGATTACAGTATATCATATCTTTTCTTACAAGTACTGTCTCACTAGAGTAGTTCAAAAGAGCCTGGTCTGTTTGCTGACCTGAGAATATCACTAGGCCGTAAGAGTTTCCACGTAGCTTTGAAATCCTGTGCTGTCTCTGAAACTGTGTTAAATTAATTTGGGTATTGCAGTCTAACGTTTCAAGACATTCCATTTTTGGAATACAGAAGAGAGCCAACTACTGAGTGTTCTTTAGTAACACTAAAGGAAAGAAATGCAGTACAGCAGAACAGCTGCTTCCCCATTACACGGGATAGGACCGTGGTTGACCTGTAGGATGCTGTCATCTGGTCAGGGTAAAAATCAACCCTTTTCAGTAATAAATCCATGCAAAGATTGCTCATTCTGGTTTGCAGCCCACTCTTAATAAAAGGTGTTAAGAAAATCTTTTTGTGATTATGTCTTCTAATAAAGAAGGACAACAATTGCACACCTAGATACTTCAAACCCAGAGTCATCAGTTTGGGCAAGCTATTCTATTTTACAAATTTTTAGCAAAAAAAACTAAGCTGCAAAACTTAGGATTTGTTTTCTTTTGAGTTTTGCTTGGTAGAACTGACTACCTCTCATCCTTTAAATTTTGAAGAAAAGTGTACTTTAAAATTGAATGTCTCTCTTATATAAAATGAGCTGTCAGCGATCAGCGATAAGCACAAGTTAGTGGATTCCTGAAGACCAGAGATAGGTAAGTGCTTTCAGCACAGTGATTGCAGAAACTTAACTGGGCAGCCAGCTCCTCAGTGAACCCAGGAGCATGCAGAAGGGAAGAGAGCTATAAACTGAACAAGGAAAAGTCTTATGAAATTTGTATTTGTGGAACTACACCCTAGCTCTGCACTTGGAAAATTATGCAAATGCAAACTCCTATTGGAGGAACTTGAGTAAGATAAGTTTAAATTCAAATGCTTAATATAGAAATAATTGTTAAATGCTTCTTATGTTCCTTAAAAAAATATTTGCTTTTTAAAAACAGTATTCAGTGTGATTTACCATTTATATAGGTGCAGGACAGGTCTACCTGTGAAGATGTGTGACTTACTAAAATAAGCTTAAATTCACAGAAGGAAAATATTTCTTAAAATCTGCACTGCAGTCTGTGTTTATTTTACTTTACCTCTGAGATGCTGCATCTAAAATTGATTCTGGGAATATCAAAAAGTTTCTTAATATTGGCTTATTTTTAATCACAGCTGGGAATGCCTTAGTGGAAAGTTATGAATAAGAGTCAGAGACTATGACTTCTTTCAGCTCTTGGGGAGAAGTAAATACTGCTTAGTCTGAATCTACTGCATCTAATTTGCAAACTACTTGGGACACTGTATGGCCTGACCCAAGAATTAGAGATGTATTTAATTTTAATTCCTATTAGTTATATCCTGCATGTTATGTCCTGTGCTGTAATATTCCTGGAAAACCTGAGTTGTTGAAAGGACTAAGTGTGACTACAATTCTACTTACACTCCTATAACACACTTTAAAACCATGCACCAAGGCATGACTCTATCTCTTAGGCCTGTACTTTAATTCAGACTAGGATAGAGTGATTTGATATGTGTACTCATCTTTAATAAGTTGAGAAGAATATGACAAATGCAAAAAGCATGTTAGCTAAAATAAATTACTTCAGTCCCTCCACTGTGAGACAATGTTTTTATAATTAAACTACAAATATGCAACCATGAGTCACTCTGATGGTACATTATGTTATTCTGAATTGTAGAGATGACTAAATGAAATAAGTTTGGGTGTTAGTAGTGTAGACAGGGTAATAAACTACCTAAGTTTTTTACTGGAAACAACTCTTTAAGTGTTTATGAAACGCACATGTCAAGAATCAATTGTGATGAAAATTCTCAATTTTTGTTTTTAGGAATTTTCTAAAGCATTCAGGCAGATCCCATATGGTCTATAGCTTTGAATTTTTTCTGGCTTCTTAAATAGTACTATATTGTAATCTGCAGTAACTGAGCTTTTTCTCCCTCCCTTTCTTTATGCGTGGAGATTTGCATTAAAGCTCTTGGAAAACTGTTGAATTCAGAACATCTTACGTGTTGCAAGACACCAATAAAGCAGTATTTCATTGGCCACAAAACTTTCCTTTTGAAACTTGTTTGTTTTTCCTGGGTTTTCTGTCACAAAGACTGTTGACAAAGACATGTCATAGTCAAATCATAAAGATTGATATGCTTAGATTCAAATCAGTATAGTTCTTAAGTTGTCCCATCAAAGTCAAAGACATTTTTGAAATCGATCCAGATCCAAAGATTAGGTGTGGTTTTTGCCTAGACATATGAGTTTGCCATGAAAAAATTGTTTACCACCTCTCTGGGCAACGTGTTCCAGTGTTTCACCACCCTTGTCTTAAAAAATGTCTTTCTTATAGCTCATCTGAATCCATACTCTTTTGGTTTAAAACCTTTCCCCTTTGTCCTGTAACAACAGGGCATGCTAAAGAGTCTGTCACCATCTGTCATATAAAGTCCTGTTGTGTACTGAAAGTCTGCAATAAGATCTCCTGAGAGCCTTCAGAACAGTCCCAACTCTCAGCCTGTCCTCACAGGAGAGCTGCTCCATCCCTCTAATCACATTTGTGGCCTCCTCTGGACTCATTCCAGCAGTTCCTGTGCTGGGACCCCAGGGCTGGATGCAGCACTGCAGGTGGGGTCTCAGCAGAGCAGAGCAGAGGGGCAGAATCCCCTCCCTGGCCCTGCTGGCTGCGCTGCTTTGGATGCAGCCCAGGACACGTTTGGCTCTCTGGGCTGTGAGTGCCCATGGCTGGGTCATGTCCAGCCTCTCACCCACCAGCACCCGTTAAGTTCCTCTTGGCAGGGCTGCTTGAATCATTTCCCCTTCCAGCCTGTGTTGATACCAGCAGTTGCCCTGACCCAGGTGTAAGATCTAGTACTTGGCCTTGTTGAACCTCCTGAGATTCACATGGGCCACTTCTCAGTTATGTAACAGTGATGTTTTGAGATTATTGGAAATTTGGCGAAATTAGGAAGTATCTAATGGGGGGGAGACTTCTAATCAACAGTAGGAAAAACATTGACTTGAACAAGGCATTTGTTTAGTCTGGTATTCAGGGAATTAAAAAGCATGATCTGTACCAAGTTAATGTGGAGCAGCGGGACATGAAGCATTCCCCTTTTGATCTTCTGTGTACCTACTTCAAGCATTTTCCTTGTAAACTCTTCCCCACTTTTGTAAAATCTTCCACCCTGGTGAAAGGTGTTTAAAGTGACTAATAGGAAAACTTGAGAAACACTCCCTGTTCTTGGGAAAAATTTGCCATACATTTTGAAAGATATGCTAAACAGAAAAAGACAAGAAAACAGAGTTTAGTATGAGAAATAAAATCCAGAGACAACTCTATCTGTATTCAGCTGTATTTTTCAAAAGGAGTGTTTACAAAATTATTACCTTATAAGGATCTTTTAAGAAATTTTTTTTTAAAAAACACCAACAAAAGAAACCCAGGTCAGTTCTTTTTTGCTATGCCCAAAAATAAATCAGAAATCTTGCCATGCATATCATAATTACAAATCACAGCTTCTATTCTTTCACTGATTTGGAGTTTGTTGTTTTGATTTTTTTTGTAGGATGTCACATGTGCTTCAGTTTGAAGACAGAAGCAGAAAGGTGAAAGATGCAAGCATGCAGGATGAAGACACTTTTGAGATCTATGATCCACGGAATCCTGTAACTAAGAGGAGAAGAGAAGAAAGCAAGAAGATAATGAGAGAAAAAAAGGAAAGGAGATAAAAGGAGTGTAAAGCTAGCCAGAGCTGCCTTGGAAAGTGACTGCAATAAAGCACTGGCTCTTTTGTAAGCTGATCCTAAAAATACCACTGGACAAGTGTGAAAAAGAATCTCTCAAGAACCTGTCATGCAGTTTTGAAGCAGAGCTATCATTGTTTCTTAAGTTGCGTGGTCAAGTGCTCTCACTGCATTCATTATCCAACCTCTCTAAAGGTTTTTAGAATTACGTATTTAATAAAACAGCTGACTTGACTTTTGTCTGTGTTTTAATTGCAATAGTCAAAATCACTGTGTAATCAAAAAGTTTTCATGAATGAGCATTTGTCAAAGTGAGAGTGAAGTTAGAAGATGGAAACCCCATCTGCAGGCTTTTAAGATTTTATGAAACTGCAATTTTAATTATTTTCATTATTCTTTGAAAGACATGTAAACTTTGCCTGCCTGAACCACTTTGACACAGGATTAAGGTGATGCATTTAGAATGGTCCCAGCTTTCCTGAAACAAGCTAAGTTTAATTTGAGAATCTGGCTGTTGCCTCTTTCTTTTGAAATATGCATTCCAGTACAGATCACAGCTTGGGAAGCTGGGATAATACATTTTGGATGTGTTATTTCACTATCCATACCACATGAATAAAAAAAGAGTATCTGAATATGCTGTAATGGTTGCTTAAACCACTTGTTGCAATACCAAAAACATTCCTTTGGTAGAACTTTCACTGTAAAGTAGCGGGTAATGAAGATTGGTTTGTTAATTAGTCCAGTACAGAAACAGAAGAAAATGTCATCAGTCTCATTAAAAGCATAACCCTGCTTTTAACAATTATTCTGTCATCTAAAATTGAACAGCTCAAGCTTCCAATTTATAGGTTTTCTGCATTTTTTACAACCCTGGGTGTTAATATTTTTACAGATAAACAGGAATTTTTGTTGCTCCTTCTTTACAGCAGTTCTGGTGCCACAGGAACATGAATTATCCAAATGGGCAATAGCTAAAGAAGAGTGAACAAGATCTTTAAAAAGTGCCACCAGAGCAGTGTTTTTGCTGATGTTGTTTTTAGAACAAGTTCAGTAAGGTACGGCATCCTTATCAAACTGCCACTGCCAAATTTCTTGATAGAGTTTGAGGTGTGAGATACATAAACCTGCATTGGTGGGTTAATATGGCCCAAATGTCAGAGGTTAGATTAATACAGGCTATAGCTTTAATGCACAGTGCAACCTTTGAGATAAGGAGAAAGCTTGGAGGTGTGAAGTGAGATCCTGTATAAAGCTGTCATTATCCTCCTCTTAGGCTGAGTGAATTATACTGTGCCATGGTGTAAAGAAGTTAAGAGGGGTTACATTCCTTAACACAGCCATTCACAAACTAGTGAGTCAAAGTTTTTTAATCATTAAGTCATTTTCTGTCGGGCTGCTGCTGGCAAAGTGAAGAACATCTAATGTCATGTGCTACTACCTCTATTCATTGCTTCGTGGAGAAAATCTTAAATCAGTCATTACAGGAAATGAGCATATCAAACCCCCATTCTCGCGGAGATGGGGGGGAGGACAAGGTGGTGAGCACGAGGAAGGTGAGGGCTAGATCTGGAAAGAACCTCGAGCATCAATTCCAGGACAGTTAGTGCCCCTGGCATAGAAAAACGTTCTAATTTCATCTTTTTCCTGCAAGCTAAAGGAGGATACATGAGTCAATAAATGGACAAGCTGACTAACGCCCTTCTTAGCTGAATCTTTTTGCTGACTTACTTGCAGCAGCTCTTAGTAAGCTGTATTAGATTATTCCCAGTTTTAAGCACTAAAGAAGCATAAAGAGGAAACTTAACTTGGGGCTTAGGGCTCTGCTCAGTTGGAAGAGGTTTGCATACCCAGGACTAGTAACCTGACAAGAAGAAGAGAGTAACTATCTTGACATTTTCTTGGTAAGTATGCATTGAAAATCAAATTATCACAACTAGTCAACTGAGAGTCACTTAGAAATAGGATAAAGTGTCTAAATCTTATTTCATGAAAGCAAAAGTATTTCATTTAGGAGACGTCTGGAGCAAAGTTAAGAAAAGTTTATGTTAGAAGTACATTCTCAGGTAAAGTCAACACCAAAGATTAAGAACCTCACAGAAAGAAGTTGAAATGATGCCACTTCTCTGAAACAAGTAGTTTGCAGTGTCACAGGTAACTCCCATTCTGCCAGTAGCAATCCTGCCTGTTTCTCCTATTGCCAAGCTACCAGAATGATTTTAACTCAAACCTATTTCATTCATTACCTGGCATTGCTATAATTACATGAAATGTTGAATGGTACAGCATTGCAGTATCCTTTATAGACTGTGAAATGTGTGTGCTCAGAGTTACACCTTTTATTTGCCAATATTGAAAATCAAGTGGGAAATAAAATGTGGGCAGGTGTCTCCCTCCGTGAAACAGTCATACTGAGCTAGGTTAATGGCTGAAAACGGAAGGAACAGTTGGTTTTGTGGCTGAAGGAAGAATATGTTCTACGGTAGTGAGATTTTTGACTGATTATATTTTCTTAAATCTATTAAGCATCCTTTATGTCCACCGTTATGGCCACCACCTCACCTGTCTGTATAAACATGCGCATAATCTCTACATAGTTGTAACATACAGCTAGGAACATTTGTCTGTGTTTTAAAACCAATGTTTTAACAGTTGCTTGTGAAGCTTTACTTCCTAAAAATGCTAGTTACGTGCACAGATTGCCTAGCTTGAAGATGCAAACCACAACGCTGATATGTAATCCTTTCTGTAGACAAGTCAGTGTTTAAAATTGCTCTGTGTGCTCTGCTTCCCCACCATCACCACCTGCTTTTTTGATTACTCTATACATTAAGCTAAAAATGGTATAAACCCCGACTATGACTGAATTTTGAGTTACACCAGCAAAGGTCTACCAATTTTTAGTGGCAGCTAACTTGCAATTTCAATACATCACCTTTGCTGCTAACACAGTGGGCCAGTTTTGACAAATGTTCTGTGAGACATCTCCTTCCAGTCATCCCTGCCATTCTTTTAATATAAACATTAATTGAGCCTCTCATTTTGTAAGAGGGAATGTGACTTTCCTAAATTAAAAGAAAGGGTGGAGAAAAAGTTTTTCATCCTTACAGATACCATTGTGTTGGTAAAGTCAGCATTTTCATTTCCAAACCAGCTGGATTTTGAGTAGATAAGGTCCTTCTAGGTCACATCTGGTAATAGCAAGATCCTCGAGAAGAGCTTAAAGGCTTGCCTCAAATCCTGTCAGTGATGCCAACAGCTAGTACAATGTGCCCTTTTTGCTTAGGAGCTAAAAAAACCCTGAACTGCAACAAAGCCTGGTTTATTTCTGTCAAATAGCCACTATGCCTAGGCTGCTAGGGGTGTAGTCTGCAATGCCACATTAGGTAACTTCCCCTGAGCTGCTGGCTTCCAGCATGAACAGGTTTGGGAAGAGGTTTTTCCCATACTGTCTCCTTTCCCCAGTAGAAGAGTGTCTGAACTATAATGGTTAAAATAACTACACACCAATGTTCTCTGCTTTCGTCTAGAGGACGTCAAGTTTGCAAGAGACACAATTATGTTTTGGCAACATAAAAACTAGCTTCAGACAGAAAGCATAGCTCCAGACTCTGCCTCATTCTGGCAGAGATATGTGCATCTGTCATTACTTAAATGATGACCGACTTGGGCTGTTAGAAGATGAGGGGTCTTCTTACCTGTGTATTCTCAGTAAAAGATGTAGGTATTTGCTTACATCTTTCACTGTAAGAAAGAATGAGCTGATCATATAGTTGCTACACTTACAAAGTTCCTGATGATGTATATACAGCACAGAGCATGTAAACTGAAAAGTTCTTGAATGTATCTGATAGCACCCTCCTGCCCTACTGGTATAGTAAGTACCAGAAGTTTGCTACATCCCAGTCTAATGCCATAAAGTGATTCCGTTGGTTATCCTGGGCAGATGTGCTACATTCCAGCTTGATAGTCACAAATTCCTCATGCAAACTGGCAGACACCTTGAACCCACAGGGGGATCTCTGATGGATGAGTTCTGGTTTGCAAGGCACCCAGGGCAGGTGGCACACAGCCTGTCAGAGGCCAGTGCACCTCAGCTGCTGTCACAACAAAATACTCCTCTGAATTCATTTTCGTAGTACTTTAGAGGAATTCACTTCCACTTCAGTATCCATCACAGATGGGGTTTTCCATTTGATTTTTCACTTCTTTTGGTTTTTTAAGAACCTGCTCACACAGTACAAGTTTCATTTGTAAGTCACAGACTGGAAGAGTGTGTTTAAAAAGCTACTGCACACTTGTGGAGGTCTTTCTTATGCATCTCACACAGACACATAAGAATTGGTTTCTGCCACTACAGACTTCATCACCACTTCTCTCGTCATCATGTTTTCCCTGTGAGCCTCTATTACTAAGGGCCAGAGAAAGAATTTATGTCCTCCCCCTCCTCAGTCTTTCAATAGCTGTTGCATTTATAGCTAGCCTCTGCCCCACTGCCCTCACCAGCTCTCTGTATGTTTCCTGGTTTCACAGTGCAGAGCTGGAGAATCTGTAATCCACCAGACAAGTCACACACAAAAGCTGAAGCTGTGTTTTATTATGTGCATGTGTAGATTCTGTACATACTACAAATGCAAAAAACATGAAGCCAAAGCTTCAGAGAGTAGACTTTAATTTTTTTTATGTTTTAAACACTTCCTCTATATATCTTTTTTTTTCATTATTATTCCTGAAACACATACGAAAATAGCATTATACCGATCTGGCCACAGAATGAGGATCTGCTGATTGTAACCTACAATTGTTATCTGGTATTACTCCAAACAGTACAAAAGCCTGAAAGCTATTTTTTTGGAAAACAAAATTAAAACCTCTTTTTAAAACACAAATTGGTTGGTACTAATAACCTTCTACTCTTAAAACACTGGTTTAAAAAAGCACCCTCCCTGAACAACTCTATATTTATAGACCTTAAAGAAAACTACAGACAAGATAGCACCTTCTGGGGAAAAAAAAGATCCTAAACCTTAACACATCAGAAAAAAATTTGCCTTTTTATGACTAATTCACCAAATCTAAATGAAAAAAAATTAATTATAGGGAAAGTAGGTGGGAAATCTACACTTCTTGACCTAGAAGATCATATGGAAGAGAGAACAAGTCCTGATATGAACAGCTTTTACTATGGTTCCTATTTTTAATTTATGAAATTCACTGGCTTTGGAACAAAGCAAGATATGATAGTCATATTTCTATGTCATTGGGAATTACAGACTTGAAAGTCCAGTCCAATATTCATAAGGTTATTTAAGCTATACACTTGCCCTCTGTGATTTGTTTGTAGTAGTAAAAGGGCACAGTTACAGAATAGCCCTAGGATACCCTTTAGTTTTGGCAGCTTTATTTGGCAGCAGTAAAGCATTGAAAGCTGAACCTCTTTATATTGAACACAGTCTGGAAGATCACGTTTTTGTAGCCCCTACTGAAAACTTGGCTCCAAAATCACATACGTTCTTCTTCAGAAGTAACTTCTGAGTCAAACAGATTTTAATACAACATTGCATTCAAAGGATACTTCCTTCACCTGCTTGAACAGAGACTCTCTACAGTCTTGGGAAGCATGGTCTGACCTGTATTATGAGGTATTGCATCCTTCCATCTCAAAAGCTATTTCACTGAAATGGCAGAAAATAACCGCCAGTATGTGGTCAGTCATTTTAAAAAAATATTTCCATTACAGCTACAGTGTGCTCTCCCTTACATTTATAGAATATACAAACAGAAAAGTGTACACATTAAACACATGAATTATTTCAAATGTCAGAGCATGAGTTGGTCCTAAGTGTTCAAGTAGACTTGGCAAGATGGTATAGTAAGTATGAACATCTGGATAACGATTCAGGGGCATGAGCTGATAAATGGGATCATTAACTACAATACCTATCCCTGCCCTATAGATTAGGATGTAGGACACCCAAACAACCAAATTATCCCAAATTACAACAAAAAAGCATTTGAAAGAGCTGTAAATGGGAGAGGAAAAAATAATTCTGACCAAAGTATTCCAGATTTACTTATACTTATAATGTAGTCAAAAGACTTTCCTCCCAGTGTTTCATATCATTTTATTTTACAAAGACAAAAATCATCAGACAGGAAAACCACAGTAAGCAATGTTCGCCTTTGCCAAACAAAGAATTTACATAAAAGTCTGCAAATAGATTTAAAGAACCCAAAAACTCAGCCCAGCTTTTTTCAGCTTCTAAATCTGATGCACATTACTGTTTTTTGTTTAATTTCAGGTGGTTTCACTGCTACAAGATGAGACCTCATATACCAGAGAGACCAAAATATACTACCTCACTGTCATATAATTTAGGCTCAGTCATACCTCAGACAATATTTTTACAAGGTCACTTTGCAAAAGTATGTCTAGCCTATCCAAATGACAATATTATTTATGCCAAAGGTTTTGCTTTACAGATGGAAGTATTCCAACCACTGTTTAATAGGCTGTATGGAGAGGCTAAGAAAACATCATTTGTTGCACACACAGCTTAAGTATACAATATAGAACTAAAGTGTACAGACTGATCATTGGCAACACGGGCTAAAACTGGCCTCAGTGAAAAAAGCCACAAAAGCAATGAGCTTCTGAGTTTTCCTCTCTGATATTATTTTTGGAATTCCTGAGCTTAACCAGAAATATGAATGCACAAGTGAGAAATAGATGTGAATTCAGTAGCTACCTGGATATTAAAAATGCAAAAAAGATATTTTTCAAAAGGGACTTTGTAACACAGACATATGGCTTCACAAGCAGACAGGACAGCACATTCTCAGCTGCAGTCTCAAAACAGGGAATGGATAGGAGAGTAATGACCGGAACTCCAATAAAAAGCTTTTTAAAAATACTGAGGTGAAGACAACACAGTCTTCAAAGCCAAAGTAATTAGTACCAGGACCAAGTGTTTCTGAAGGCAATTAGAGTAAAACAAGCATGTTTCTTTCTTCTCAAGCTCTATTCTTAGAAAATTATTTTCATCCATAGACTTTACTTCTAGTCAATCTGTAACAGTTTTTCTGGCAAACTAATTCTTTAGGGGCTGAAACTTGTCATTGTTGCTGACTAAAATCATTGTGAACATTCCCAAGATTACAAAATCCACACCAGACAAGCTCTGCCATATACACCAGAACATTTTAGCATGTGAAAATCAGCTGACACCCAAACAATCTCAGTGCATCAGACTAAGTGTAATTAAGATTTGGAGGAACAGAACCACAAGAGGAGACCCCGAGGACTGAGGAAGGAGCTGGAAAAGTACTGCAGCTGTGTAAGAATCTTAGCCAGACAATCATGGTTCACAGGCCACTGCATAATATTCTATAATAGTTCTGCTTTCAATATGGAAAATTAATGTTTATTTACCCTACAGAACTGTGGAATACCTGCCATTCTTCCTCTGTTAAAGTGCCATTTAAGTCCATGCTTTCTGACAGCACCAAAACATGCAGAAATCTGGGATTTTTTACCATATGATAAAAACACCAGCAGGGTAAGCAACCTTTTTTATTGTTGTTTAATTTTGAGAATACTTCTTGTGAACTGTTGGTCAAAGCAGCAACATTACTGAGACTGGCAGCAGACGGTGGAGTGTTGCTCTTTCTGTCCTGGCCATTCTAATGTTTTGGTCTGATCTATATTTCACAAATATAAGTTTGTCTTTCAGTTGTCAGACTGCAGGTTTAGTTCAGGTTCCAGACAGGAGGGGGAGAGGCAAGTAAGGAACTTCCATAGTGACAAAGTGTTTGCAATTTCCACAATGTGGCTTTTGGAGTAGTAGTCCCTTGTGACCGCAGAAAGCCACAAGCATTCAGAGCCATTTGAGTAAGCCAATATAGTATCACGCAGCTATGGACAGACAGCATTTGGCTCCTGGACACTCTGTGTGGAATGTAGTTTTAGAAGAAAGATATGTTAAACTCCTGGTTAGAGGGCAAGTCCAAAGATATCTCACACAAAGAAAGACTCAGTGCCTCAAGTTATCTATTGATTTCTACCCTGAATACCTGAAGTACACACTTATAAATAGTATGAATGCACCTAAAAAGAGAGTTTGGAGGCTGAGGTGCTATTTATTCACAAACTAGTGAACTGATTATTGTGCACTATTGCGCACTAATTATTGCACTTCAGAAATATAGGCAACATTAGGAAAGGAGAATACAGGCTGCAATGCTAATAAGGGAAAAAAAGGGTGCTGTTGTGCAAAGGCTAAACAGGACCAAACGAAAGTCTAGAGTCCTTTAACAGCAGTGAATTAATCAAGAATGTTGAGTACCAAAGCTACACCAACATCTAATGGGCTACATATGAAACAAATATTCCTGAAACTTCTCTTTTCATGCTTTTTTGGCTCTCTGCATACATATAGCATCCTATTTCTACTGAGTTTCCAAATAATAATAACATAGCCACTAAACATCATTTCAGGTCAGAACAGACAGGACATAATCAGATATACTTCTGTAATTTAAGAGAGGTTTGTCTAACCTCCCTCCCTCAATACTCCACATATGGGTTTTTTCCAGTGCATGACTATTGTCTTCAGAAATATTTTCCTAAAATCTTACCTAAATGTCCCTTGCTGTAGCACAACCCGTAACTTCTTTTACCAGTCTGAATGAATAACCTTTTCTGCTCTGCAGCAGTATTTTACGTATTGAAAGATTTATCATGTCCTTTTTCTCCTCTGGAATAAACAATCCCAAAATTTTAGTTCTCTCGCTACATCATGTTTTGTGTATCTCTAAATCATTCCTACTAATCTTCTCTGGCTTTTCTCCCAGCTGGCCTACATTCTTTACCTGTGGTACCTAAAGAAAGCTGGGCACAGCAATCTCACCAAAGTCTTACTCGTGCTAAGAACAGAGGAATGACTCTTGACACACAACATCCCTGTCTGTTCACCCAAGCATGGGCTTTCCTTTCTCCTCCATTTGCACAGGATTTTTTAATGATGTTCAGCTTTGAACCTTTATAAATCTCAAATTCTTTGCTATTAACCTATTGATTAGTGGGTTTTTTGGTTTTTTTTTATTGTAGCAATTAATTATTCCCAAGAGTGGTATTTGGTATTCATCCATATTGAACTGCACTCTATTGTTTTGGTGTGTTTTATCAAATAGTTGCAAAAATTATGAATTTGTTTTGTTCTCCAAAATTCTTGGAAGCCCTCTAGCTGTAATTTCACCAACTCACTACTTCACAGATTGCTTATCAGAATGCCGTATGAAACAGGTCAAACCATCACATGGCTTGGCCATCACATCAAACTTCCATTACTCCTCTGCTACATGAAAGCCCTATTATCCTACACTAGACTTAAATTAGGCCATAAGAGTAAATTTATGCTATCAAAACTAAGATCAATTGCATCATGTTCTGAAGAATTATATGAGGGAGGAAAAAAAATCTACTCCTTGGAAGGAAAATATATTCTGAGATGCAATTTATCCTTAATATGATAAAGACTATGTAAGATAAGAAATGCTTTTCATACTTGACTGAATCCAGCAGCAACGAACCAAGCTAACACAGAGCTGAGGCTTAAAGCCTGATTATCCATTCAGTTACAGGCATTTCTCTTCCCCAGGTGTATCATGAACAATAGCAATATAACACCCGGCTGCAAATGGCAAGAATTACTATACCCCAAACCTCAAGTCCTTTAAACTGTCTGGATGAAAGTGTGAAAGTGAATAAGAAGCAGCTCTGGGTCTGAACAGAATGGTGTGAAGGAGGTAAACACTCCTGAGCTTTCTCAGTCTTTTCATGTTAGCAAGGCTACAGAGCTCCTTCTGAAAAAGGGAATCTGTAGAGGCTCCTTCCTTGTGTTGACATGGCAAATTGTGTCATGTATACAGAGTAACTAAAACAATTTAATTTCCTGTAAGTCCTCATATGAATGGTTATAATTCCTCATACCAAGGTAGAAAGTGAAAAGGAAAAGAATTAAAGTGTCAGAACTAATGTTCTCATCTGTTATTTGATAACTCATCTGCCATGTCTGCACAAAGGAAGTGAAGTGCCCCAGCAATTGTTTTTAGACAGATTTCACATGGTTTTTTACACTTTAGTCAAGTGTACTGCCACTGAGAGGAAGCTCACATACTACAGAGAAGGAAGATAAGGGAGATGCTAAGTGTGTGAAATACTTAGTTGTGACTGTGAATGTAAAACAGCATTTCACATTTATGAAAGCCAACGGCATATAGGGTGAGATAATGGGATATTTTCTAAAAAGGCCCCCAGCCTTGCATGTGAAAACAGAATCTATTCAGTCAGTGGTCAGGCTGAGGGTGAATCTCTCCTCTTTTATCTTCTGAAATATTGGACACATAATCAGAACACATCTTCTATCTGATTATTGTAACTAATCAGGTCTTTGCTGTAACTAGCCCTTGATTCTGGCACCTTTCCCTGCACATTAGTGAGACCTTAGATAGCTTGATTTGGCCATCTTCTCAGAATCAAATCACATATTTTTGTCAATGGGATCTGCTAGTTCATTAAACAAAATCCAAGGAAAACAATACATATTGTCTTGAAAAGTGTCGAACTGGGAAGCAATTGCCCTTCCTTGTTCCTGCTGGCATACCAGTACAGTTTAGGGGAATAGGGTTACCATACACTATTTTAATCCTGGAATTAGTAGAGCAATCTGTTTTAAGTAAAAAGTAGTGACAGTTGTTTCCTAAGAGATATTGGACATACAATATGATTACTCTTTGGTATCAACACAGTCTTCATGCCATCTGCAGAACTATCCCTTCCCATCCTCAAAATTTTGACTCTTCTTAAGTGAAACACTTCTTGAACAGAGCCACTGCTTTCCTCAGACCCAAATATGATATCATCTGAATAAATGAACACTTCTGCATTTCTTCAACAAGTTTTTTTCAGTGGCCATTACTTAATCAGAACAGATGTGGCTATTGTAAGAGTAGCTTGTGCCTTAGGACTCCGAATTTTCATTCCCCGGACAATAAGAAACAGCTGGCCAAACAACAGTCAGAATACATCTCCTACAAAAGACACACACCAGTCTCATTTTTTTGAAATTAGAAGATTTTTTAGCATGACAAACAAGACTGAAGCCTTCTACTATAGGAATTACAGAAAAAAAACCCTCTTCAGATCTAAAGAGAAAGGTTAAATATTCATTTTTTCATAACTGAATTAAAGCAGTCCTAAATCAAGGTTGAACTGGATTCATACTGTACTGCCAGCCTCGCCCCTCCCAAGCAGAACTTAGAACCTGTCAGGCAAAACAGCCATGACCAAGTGCTGCAGTCTGGGTTGTACTTCTGAGAAGCACATTGCAGAAGCTCAGTCTGTCTTAGCTGGAAACACCTGCATGTTGCTTCAAACACAGGGCTAACTTATCTCCTCTGTCTGCTTGCACCTCATTTATGCTTTGATGCTGTCCATTGAAAAACAATTGTTCTCCTGTTAGAGCAAAGCCCAAGGTGTCAGAGGTAAAGAACACTACTTCTTTATATACTGGTTGTACCAAACAGTTGCTTCTCTTTTACCTAACATACTATTTTTACTTACTTGATATTAGAAGTTACTGTTACCAAGAAGCTGTGTTTGTTTTGGGGTTTCATTTTTGGCCAAAATCTGTCTTGGAAGAAGACCAAACAGAAAAGCATATATTAAACCTTCCATCTTATTGCATGGGTTTTCCTAATATGACATTTTTCTCTTTACAAGTGTTTTTCCATAGTACCCATGCCAAACTTCTCTTAGGCTGTAGGGAGGCAGAAGACAGACAGGGACAATGCTATTTGAGAGCAGTTCGACTCAGTTCCAAAATACTACAGCTGCAGTCTCTTGCTACATTGGCCATGCTCACCAACAAAATTTAAACTAAGTGCTCGAAGACAGCACTTCATTCCCCTAGAATCCAACAGAGCATATCCCTTCTTAGTACTTGGAACCTGATTGCATTTTACATGCAGGTAGAACTAGGGGCTTAGGTATTGAATACTGGCCTGGTATTTCAAGAGCAGCTCTCAGGATTTTGGGTTTAGACTAGCTAGAGACCTAAAAGCCATTCTGAAGTACTTAAGAGTTTTGAAACTGACACAGTCTTGAAAGCTCTAAACATCAGACGACATTTCTAACGAGAAAAAAAAAAAATCATCATGCATTTTGTGGTGTTTAGAGGTAGTCTTCTGAATTCTCTTTCACGAGAATTCTGGGAATATTTTCTGAAGCAAACGGAGTTGTTGTGACCCAAGTGCAGGACCCAGCACTTGGGCCTATTGAACCTCATACCAATTTTTCTCCTTTTCTTGGGAACCCAATGTAGGAAGGGTGTGGACCTGTAGAAAAAAGTCCAGAGGAGAGCCACAAAGTTAATCACAGGACTGGAACACTTGTCCTATGAAGACACACTGAGAGAGTTGTGGTTGTTCAGCCTGGGGAAGAGAAGGCTTCGTGGAAATCTTGTATCACCCTCTAGTACCTGAAGGGAACCTACAGGAAGGATGAGAGGGACTTCTTACAAGGGTCTGTAGTGACAGGACAAACCAAGGAGTGTAGATTTAGATTAGATGTTAGGAAGAAATTCTTTACTGTGAGGGTGGTGAGGCACTGGAACAGATTGCCCAGAGAAGTGGTGAATGGCCCATCCCTGGAGGTGTTCAAGGCCAGGCTGGATGGGGATATGAGCAGTCTGGCCTAGGAGAAGGTGAACCTGCCCATGGCAGGCAGGTTGGAAGATTATAAGATCCCTTTCAATCCAAACCATTCTGTGATTCTATGATTCTAAATCCATTTGATGCACAAAATAGATTGAATGCAAATACTATTAAAATAGATTCAGATCAATTTTCTTCATTTATGAACATCTGAAGTTTGATACCATAATGATATATGGTATCATCATATATCATTGGAGGTTGCTGAAAGAAAAGTCTCTGGGCTGATTACAGCTTTCTCTCCTTCACCACAATCAATGTATTATGGCAAGATCAGAGAGTTAGTATTGCACAAAAATTAATTGTGAATGGTAAGGTAAGGCATACGAATGTTTTCTCTCTGAAGAGAAAGAAAAACATGTTTCATAAAATAAAAACAGGTTTAACAGCTAATGGGACAGAAGAATACGACTAAGGTCTCATTCAATCTGTTCTCATATAAATCAACCTTACAGCTAAAAAAAGACATTGCTGCTGTAGAAAAGTTATTCTCTCTCTCCATCTTCTTAGAAACTGTTGAATGGAAAGTCAGCTCCCATCCAAGGAGTCACCAAGGAAAAATTTTATTCTTAGCCTGTAAACTTAATTACTTTGATGCCTTAAGAGGCCTCCCAGAAACAGAGACTGGACAGGAGTAAAAGAATAAAATAGGTATTTATTTGAAAGGCCTTCAAAGGTACACCCTGGGAGCCAGAGGCTACTGCCAAAATGGACCCCAAGATGGATGACAGGACATGAATCCTTCACACCTTTATAGGTTTGGTTCATTTGCATATCAGGGTTAATTCTCCAATTAAAGCTTCAGTGAATGATGCAATTTCCCCTCCGCTTGCCCCCCTTAGAAGCTCTTTGGATTATACTTTTTGGGCCTAGGACGGTCTGGGTGTCCTTGGAGAGCAGGCCCGGAGAGGCTTTGTTATGTCTACCTAGCATGAGAGAGCAGAAATTAGCAAGATACAAGAAACCTCAGAGTTACACTCTAAGCAGTACAGAATCAGGAGAATATAAAAGTTAAAACCTAGGCATCAACTTCATGAAATTAAAAAAAATAAATAAATTACCATATGAAATATGTTGTAGTCACTCTTTCAAAATAATTGTCATCATACTTTCTATTCTGGAGTCATTACTGGACTTCTGTATAGCATAAAAGGTCTATTTAGAATTATGTATAGCACAAGGAAAGGAAAAATTATGAGGGGTTAAAACCCAAATAAATTATCCAGCTCAATTTCTCTCTCATTTTCTCTCTCCTTTTACCTTTTTAGAGTTTCTTTAAAAGTTCCTTTCTCCTTGGTTTCCCTTTTTTTCAGATTTCTTCTTTTGGCCACCTTCGATTATTTACCATTAGTCCTGGTGAACCACGGAGTTTCCAATTGACTGGAAATTAGCAGGTATGATGCCAACCTACAAGAGGGCCTGGAAGGCAGATGCAGAGAACTACAGGCCCATCAGCCTGACTTTGGTGCCAGGGAAGGTTATGGAGCAAATAATCCTGAGGGTGATCATACAGTTCATGCCAGGCAACCAGGGGATCAGGCTCAGCCAGCACAGATTTGTGAAATGCGGGTCCTGCTTGACCAACCTGATCTCTTTCTATGGCAGTGTGCCACTCTTAGTGGATGAGAAAAGCCTGTGGATGTTGTCTGCTTGGACTTTACTAAAGCCTTTGACACTCTCTCCCACAGAATTCACGCAGAGAAACTGGCCACTCATGGCTTGGCTGGGTGCACAGTTCATGGCTTAAAAACTCTGAATGGCTGGGCCCTGAGAGTGGTGGTGAATGGAGTTACATCCAGCTGGTGGCTGCTCACAGGTGGTGTTACCCAGAGCTCAGTACTGGGGCCAGTCTTGTTTAATATCTTTGTTGATGACCTGGACAATGGGATTGAGTGTCAGTTTGCAGGTGACACCAAACCTGGGTGGGAGTGCTGATCTGCTGGAGGGCAGAGGGATCTGGACAGGCTGGATCATGGGCTGTGGCCAGTGGTGTGAGGTTCAACAAGGTCCAGTGCCTGGTCCTGCCCCTAGGTCATAACAACCCCAGCCTGAAGCAGAATGGCTGGAAAGCTGCCCACAGGAAAACGGCCTGGGGATGCTGGTGACAGTGGCTGAACATGAGCCAGGGTGTGCCCAGGTGGCCAAGAGGGCAAATGGCATCCTGGCCTGGATCAGCAATGGTGTGGCCAGCAGGACCAGGGCAGTGATTGTCCCCCTGTACTGGGCACTGGTGAGACCACACCTCGAGTGCTGTGTTCAGTTCAATTCAGGAAGGACATTAAGGTGCTGGAGCAAGTCCAGAGAAAGGGAACAGTTCTGGGGAAGACTCTGGAACACACAAATCATATGAGGAGCAGCTGAGGGAGCTGGGGGTGTTTAGCCTGGAGAAAAGGAGGCTCAGGGGAGATCTTATCACTTTCTACAACTGCATGAAGGGAAGGTGTAGAAAGGTGGGGTCTGTCCCTTCTCCCAGCTAACAAGTGATAAGACAAGGACCATCTTGGCTTATGAGCTCAGATTAGGTATAGTTTATCCACAAATACTGAGAGAAAGGTCGCCTTTTATGGGATCATCTAAAATCCTTCATCATCCATCCAAAATAAAGGACCTCTACAGCTTCCCTAGTGGATTTGGGCAATAGGAGATGACTCAAAAAGGACAGAGAACATAAACAAGGAACACTAGCAATATATAAGACGTAAAAGATGCCCCCTTAACACAGAACTTACTATGGAAGTACAATAAATCCGTCAGAACCCAATGTTCTTTTTGTTTTTAAATTAGGAAGATAATAGGCTTTCTCTCCAGAACATCAGTGAAACCCATTCATTATCAGAGTTTTCAGAGTGATATAACTAAGACATTACTGCCTTAGGGAAGGGAGAAGTTCTTTTGAACAATACAAAACAACAACAACAACAAAGAAGACATTATTTCCTGTCTCTTGGTGCTTCTGCAGGTTCTTTCAACAAGCAGCTACTCACTCCCTCCATGTGCAGGAACCATGTGCAGTGACTTCACCCAGTCTCTCCTGGACTAACATAAGGTTACCAGAAAAATAGCAATAGAGGCTGGAAAAGCAATAAATGAATATAATAAATAAATAAATAAAAAGAAAGAAAAAATACATGTAGATCAACATTTATGAAAGGGGATGTATTACTGAAAGTGTCTGGAAATCAAATAATTTGTTTCATCTGCAAATGACAGATTATCATTTGATAGATCTCAGAGGGAAAGGACAAGCGTAACTAAACCTTTATAATTAATACTTTTACTTTACTTTACATACTTTTTCATTACATCGTATTACTTTTACTTTTTTAATTTTCATATGCCGAAATAGGACCTGATTGTTTAGACAGATTTCACATTTCCCAGTCTCCTGTGGGATTCATTTGGACTCAGACATTTGCACTCAGCCAATATTCATTCCATTCCCTCTCCCACACTGAGTAAGGTGTTAGCACACACAAAAAAAAACCCTGCAAACAACCAAAATGAACAAAATATACCACACACAAACTTTAGAACATGCAGTGAGAGCTTTGAAAACTGCAAGCAGTGTGACTGTTTGGATAGTGATAGGACCAATACGCTTTTTCATTTTTAGTTCTAAGCAATCAGTAAAAAGAAATTTGAATCACTTGGCAAGGAAATACATATTTAGAGTTATTGAAATAGATACAGGTAAAATTGTATAGATCCCCATTTAGTTACATGAGCAGTGCTTCTTGTGTGCCATTTTGCAAACAACAGGCATCATAATCATAAAATAACATAAAATTCTGGGGAAAAAAAGGAGAATCAACAAGGGAGAAAGGGATCAGGTTGTCAGAAATTCATGTTTCCCAGAGAGGAAATGAACAAGATATATGTGATGAAATCAAAGTATTTATAACATATAAATGAGACAGTTCCTAAATGGAAAAACAACTAAGAAATGATAGCAAAAAAGAAAGAAAAAGAAAGAGAGAAAGAAAAAGAGAGAAAGAGAGAAAGAGAGAAAGAGGAAAAAAGAAAAAGAAAAAGAGAAAAACAAAAAGAAAAGTATGTCATTAAAACAAAAAGAAATTATACAGGAGGAACACTAGCTGATCAAAGTAGGAAACCAGTGATAGATGGTCAATATGTTGCAGGTGTCAATTTTTTTTTTTCTTGACAATCCACACAAAAAGAAAGACGGTAACATCCTAGGGACTGAGGTATGTTTTGTTAAGCTTGGGCGATTGAATTGTTGAAAAGCTTTACCTTCACCATAAAATAGATAAGAAAGCAATTTGAACTCCTGAAAGCCAACAAAGCACTAGACCCGGATGACTTAAATACCCAGTGGAAGAGAGGAGAACTGTAAACCTTACAGAAAAGATTTATGACAGGTTACTGGGAACAGGGTGTTACAAAAGGGCTGGAGAAAGAATTGATGCAATTACCTTCAATAGAGGAAGGAAGGAGCCAGAGAACAAATACATTGAGCTGTAGACACAGATATAGGAAAGGCTTGCTAGAAAAGATAAAAAATTTGTGTGACACTGATACAAGATACGGAAATAATGAGAAAGGGAAGATAGGGAGCTCACATTTGCAAAGCTTATTTTTTGTTTCTTTGGATATCTGTTCACCTTTAATATTGATCACCTAACAATAGAAAAGGGCATATGCAGTAAAGGCCGTTTATCTGTGTTTAAGGCAAGAACATATCTGTATTCATGTTGATTGTTACAGGGCATTTTTAGTTGAAGAGAGCAGTTCTTCCTGATAAAGAACCTATCAGACAGCTGCATCACTCAGTAGAACATGAATGTGTTCACTCCAATGGCAGGCTCCAAACTCACAGAAGCAGAATTTAATTGAATAACCCAGCAGATACATCTGACCACTTAAGAGGCATTTCAGAAGTGCCACAAGCCGTGAAGATATGTAAATAGCCCTCAGAGATTATGGGGCAGCAGCAGAAGACCACTGAAAGACGTATGAGTCACAACTCAATGTTGAAGGGACACTTTCAGAAGTGTCTTTAATAAGTAAGCACTTTTATAAATGCAGACACCACAATTTGCATGGTCAAAGTGAGTAAAAGGGAAAAAATTTAAAGAGATTAATCTCTTAAGGCCAAAAGACTAAAAACAGTAAGTGAATGTGCACAATCCCTTCCCTTTCTCTCCCAAAGCACTCTAAATTACTGTTCATTTACTCTGGAGGACATTAATTTGTGTTTTTAATTTTTACTTTCTTTTTATAACAATTTACTAGCCTCAGAAATTGAAGAATATCTAAGATCAGAGTGTCAGAAATACCTAATTACTGTTCTCTATTTGTCCACTTAGACTCTTGAGTACAACATTTGAGCTTCCAAATTAAAAAGACTCCAAACACCAATTTTCTTGCCATAATGTGTTTTGGCACATGGAGTTGAGAGTCAGGTAGTCACTTAATCCACTAACGTCTTTAAAGATCTTCTCTCATACCACTTCACATTACTAGTGGAGAAAAGTACTATACCACCAATGCATGGAGCATATTTTTTCAAAACAGAAGTATGAACATTTTTTAACAAGATGAAGCTTAGAAAAGCATAGCCATAATCATAAGAGGCAGAGCCACAGAGCAGCCTTTATACTTAAATAAAAGCCTTTACCCTTTTTATCAGCAAGCCTGTGCACACTCTTGTCCAGAGTTTGTCACACAATTTATCTTTTCCAAAGGGAGAAAGAGTTTCTGTGGGAAGTGGTGTTAAAAGACTGGCACACGTCATCAGTATGCTACAATTAAAGAAATACCACTTTTAGTTTCAGTGAAATGTTTAGTTCATTAAGTGGCACCTCTAACTGCCCTAATCACCATGTCAACTTCTTATTATGAACAACATTTCTGATCATCAGAAAACTAAAATAAACTTGAAACATATGTATCATAGAGTCATAGAATGGTTTGGGTTGGAAGAGACCTTAAAAGTCAGGAGGGTTCTATAGTTCTATGGTTCTATGACAGGGGTGCCACCCACTAGACCAGGTTAATCAAAGCCCCATCCAGCCTGGCCTTTGATAACAGCAGTGATGAGAAAGAGCTGGATTCACTGAGGAAAAGAAAATCCAGAAGCAAAGAAAGTTCTACCATGCAATAAAAAATGTCCATACAAGCACCAGTGAATTGGAATCTGGTACCACTTTTTTTTTTTTTCCTGTCTTCTAAAAATGCCTGAAGTATTTGTGTACTAAATCTGTGTACCAAGATCACAGAAAGAGTTTTCATATAAGGTCATACATCAATTAACACACAAATTCAGCAGAACTATGCTTACCATAGAATAGGAAAACACACTTGGAAAAAAGATGAAGTGCACTGAATCAGGGAAGTTGTGACAGATGGACAAGAGCAGTGCTGGAACTTCAATACAACTCATTTTTAAATGTAAAAATTGTGAGAAGAGAAACAATAAAAACAGCCATCTTAGCATCTCCAATATTTTGTAAGGACAGGTCTATGTAGCACCACTCTGAATTGTCATCATCTGTCATTTAATGCCTGTGTATTCTAAACTACACAGTTAACCTCACTGGAAGCTAAGAACCTATGGATTGTCTTTCCACTCCCTATTCCTACCATTTTCTCACAGCCTTTGAAAACGTTGATTGAATGAAGAAATTAACATAGCTGGCATTGTAAGTGCTACACGGCAATATGGACCATTTGCTAGTTATACACAAGATGAAAAACAGGAGTTGTGATGGTTTTTGTCTCTACACAGAATAGCTTCTAATTCAACTTTTGACGCACTTTCTCTGCATATACTACTTTTTTTTTCTTTCTTTCTTTTTGTTTTTTACCTTATGTTTTCATTCTTCATTTTACCAAGTCAGACTGTATCATCTTGGATAGCCTCAGGGGCCTCTGAGCAATCAATTGCAGAGTACAAAGGTTGAAAAAGCAACTGCAGGTGCAAACTATGCTATCTCTGATCGCATATGGTGCATTGTAATCATCCATTTCTTAAGGCTTCAAAAACTCCAAGCTGACCTTGTGCTGTATAAACCATGACACTTTCACAGAACTATCCTTTTCAGCTATTGATTTTTTTGCATAAGCATGCATTAAATCTTTTTGTTCCTTTCCAAGCTTCCAAAGTGTATAGCTTACCCCAGAGGGATGAGAAGCTAAGAGAAATTTGGAAGATAGTAGAAAAAACCCCAAACACCCAGTTTCTATATTCTAGCTAGTCAAAACCCATAAAAATCAATGCTTATCCTCGGGATTCATCCCTCTTAAAACAATTTCTGACATTATTTAAATGCAGTGCAAGTTTTGCAAGAACATTCAGCTCTCAAATACATTGAAACAGATTTTTTTTCTCATTCATAATCTTATTTAATTAGCCCAAGTACAGGAAAATGTTACAAGGCTGACCTTCTGGCAAACAAACAGAAGTATTTTTTGGTTACTGTCAGGACAGGGGAAGTCAATATATTTAGCTCATAAGGAGGCTCAAGACTTGCATCTGTTTAGATACCCCTCAAAACCTAGTTCCTTAAGCCACCCTACCTATGTCTGTAAATAACTAGTTACCAAAGTTATTAAGAAACTAACTTAGATTTAGGCGTGTACCTAAATGCATGCCACTTTAGATGCATTAAACAGGAGTGGACTAGATTAATCCTTACGTGCAGAATAGAGATGTTGACTTTTTCTCACTTGTGGGTATATGCACTCAGACCACATATATTTCCAAGCAAGATACAAAGGGTGTATCATCATTATCTCCTACCCCTTCATCCAGGACATGGGAGACCAGGGTGCAGTGTACTTACATCTGTCCTGAGGTTTAGAATCCATACCTCACCTATGCTTTTTCTCATAATTTTTTCCCCAAACACCAAGCTGTGAGATACCTTAAGCAAGGGGTGAAGGCATGTGCCACTAAGGGAGATATCCCATTACCCTGACACAACATGGTCCTGTGCATCTAGCCATTACATATTCTTGGAAATTCCCCCCATAGTATTTGTTTACATGGCATTTTGCAGGCAGGCACATGAAAATTCCACCCAAACAGAGCCAGCAGGACATACGCCAGCTCTGAATGAAAAGCCATACTGTGCATTTAGCACGTTATTGAGCCTCAAATGATAAACTCCACTCAGCAGTAAGCAACTTTAAATCCTGGCATATTTTAAACTTTTTACTGTTTAATTTCAAAAACCCCAAAAATGTCTGCTTACAATACATTAAATATCAAGACTAAGAATTTTCCTCTATAGCACTTCTGCAGGACTTATGCTAATGCTAATAATAAAGTACTAGCTTTCATTTTGTGTCCCTGTCTGTAAGAGGTAAAGACTCACACTTTGACAATTTGTCAGCTTTTTGTAAGACGGTAATGCAGTCTGAGATCTTGGGAGGAGCAGCCTGTGCAGGCAAGAAGTTCATACTTGATGTGTCAGTCAAAATGACCGAGGTGTTTCTGAGAAAAAAAGGCTAGAAAAAAAATGGAGAGCTTAAAAAATACATGATTTTACTGAAAATACCCATCTTTGACTTCCCTCTTCCCTCACCAGCTAGATTTATGAAAATCACTGTCAAAACATCCAAGATCCACATAGAGGACAGCAGCCTGTTATTGCTGCCAATTACTTGCTTACTTCAAAGCACTTGCTTTGATAGGCCGAAGATTTCAGTCTATTTAGAATGAAAAAAACACCTTGGAGAAAGCAGTATGATTTTCAAAATCAATCACCCAGGAGTTATTACCATTCAGAAAGTTATTTACAACCATCCTGTCCAGTTTCAGATAAGAACTAGCAATTATTTGTGCATGCTTTTGAAATTCTCAATTTGCCTATTTGAGAAATAGGTTTCAGATCACAAAGCAGTTACACAAACACTTAGAAACAAATCCCACATCACCAGTCCAACATTCCTCTCACAACAGTGTAACATTTTGTATATACTTCAGCAGCAGGACAGTCATTAAAATTTCTGCTTACTGTTGGGAGCCTGAAACTTGCTCAAGAGTCCTTCTAGTTCAAGGCAGGTAGGGGTTGTGAACAAGCCACAAGCACAAGTGACATTCAATTCTGAACGTGCTTGTATTAGTGAGAGAAGGGGCTGAATCTGAGCAAAACCTCAGGGCAAGTTCAGTATTACATGTATCATTTTATATCCAAGACAGAATTTGGGAGGATTGAGTCTTATTCTTGATGTGAAGTATGAAAGTCTTCAACAGATGAAAGGAAAAAGTCATTCAGGAGTTCATCTAAGTTAACATTGTAACTATGGAGTTAATCCTGAGGTTGGGTAAATAGCTATTTACTTACTTGTCTAACATTTTCTTGTGCAAATGTTGATTCCAGTCTAAGAGACTAAACACCACTGCATTCCTTTCCTGTGAACGTGGCAATTCCTAAAACTGAGAGAAGTAACAGCATTTCAGCAGGGAGAGCCTGAACCTCAGGACACTCCCTATGAGTCTGCAACCCTCCCTCCCCTCATCTGTCCATGATGTTATGTTGCATACTTTAATGATCACAAAACAATTTTTCATTAATGACCTCTGCCCCATTCTGTACGTTTGAAACTTGGAAAGTGAATCAAGGCTGCATATGAAGTACAAAAGGCTGTCTTCTGAAAGCACTTTGCTTGGCCAAAAAAGCTGGGAGAAATATTTGAACAAAGCCAGAACTGCAGAAAGAAGAGTCTGGTTTCATAGTCAGGGCTGATAAGTGATGATCTAGAGCATTTTTCTCTGGACCTATCTCTGCATAACACTTTCATATTAGTGAATGCTATAGAATGGCGTACAATGCTACATGGGAGAAAAAGAGGGAGGGAGGGAGGGAAGAAGGCAGGAAGGCAGGAAGGCAGGAAGGCAGGAAGGCAGGAAGGAAGGAAGGAAGGAAGGAAATCTGGAAACTGGACACAAAAAGTGGATTATAGCATTGAATTGCAAGACTTAGCTCTGATCTATTAAATTGTGAAATATGGGACCAATTAACCTGTTTAAAGTGTTTTGAAAATATTAGTGATACCTGACTATTATTTGAGAATGCTTAGATACCATTGTGTCAATTTCCATAAGAAACAATCAGGAAGTTAATAAAACTATTTACTTAGCATAATTTTAAAAAGCACAGGAAATATGGTCAGGTGTAGATGTTGATTTGCTTGTTATTTCATCAACAGTTATAGTATCAGAAGTAGCAGAGCAAATAAAGTTGCATAATATATTTGGCCCTATGTGCAAAACTCCTATACATCGTATTAAGGACCTGCTTAAAAATGTTGAGTTTCGTTACCAACAGAATCCAGAATTCCAAAGAGTTTTCCTGTTAGCACAGTCATCCTGGTCAGTAATTATTAAATTTCAAAAGCAGAAAAATAACAGCAATTCTGTTATAAATCTGGAATTATAATTGTTATTTTTTTATACCTTATTATTTTTATACTGTCATTAACAAGTGTTAGATGAAGATAAATGAGAGTCCATTTTCTCTTATTCTGTGCAGAGCTTCTGAATCTCTAAAATATCTAATACAATCTTCTTTGTCTTAAACACAAAAAACTACATTTACAATTTTACATTTTTAGAACTTCATTAATGAAGTAGCTTGCACTAAGAAAATACTATTCATAGTCCTGTTTATTTTCTAAGGTTTCACAGAACAAGTCTTTAACACTTTTTAAAATGTAATTTTTTTAGAAAATTAATGTCAAATAGAAGAACCTCAGCAGTTTGCAGTAGAGCTCATTCCTCAGGACAGAAAGTACATTCCTTCTTTGTGGTCTGTAAAATACAGAGAACCCTATTACAAAAGTTGACAAGTAATTACAAGGTCAAATAAAGATTTTACTCTTTTTTCCTCTTTCTTTGTTATAAACTGCCTTCAGCTGATACTAGTTTGACCACAAGGCTTCAGGCTACATATATTCCAAAATCATTGCAAAACACTAAACAATTAAATTGTGATTTTTCTCCTCTTCACAGACAAATTGTGGGTTTCCTACATGGATTAATCTTAAAATGAGCTGGTTTGTTTCTTCTCCTGCTTACTTTACACTTTACCCCTTCCTTGGTTTTTTTTAATTGCACTAGATCTGGGAGAAAGAAATTTTCCTCTCTAACACTGAACTCCAGGTTGACCATGATTGAGAAATCTCTCCCTAAAAATTGAGTGAAAGTGAAGTGTGTCTTTGGTTTTGTAAGTGAAGTTTAGGTTCATGACCACCTGAGGAACCAGATCATACATAAGTCTTTGAGGCCTGATGAGATCCATCCTAGAGTCCTGAGAAAATTGGCTAACATAGTTGCCAAGCCCCCTCTGTGATGTATGAAGTCAGGTGGAGACCCCAGTGAAAAAAAGGGAAATATTGCACACATTTTTAAAAGGGTGAATGGAGGATCCTGGGAACTACCAACCTGTCAACCTCACCTTGACACTGTTTCCCACAACATCATTCTCTCTAAACTGGAGAGGAATGGATTTGATGGGTGGACTGTTAGGTGGACAAGCTGGATGGTGACCTGCAGAGGCTATTGCTCAACAGTCCAAATGAAGATCAATGATGACTGGTGTTCCCCAGGGGTCTGTAATGGGACCAGTACTGTTTGAGATCTTCATTAATGACATGATGAAGAGACCAAGTGCAGTCTCAGCAAGTCTGCAGATGACACCAAGCTGAGTGGTACAGCTAACACCTGAGTGATAGGATGTCATCCAGGGGGACCTGGACAAGCTTAAGAAGTGGGTCCACATGAACCTCAGGAGGTTCAACAAGACCCAGCACAAGGTTTTTCACCTGGGTTGGGTCAAACCCTGGTATCAATACAGGCTGGAGGATGATCAGATTGATTGTTTACTTGTGTTGAAGTACAGGTTAGTTCTTCAATTTTGTTGGTATAAGAAACTAGTACAAAGCATCCCAGACTAAGTATGACTCTTCATCTCTCAATTTTGCATGCTTTGATAATTGCTCTTAATCACAGGGCTGTGTTTTATCTTTAAATGTCAGTTCATAGCAATGAGGTAAATATCTGGCTAATAGGGTTGTAATGGACTCCTTTTTGTTCCCTCCCCTTCCTCAAAAAACTTCATGTCTAAGTTTGACGGTGGCCTGTCTCCCTTCCTCTTAAAAGGAATGTAGAAATCTGTGTTTCAATAGATGCTCCTTAAATGGTAGCTTTCTCCATGTTGGCAACATCAGCAACCCTTCTGATTTAACTTATGGAGAACAGGTCTAAAATATATGGTAGACAGATCGTTTACATATGTTCAGTTCCAAAATATGCCTTGTTGTATAGTACAATGTAATATATTATAGAAGTATTCGTCTTGGTTCAAGGTAAACAAGAAGTGCAAAATAGTATCTGCATATATTAGTTGAAAGGTAAAAAGAAATAAAATCAAAATAATTTGACCAAATTTTGGTGTCTTGTTTACAAGTTGAGTAAAAATATTGCTACTTCTTGGTACTTTTCCTTGGCATACCTGCACAGTTTCTCCCTAAATTAGAAGCCAAATATAAAGACGTAATGCTAGCCCAGATTTACAGAAATTAAATCCCACCTAAATTTTCGTAACATGTTTCTTACTAGCTCACTACCAAGGCCATAGCAGTTGATCAAAGGCTGTACAAAACCCAGTTACAGGCTTGCAGATGGATCACTGAAGTAGCACACTTGATAGGCCTGCAGGCATTTAGGTGGAGGCCTGATTAATTTGTTCCCAAGAAGCGCATCTAAACAGATTTCATCCTACAAGTAGGCCACCTTTTTATGAGACTGCAGCTGAAGACACACATTTGTCTAATTTTCACAGCTCTGAAATAAAAATTCTGTTTCCAATTTAAACTAAAAAATTTGCAGAAGCTTTTTAGGAATGCAGATATTCCCTTCATTAAGAATGATCCAGGAATGTCTTGATTTCTGTCTGCCGTATCTGATAATGAAAATTGTATCGAGTCAAACACATTGTGAGACTACTCCCTACATACAAGATCCTCCCCTTCTACTTAATTCTTTCCATTTTTCAGGAAGAACCAGACAAGGTGGTCATTCCTCAGGAGCCCTTGATTTGGCTTCTTGTGTGCAGATGGGCATTTAGTGAGCTGCTGGTTCCTCTGATGGGCTTGGCAGCCCCCCCCCTCCTGCCATTGTCTTTTCTGAGCTCCTTTGTGGGTGTTTTGTCACATAGCCTATCACTTAGATATAGAAATAAAGAAATAGGCAAAGAATTTGAAAAAAAATATTCATTTTTAAGGATGCTATTCAGTTGTAGCATACCTAGAAAATTACTATCTATAATTTAAGCTTTCCATTTATCCTCAGCAGTCTCAAGCTGTAATGATGACGACAGTTACAAAAGCACTGTTGGAAGCCAGGAAGTAAAGTGAAGATAAAGCAGTGCTTAAAAAAGAAAATTTCATCTGGTTTTGCACTTTTCCCTTTTTTTCTCTCATACTACTGCTTTGCTCAGCTGATCTTAAAAGACATATTTTGAACACACTCTGAGCTGTATTTTTCCTGGGCTTGTCCTATGCTTAGCTTCATCTTTTCAGAAAGCTTCTGCCTGTTTCAATATCACATAGCAAGTGACAGATATGTGATGATAAGTAGCATTAGATGGGATAAGTATACATTCTGACTGTGGGTTTCAAGTGAAACCTCACTTGGACACAGAGAGTCTGATTAGAGCCAAGCGTTTAATTTTTTTCTAGATCTCACAAGTTCTGGCACAAACAGTAGGTACCTCAACTTCTTCCACTGCTTTTAGAATAAGACAGAGTTCAGTAATGCACTAGAAATTCAGTAAATATAACATCAAAGGATTTTTGGCTTCATCTTAATAGAGAGGCCAATGAACACATTATAAACGTGCAAGAAGGGGAATCTCACTTTACTGCCTTTGGTCTAAAATTCCCTGGGATAAGGAAAAGAGAAACCATAACTGGTCTTTTCTAACTAGCATAGCCTAAGTTTGACCATTAGCAATGTCTTTTTATTACGATTACTAGATTTCTCTTTTATAACACTGTTCCTCAAGTGATCAGCAACTCAGCAAGACAGCAACTTTAAACATTTGGCAGTTTCTTTTTACCACCTGGGCTTGCAGCGTCTATAGTTCTTTGAACATCAAGAATATAGCAACTGAGACTAAACCTAGCAACGTTTAAACTACTGCTCTTTCAATTTATTATCAGCTCTTTAAAAAAATCAGTATCTACATGAAAGCAGATTATTAATAGAGCTTCTGCTTCTCTGTCGGTCCTAAAAGGGCTCAAAATACTAATTACACAAATGCAGGATCTAGTCTCCTAGACTAACAGAGCTCAGTGATGACCATTTGAATTGCCTCTTAATGTGCACACATGCCAGAGAACTGCTGGATTTCAAAGCAAAGGCTGTCAGAATGACACTTTATCTTCTGAAAGGATCTTCAGACCTGGCTAGTCAGGCCAAATCTTTACTTATTCTTGCTCTGCTAATGTCTGCATAATCTACAACCTCTGAAAGGTAAATTTTCACCTAATTACCAGGTACCAAATGCTTGCTGTCTGTCATATCAGAGAGGTGACCTCCCTTGTCATCCTGAAAGGAACATCAGTAAAACTGCATTAACTACCTGAAAATTAAGACTATCTCAGCTCTAAGTCATTGTAGTCCCAAAGGAGTTACTTGCTCTGTTTGGCACCATCAGCACTGAAGTTCTTCTGACTGATGGCAGGCTTAGTTATGGGTTCCCAGTACTATGGGATCAGACCAAGCCTATTTTACTACCTGTTTGCTTTAAGCAGAGATCTAAAAAACAATGAAATTACTAGGGAAAAAGTGTTACTCTCCATCAATGATAAAAAACCTTTTCTTCTAACCTTCAAAAGGGATTACAAACAGCAACCATCTTGTATATCTTACCCTTTATTGAATGCCCCACAGGGTAAGAGATAAACTGTTAAAATTATATATATAATATTAAAATTATGCAATATAAATAGAGAGAGAAAGCATAGACTACAGGACTCTGCAACACCATGGTCAGCCTGGGATCTGCCTTTGTATGTTCCTAATTGCTCTCATACAACTTTGTTGAGTAAAACAGAATGTCTAGAATTGACTAAATGTGATCACTTGCTCCACACAAATCCCCATGAACTAAATGGGCTTGCTGCTTTTCCCAGCTCCAGATCAGGCATCCCCTGTGAAATTCAGGCATCTGTATGGACCACTTTATCACTTCAAGAAATCAGCTCATGATAGCACCACAAAGACCTCTTGAAAAAATTTGGGAGCAACTTCCTATTCACTAGAACTGTATGCTCAAACCCCAAGTCACAGGAACATCATCAAGAGACTTATCTTCCTTCAGACAGAATTGCTCTAACAGCAATGCCAGAAACACCCTTCCAAACCTCAAAGGAAACATCAAAGAACACACTGACAACCTTCCTTAACTTCCCCCACGGAAGGCTCCCAACAGGCACAGGCACCCAAAGGCAGTTTTGAGAGGAAATGGAAGAGTGTGAATAAACCCAGTTTACAGCCTGACATCGACTTCTATCAGCTTTAGAAAGTGCCTGAGGTTACCTAGGACAAATGGTTTCTCAAACTCTCAGCAAAAGGTTCACAGATGGTTTCCAAACTTTTTCAAACCTTTCTGTATTTCCAGTGCCCAGCTGGAGTATGACTGATGAAGAAGTCAGTTCCCTAATACACCCAAAATAGCCGAGGAAACACAACAGGACCTCAGGAGGAAAAAATTCTAATTCTACTTTTGTTCCACAAGCATTTTGGAGTCTCTGATTTGCAAATGTTCAAGTACTTTGTTTGTGTACAGTCCAATACCTATTTGTATATGGCCTTTTAGACAGATGTCAATATTTTTTTGCTGTCAATAAGCTGCAATTGCACGTTAACTATGCAGCGTGTGGATCATGGTGAAAAATTTTGTTTCAAAGTTGTCTCTCCAAATAATGTTTTGTGAGTCTTCTTCCTTGTGCATGTATATATTTTTAAAACAGACTGGTAACAGCTTTTAGATACTGACTTGTTATTTTAGTTCTAAGTCAGAAATGCTGTTTGTGCTTCTCTTTTTTTAAATTGGAACTGAAAATCCAACATATTCTTCAAATCTCCTCACCCTAGCACTTCCTCAACAGCTGCCTATCAGAAAAATGTATTCACTCTGGAACCTCATGTAGGTTTATCCTTAACAGAAGAAAAAGGAGACAAAATAGATTGGGAAAGATCTCTATGAGTTTGTAAAGAACACCACCAAAGAAAATTCAGTTCTTTATCTATTATCTTGTTTACATATAAGTTTCTAAGATGTATTACTTTGTGTTGAGTTTTCAGACCTAACTGTTTGTTAACAATTTTGGATGAATCACAGGAGTACCCAGATACCATCATATCAGCACAGTACTTCATCAAATACTGACATATGAAAATGGGTCAGATTGTCCACCCAGAAAAATAATTCTTTTCCTTGTATGTTTACTTCAACACTATTATGTACTTATATGGAATTGTTATTTAATCATATGATTGCCAAACTGGCTATAGCATAATTCACCTAGCACTGACCAACTACAGAATAAAAATTAAACAAACGTTTTGCTGTGGTTAAAATTTTTTTCTATGGGTCTGGGCTTCTGAAGCCAGCAGGTCACTTGGTTTATATATACAATGTTGATAATTGCATTCCTTAAATCTGCAAAATGCAACGAAGCTCACTATTTTCCAAAATAGCTTTAAAAACAATTAAAATTACTGCCCAGACATTTTCAAACACAGCAGGATATTGGCTTAGGCAGTGATGGAAACTCTAAAAAGAAGATAAATATTTTGAAATGCACTGTAAATCAAATTTGTGCATTGGACTAAGAATGGATTATCTGCCTCTAAACAGCAAAAGCTGTTTTAGTTTTAGGGTTTTTTTCCATGCTTATTTACTAGAAATGATTTTAAATTGTGTCTGTGTGATTTATTTATTTTTTTTCTCAAGATTTTTAACAGTTGCTTTGTAATAAATGCTCTACTATAATTAGTTCTACATACTTTACTCATTACACAGGAATCCACTTTTTATCAGTCTTTTAATAAAAAGTACATTTTTCAGCTTAAAAATTATTTGGAATAATGCTATGTCAGCCTCAAGCTGCTCTGCAAGTATTTATAGCAGATGTATCTACAGTCTCAACTGGGCAAATTTTGATGACGTAATTAACAGAGGCCTTGATTAAGAATGAGACCTTGAAAAATATTATCATATTATGATCTACTATCTTTTGGTACTGTGGTACCAAGACAAAGGCAGCCACCTTTTGCACCCTTCATTCCAGAAAGTATCTGGACAAGAAAAAAAAAAAAGACAGCCCAAATGGGAATTCCTACAATTGACTGCCCAAGCACCTTTGGCTGGTATCGATGAAGAAGCAGTGTAAAGAAGCCAAAGGCACTGGTTTTGTGTTTTCTATTGAAAGACTATTCAATTACATAAATCTAGCTGTTGAGTTTCCTCCCTTTCTCCTTCCCCTTAGAAAGTGATTTTCTGGCTTTCCTCAGTATACAGAGCAGGAAAATATGAAACAAGCAAACCATAAGACTTTAAAAAAGGCTAGTAAGAGAATGGTAACTCAGAAGTTTAATTTTAGTTTGGTGGTTTATTTCTCACAGACAGCTGCATGATTGTTTTCTCAATCCTGGCTAAAGATTTTTGTGCAGAAGGGCTGATCATTCATCTGTCAATCCCCTTTTCAAACTTCTGTAGACTACATCCAGGTAAGAATAGGCCATACTTCCAAAATCATCATGAACTTAATCAAAACAAAGATAAACATATATTGCTGAATGACATACATGGTATAATAAGGAAAACACAAGCAAGATCAAACTGAGATTTCACATGTAACCGCAGGACTGCATTGCACAACTCCAAATACCCTATGCAAGGTCACTACTTTTGTAATCAAGTTGCTCAAGCCACAGAGGAATGATCAAAATTTCAGCCCAAAGTTACCAAAACATGTTACTTCTCTCTTTTATTTTTAAAGGAGATTCAAGGTTCATTGTTTTGAAGGCTATAAGTGTCATATGCTTAACGAGCAACATACCTCTTGGCAGCCCTTCACTATCTTGATTACCAGCTGAGAGTCAACACACCCTGTAAGCATTTGTTCATCAGTTCAGCAGAATTACTCAGGACGCAGTGAGCATCTGGCATTGAAGAATGCAGCTGTCTTTGTGGCAAGCAGATTTACGGACATGATTTTTGCAACTGCTACTTTTCGTAATCATTTGCAGTTCACACATCTGCTAAATACAGCACAGACAATTAAAACAGGTTATCCAAAGTGGTATAGACTTCTGCTCACTGCTGCAAGTCACTGACAGGCTCATAGCTTCTTTGGTTAATAGTATATATGCCATTTGAGGTGTTCACGAAAGAGATTAAACAGACCAAGGGTCTTCCCATCTCCACAGTCTCTGCAAGGGCCCTCCACTCTCCACCCTAAAGACTGAGTTTCTGCAAGGGATGTCTCGAAACTCAAGGCATTGCTGCAAGTTTCTTGCACTCCATCTTCCCACATGAGCCATGTCCTCTCCTCTGTAGAGGTACCTCTGGCTGGGACCTGTGGTCTTGACCTATTTATCCAGCTCTTACCCCAGGCTCCCCTCACTGAGATTTCCTCAGCCCCTCACACACCCCTGTCATGGTTTGATACTGGCCCAGCGCCAGGCATCCAAGAGAGTTGCTTGCTCACCCTCCCCTGCCACAGCTGGGTAGAGGAAAGAAAGAATTAACGAAGGGTTCCTGAGTTGAGATAAGGACTGGGAGAAACATTTCAAGGGCAAAACAGGCTCAACTTAAAGTTGCAAAGTGATTTTATTACTAACAGTATCAGAGGAGGATAATGAGAATTAAAATAAGCTCTTAAAACACCTTTTTTCCCCCAGCCCCTCCTTCCTTCTTACCGACAGTGCAGGGAGACAGGGCATGGGGGTTTGGTCACTTCTTCACTGAGACTTCCTTCTGCTGCTCCGGGAGAGGAGTCCTTCCACTGTAACACTGTGGGATCCCTCCCACAGGAGACAGTTCTCCATGAACCTCTCTGATATCGGTCCACTCTCAGGAGCTGCAGTCTTGCCACACCTGCTGCAATGTGAGTCCCTCCCCCAGGGCAAACAGTCCTCCCAAAACTGCTGTGCTTTAGGTCTCTCTTTCCACGGGGTGTAGTCCTACAAGGACAGGCTGCTCCAGCCTGGAAGCAAGGGCCCTCTCTCCACTGGGTCTCCCACTGGATCACAGCCACCTCCAGGCATCCACCTGCTCCGGCAGGGGCACGTCCCCCACAGGCTGCAGGTGGATCTCTGCATTCCCCATGGACCCATGGGCTGCAGGGGCACAGCGGCTTCACCATGGTCTGCACCACGGCCTGCAGAGGAACCTGGGCTCCGGCGCCTGGAGCATCTCCTCCCCCTCCTTCTTCACTGACCTTGGTGTCTCCATGTTGTTTTCCCTCACATGTTCTCACCTCCTTTTCTTTTCTGGCTAGAAGCAAAACTGTGTGACTTTGTTTTGATTTTCTTCTTAAATATGTTATCACAGAGGCATTACCAACCTCTCTTACAGGCCCGGTTTTGGCCAGCAGGATGTCCATCTTCAGAGCCATCAGGGATTGGCTCTCCTGGACATGGTGGAAGCTTCCAGCAGCTTCTCATATGAGCTACCTCTGTGGCTCCCCTGCTGCCAGAAACCAGGCCATGCAAAACCAGTACAACCCCCCAGCTCTATCTCATGGCCCCACTCTCCCTTCCTACTCTCTAGCCCCTCCACAGCTTTCCCAAACCAGCAGCCCCAGCATAGCTCCCTCAAAAACACTGTCACTGGCCTTCCACTTCAGCTCAAGCCCTCCTGTTCTCATGCAGGAGCTGTCATGGCTGCTCACTGTGGCAGCTCCTTCACCCCTCCACCTGAGGAGGCAGCTGTGGTGATCTGTAGGCCAGGCAGTAGTTGCTGCTCAGCCTGGCCCAAGCAGCACTTCCCAGACCCAGAGTTCCCTGTAGCAAAACCAAACCATGCCCAGCTCTCAGCCTACGCTTGCGTACCAGCTGCTCACAGAGGAGACCCACCACAGCTCAGAGCTCAGCAGCTCTCCACACCAACATGATCAACCAGAGCTTGCCAGCTGCTGTGGCAGTATTGCACATTCCAGCATTCCAGCACCCATCCTGGCTGTGGCTCTGAGCAGCCATGAGCCACAGCTGAGCCCCAACAAACAGCTGAGGGACACCTGCTGCTGTAGGCCAAGAGGAGGCTGCTGGCCAAATTGGAAACATGCTCTGGGAACTCTGTCCCCAGCATGAAAGCCAGGTGACAGAAAGGCTACATTCCACAGGAACCAATTTTATGTAGTGCTGGTCCAAGGCACCTGTGATACCTGAAGCCACATCCATCCACTGGGTCTTTCATGAGCATCTGCCCACACTGCAGATAAGCAGCCAGCAAGCCTGTGGTGCCTGTTTTGCTCATGCTGGGGGAAGAAAGGCCACATGGCAGTTTTCCAGCTATAAGAAAAAGGGAGTGAAGAAACAGCCATGAAACCAAGGCCTCAAACCCATCATTCTGAGTTTTTTTCTCATTAAAATTTGTGATCATCACAACTGCAAGAAGTGGGAAATAAACAGCATAACAAATCCACAAATCTGGGAGAGATGCATTACAGAAAGATGTTTGTCTTAGTGCTTGAGACCTTTCCTAGATGGATTAGGATAACAGAGAAAAAACCTAAACCCTCCATGGAAATAGAATTCAGGTCTTTTGTCTTCAGCTTTACAAACATTTTACAATGCAGTGAGCAACCAACGCTGAGCCAGCTTCTTAAACCTCACTGAAAATCAAAATGGAATATTTGGCCCTTTCATTTTCTTTTTGAAGCTAGTATAAAATGCACCTTAATTCCTTGTCCTCTTTTAATTAAATAGGCTATTCTACACTTTATTTCACAAGGACCCTGAACAATATATAGTTAATTGACACATGTAATTATAGCCATCATTTTCCTTTCTAGAAAATCAGTTACCAGCCCTATCCTTGGCAAAATGCTTTTGAAGAATTATACTTCTGAAGTCAAATGTTATTGCTAATTGACAGGATAGTTTCAACAATGTAATCTTATCTTAGGTAAATAAACTTCTAAGGAAACTTTGAGCCAGAAAGGCCAAATGAGATGTTTGAGATTCCTTTTTGCAGCAGAATGTCTTGTTTTGATAGTGCATTTCAGTACAAAGGCTACATGTGAAAGAGAATCTGAGACCGAAAGAGAGGCTCGGTTCCTCTTGTTTGTATTCGCTCCTAACTCAGTGTTTTTCATAATATGGAAAAGTATCTTGAGGGGGCCTCTAATAACTGCAGTAGAAAAAAATGTTAAATATTATTTTTACTTGGACTACTATTTGAAAAAAAGTTAATGCATTTCTAGATTTTTTCTTGAAATCCTTATTTAGATTTTATATTTGTTTTTACATTTCAATAAATAATTCACAAAACTAGCCTAAAATGAGCATTTTTAGCAAATAACTGTGTTAAGTTACAGATGTGGAAAACTCTCAAGAATATTCACACTAAAGTATATGATCAAAGACAGCAGTACTGTACACCAAATATGAGATGCACAGATGTTTTAAAGCAGTGAGAAAAAGGAGAAGCAGCGACCAGGGGGGATGAGATAATGGAGGGAAGCGTAGTCCTGTACCGATGCGTGGATTCTGAGGAGTGGAATCTGAGAAATGAAAGAGAGTGTCCTGGAAATGGACTGTAAACTTTTCAACCACACACTGTCATTCGTGCACAAGGTCCTGCCCCTGTTTCTGGTCAGTGTTAGAAGGCAGTGACCCTACTAAGACCACGGCACTTCTGTAAATCTATTTGCTTTATAAAGCATAGTTGACCTCAGAACAAATGGGACAATAATAACGTAAAATGCATTCTCAGCTGAAGCTTGTCTTCTGAAATTCCTAGAGTAGATCTGTGCCTTTTCATAGAGATATAACTGGAAGGTATTTCCACATGTCCAGAACTGTAACCTCACAGTTAATTTGCAGACGAAGTGTTACTCAGAAGCACTACTCAGCATTACTTCTAAGAGGAGGTAAATTCTACAAAGAAGACTGATCTTCATTGCAAAAGATAAATCATATTACAAGATGAGTTTTTCAAACAATGTGAGTGATAATTTTGTTGTGCTGTAAACACTGCAAGAGTGTGCGCATTTGTAGACTTTGATGTCAAGGTGGGGCTGGAGAGAAGAATAAATAACTATACTCATCCTGATACAGATGAAGAAATCCAGTTTCCAAAATCCACAGCTTATCGCTTATCAGCCAGGCCAAATCTGATCTCTCTGTGTGGTCACAGTAACTGAAGCCTGAAGCACTCACTGGCTGAGTCTTCACTTCTAGCTTCCAAAACACTTCCTCTTCTATCTCAAACTGTGATCTGATAAATTTATTCCAAACCAGATTACTAAAGAAGTGAGATTATTTATTTACTGATCCTGCTAGGTCTTCTCTGAAAAGGCCTTCCCGTTTGTAGAAATTGCATCTTCCAGTCCTTAATGTAGAAATACATATATCCTTTCCAGGACAGACTTCCATAATTTGCTGACTGGTAGCTATATGACCTCTGAACATAAACTGTGTCCTGTAGCCTGTCCCACTCAATGCCAATGTCACTCCCGTGCAGAAACAGAACAAAATAAATGACAAGTGCTGCTTAGGTGGTATGCCAGTTTAAGGGATGCAGTATACTTAAACGTACACCACACCACAATTTGAGTGGCTTATTTTCCTAAACTGGACATGAACTTCCACTTTAGCTGGGCCAAATACACTTGGGAAATGACCAATTCACTAATTCTGTAATGAACCTTGTTCTGTGGCTGACTGAGCCCTTATAAATCTATTTGGGATTTCATCCTGATTACTGCACGGAAATGCTCTTACACCATCCTGTCTAGAATGAACATGGGAGGGACCACACAGAAGCAGTCATCTATCCCTTCCACCTAATTGTTTGTGGTAAAGGGAAAACAGCCAGATAAGGGTGTCACTTCTTGCAGAATGACAGCCTCAGCTTAGTAATGGCCTTCTACAAGACTCTTAGATTGATGACTGACTGCCTCCAGATGAGGCTCACAGGACTCATCCAAAGTCCATTGCAGTAAACCTCCACAGAAGAGGTTCCAGAAGAGTCCTGGATCTTAGTTCCGAGTAACAATAAAAAAATAATAAAGAAGTCAGGAAAATAATCAAAGCCTGTTCAGAATTCTACAGAGGGTATTTAAAAATGCTTCTTATACATCAGATAGCTTCAGATAGAACAGCGAGTATACTCGAGAAGGAACAGTTTTGGGGTATAGAAAGGGAAGTCAGGGAAAAGAAAAGCCAGTATCTCAGGTAAAAATGGTGCTCATTTCCTCAAGAAATACACTGACAAAGGGTAACAGAGAATTATAACAGCATGATTGGCTCTGGAATGAAGATCTGGTGAAAAAAATGCATTTTAAGAAGACTGGAGGGAATTTTGTGTCAGGAATTCTACAGTCATCATGGGTTATGTCAAGTTTAAGGTAGCAGGAGAAAAGGAGGGAGAAACACATCTGTTTCAGTGCTCTCAGTCTGTCATTATAACACAAAACACAACCACTCCAGTAGGAAAAAACAACACTACAAACTGAAAAATAATGGGAAACCTATCAGATTATAACTTGCAGTGTGAATGTATGGGAGGGAAGTCAACAGCTTCACAATGACAGAGAAAACAGTCATTAAAGTGTTATTTACTAAGACTTTATCCAACTTTAACTTGTGATCTGAAGGGCAATAAAATTTTGTGATCAAGCACAGATAGAAATACCCATATTTTACAAACAAGTAATTGGTTTTTGAATCCTCATTTGTAAACAGAATAACAAAAATAACCAAAATTAGTAAATACCTCATCAATATATTTAAGGTTCTTTGTACTTCCTTTAACATCTTATTCACAAGAGTAGAGTGTTTATGTTCATTAAACCAGAAACTAGATTTTAATTCAGAAATAAGAAATATTTCATAGGGCTTGATCAGATATTTCCATCACAAGTTATTTATACTGTACCAGGTAAGAAAGGAAACAGCTCTCAGCAAGAGTTACCTAAGCACCAAGTCTACTGAAATTACTTTCTTCTTTGTATTTAAAAACATCATGGCTTCAGATAAACTTCAGATAAAACCTTAAAAGCTCAATGCAAGAAGGACATTTTATTGTTATTATTGACTGGCTGTTAATGAAATAATTCCAAGAAGTACAGAATATTTTTGCTGCCATTAATTTCATTCTTGATCTACATTACTGCTTAGGCTAAAATATTACTTAATAATGTACATGACCATATTCTTGACTTTTCCTTTTCCTTATTTCCTTATATATGACAAACATTGCTGCTGCCAAGGACAGGATTCTAGCATAACACAGATGTTACTTGAAAGAAGACACCTTATATATATATTTTGATGCATCGGATGAAGCAAATATTAAGCATACAGAATTCTAGTAACTGTAAATCAGGGAAGAGACAACTGTACCATGGGTATCAATCTTAAAAGCTGCAGTTTTATTTTACTAAATTATCTATGTTAAAAACACATCTGTGCCTGGTGTGGAATTTCACTGCATCAAGTGTTACAATATTTTTGTTTTCATTACAAGCAGGAGAATGCATGTAGAACAAGTGTTAAGAAACATGACAATAAATTAGAATATAATTTACAAAAGCAAAAATAATAATAATAAAGTAACAGTGTACCACATTAATACTGAGTATAAAATAATAAGCAACTAATCACAATAATACAAAGGTAATTTCAGTCTGTATTATTAAGGATATCTATGTGACATTCACTCCATTATAAAGTTCCTAACGAAATGGACTATTTTGGATGTATACACCTTGAAGGATAGATCTCTAGATTTTTCTTTCTGTTTTGATCTTAATCAGCTGATAGTATTGCTCAGTGGAAGTACTGGCACCAGATTGGTTTCTGCATCTTGTATTCAACTATTTGATTCTAGGTCTGTCATATTTATAGCCTGCACAAAGACTCCTTTTGTCACTATTTAGGAATATAACACTATTTAGCTTAGATTATATAGATGGCTACAGTGTAGCAGCAGCAATGAACTGTGCTGTTGAAACCAATTATTTTTCTTTAAATTAGGTTTCATATTTCAGTCTTAGTCTGTAGTGTTGATTAGCTTGTAAATCCATATACATTCTGTGTTTTGTTCCCTTTAACAATACAATTCAACATTGCTCTAGGGAGTTCTTTAAAATCCAACCTCAGTGCTGTTATGTTGCAGAGTAAACATCAGAATCCCCGGTGTTCTAGCACCAGTTAAGAGAGCAAAATGTGTCTTTGGAAACACTCCTTACAATTTTCATGTCCCAAATGAGGTAAGAAAAAAAAAGGTTTCTTTTCAATACAGAGAAAACCCTTTTCTCATTAGCTGAAACGACACATTAGCTGATAAACAAAATCATGCCCTGGAGAAAACAGGACTCTGATACAAAGAGGCCTCTTGCTTAGGGAATGTTGTAACAACCCCTTTCATCATACTTCTGATCTAACCAGGGCATGCTAGCACCAAGGTGTTTTGTCAAAAGGATATAAGAAGTCAATTCACTTAACAGACAAGGACTACATACTGCCCTTAATCTCTATGTGCAACTCCCAAAAACTGGGATGTTTTTATCTACTGGTGTCAGTTTTAACAGGACTTGTTTACATGGTGATGAGAGCAACAGATAACAAGCATATGTGAATACATGCAAGCCAACTGAAAATTAATTCCACTGGTCACAAGCATACAGAAGTGGAAATACTGGCAAGAGGTAGCAGATGACAGGAATTTGACGGTCTTGAGTACAGACATGGGGCTACACAAAACCCCTTGACAGATTGTCAATATGTTGGGGGGATTTCATAGCATGAGTCCTCTTAACAGTATCTATTGTTCAATGTTAATTCACATTAGTAAATAGTGTGCAACATACTTGGTTTGTTATTGGTAAAATACATTGGTACACTTCAATCTCATATTTTGAAATTATTTTTCACTGAGAAGATTACCTTTTTTTAAAAAGTGCTATTTGAGTTAGAATTTGTAACACATTATTGTTCACATAATTTTAACTGCATTACAACAAAGGAGTCATAGTTGGACACACAATCACATTCATGAAGTACCTGTTGCAAATATTCAAGTACAATATATTATTATAAACAAATATCTACTTTCCTCATCTCCTTGTTGAGTCTGTTACTGAAAAGTGAAGGGGAAGAGGAGCATGATAATTAACTTTTTTGTTATATTCCTGACTGTGACTTGCCTAAGAAGTTTGGTTTCACTTTTAAAAATGCAAAATACTTGGTGAATATTAAAAATAGGGTAACATGAATGAGTGGAGCATGGCAGTGAATAGTTAAGGCATCTAGCTTCTAATCCAGATGCATGACTTTGTTCCAGTCTCATGCCAAAAGCTGCCCCTTGCTTTAAATATGGTCCAGCTTTAAATAGGTATCTGGCCATTCAGGTGAAGGTGGCCAGAGTTCACTACAGCCACTGCATTTCCAGTATGCCTTACTTCTGATAGTCCAGCAGGCCTCTTGGCTCAAGCACACTACTGACTTCTCATTTGAACAGAACCTAGATACCTCCATGAGTCACTTATTCTTTGGTCGCAATCCTTGCCCACCCGGATGTGGTCTCCTGAACAGAACATTCACATATTCTTTCTCATAAACAATACCTCTGCTATGGTATCAAAGGAGGGAACATCTGGAATCCATTTTAACTTTCAGCTTTGCAAAGGATTGTTGCTATTACACAGTAGGCTTATCTTTTGCATTCAAATTCCTCAGTTTTGGAGAATCAAACCTAACATGTAAACCAGATCTAGAAGCCCACCAAGGTGTTTCTTCTTTGTGGCTGGTATTGTAAACAAAAGTGAGCTGGAGTCAAAGTGTAAGTTCTAAACAACCATTATGGTAGTAGCGAAGGAGCTGGAAATGCGGTCTTCACCACTGCTGGAATCTGCCTCCCCCATGATACTGAAATATGCTCCCTTTCAGTGGAAATCTGTTTCACTTGTACAATGGTAAGATGGCTATAAACCTGCAATGCAGATTTCATTTTGTTTCATAGCACACTTGTATTTCATGCACCACTGCAATAACTGTTGCATCTCTTAAAACTAAGTCCCTCATGGCTGTTCTATTTAGTACAGCGTTATATATGGCTCACAGCAGTGTTCAGGAAATATGGATTACTCCAAAGGGAATTAGGTGGAATGAAGGAAAAATACTTCTTTTTCTAAAAAATTTCTGCTCCTTAAATAACATTTCCAAGCTCATTTTATAATTTAAGTTGGTGCTGTGTCAAGAGATAAAATAGTTAACATTTTTAAGCTATGACTTAACATTTTTTTTTGATTCTTCTTTACTTCCATAGTAGATCAACTCATAAGAACTACATTTTAAACAGTTTTAAATAGAAATGGATTCAGTGTCATTGCTAAGTCCATAATAAAAACTATTTTAATGGTCCAAGGATGTAAACAGACTATTGGATTTAGTCAAAAGAACACAAAGGTTCCACAGTAAGCTATTCTATGTGTTGTGTGAATCTTTCAAATTTGGGATCCCCTCATACTGTGTCCAGCACTTTGGATTAATAAATCCCACTTCACAGAAGTTAAAATAATATTGAAATCCTGTCAGCTGGGGCTGACCAGTGGTTATGTTTTCCACAGGGTAATGCATTTGCGAGGACGTCAATCTCATTCCACTGTGTGGCTCTCTTCGATGGACACTCTTCCACAATGATAATAACAAGGCACATTCTTATGCTTCCTGTGGGTCAGTGTCCTTGGCAGGTCTTGCAGCACATCTGTCTGAAGTATGCTCGACTGCAGAACTTGAACTTCAGCACCAGTGGGCAATATGCCACTTTGTTCACATCTTTGCACTCTAATAATTAAGAACATTAAAGAGAAAGAAATCAGGAATACAAATTAAAGTACAAAGAAAATTTGATGTTTAATATGTTTCTCTATCCATCCATCTTGTTTTCTCTGTAACTACTAGTACAGTCTAGTGCATACAATATTGCAATTTTAAAAAGCCATAAAAATGTTTGCAGGGCTTTCAGAGGTTTAGAAGTGTGTAGTCTTTGCCTTGGAAGAATTATTATTTATTGGGATAAGTGATCATTTTACACAGCTAGAAAATGTGAGTCATTTTTTTATATTACTTTTAACTTCCTTCTCAGGAGTTATTTTATGCATCCATGAGAGGTTATCACTATCATGCTTCACACTATTTGATACCATGCTTGTGCATTTGTAAGAATCCTTAAAACAGAATGTGCACTGCAGCTAACAGGGACAGAGAAAAGTACGCAAGTGTTACGGATAATGGCGCCAACAGGGTGAGTTCAGTGACCAAACTGAATGGTGGATTATTCTTTAGGCTTGATTCCACACATGCACAATTTATTTTATGCTAGAAGGAAAGCCATTTTTATGCCTGTAATAGATATAAAAGCTTTTTTTCATAGTTGTGTTTTCCCTGTATGCTGGGCTTACTGCCTCAGCAGCCCAGTTATGCTGGGAGGTAGCTCTCCCAGGAAGGGAGAAGAGAGCTCAACATCATTTAGGAAGGTTTTATTCTTTTGCATCCCACATAGGTTGCACATAAAGTGACCTTGTGGGTACATTGCAGGAGCAATGCTGGAATATGCTGTAGTTCTCCTCTGGCTCATTTTTTTCACCTGTAGAAAGAAGGTGGGAATGGGGAAAGGAATAGTTTGGTCCCTACTCAGTTCTTATCCTGATACAGCTGGAGAAACAGCTACATCTGACAACACAGGTTCTACAGTTCTTTATTCTCCATTTAATCTCCTAGTACATTATTCTTGCTGTGGGACAGGAAGTTACAGATATTGCATTAGCACTTGCAAGCATAGTGTAGTAGCAAATTGAGTGCAGATGAGAATTTTTAGTATTTGAACATAGGAAAGCATTGATGACGCTGAACTTCCAGGTCTGTACTGACCAGTATTTCTGATAATGGCAATATGCATGGTTTTAGCTAAGCAAGGAGCGGTTAGGAAATTACTTAAAACTTTCATTTTATTAACACAGACATAGCACTTTCATTGCAATTCTTTTACTCCACCTACATGATGTTTTACATACTGCTTTTCTTTTTTTTAATTCTTAATGGAAACATAAATGAGTGACAGGAGAAAAGACATTGTGGGTAGCTGGTGGAAACAAGATATATTTCTCTATCAGCAACCACACACGGTCATTGTGTTTGACTGACTTTCAAAAACTCTTCACAAAAGAGTTCAAGTCTCTTCTAGAAATATTTCAGGTCCTCATGTTTGTGAAGACTGGTAACATAGGTGAGACAGATGCTGAATTATAAAGGAAGTGAAAAATAAAATAAGTCCACTTGATCTTGACAAGACATAAAAAGTTCACTCAATCCCAAAAATAACCCTCAAACACACTGTTTATAAATACAAGTAAAGCCACTAACTGCATTTTTGCTAAAAGCAGGATTTGAAATTATCCTTTTTCATGTTTAAGTTATTCTTCCTCTTGAGTAAAACTGGACCCTGTTCAGCCGATGCCATTTGGACAGCAATGAGAGAATATTCTGGAAGTTCCTCACAACTTCTGTTTTAAAAATCAGTTTTGAAATAGATATGGTGGCTGATGAAGTAGCCTATTCTTCACAGGACTGTGGTTGAATGGAAAAGGTTTAGCAGAGTCCTTTTTCTTTCTAGTAACTAGTGTTAATAGGTTTTGGTAAGTTACATGTACAAGCTGTGCCTCCCTGAACTTTGTGGCTAGATGAGACAATATTATGATATTAACTATCATTTTACAGTAATAAAATCACAAAATGTCACTGTGCCTCCAGCTAAAGAAACTGCAAAGATGTATCACATAAAATATAAGAAAAACTGAAATGACATAAAAATACACAAAACAGTTTTTAAATAAACTTTTAAATGGGCTTTAGCAGTCTAGATTCAGCAGACATATAAGTATTTAAGAGAACAGAATAATTCTGAATATATTTCAAATGGTGTGGTAAATGATGCCTATAGTTCACTTTCAGCAGCAAATGCAATATATTACCCTTGCCAGTGGCAGCCCATGTTCAAAAAAACCACATCTACAATATTCTAAATCACCAATGAGAAATTAAAAAACCCCAGAGCTAAAGCACATGTAAAATATTACAAGATTCAATGTAACTTTCTTTTATTATTTCTGTGTCCCCAAAATTTTGACTTGTTTTATGCAAACAACTCATACTTTCCCAAAGAAAAATTTTCCAAGCTTTACCAACATGATCATTATACAGCAGAGTGTCTCAAGCTTCCTCAAAACCCTGTATGTTTTTATCTTTGGTTAGCAAAATTAAATTGCTAAGAAGTTGTTGAACAGGCTCTATAGTCTGTGAGCACAGGTGTTTGGCAAACAAAGGGAATCAGGTTTGCTGGGGTTTGAAATAGGAAGAGAGCCCCCTCAGATAATCTGACCCTGCTGTAAACGGGTGCACTGCTGCTGGAGTTGGCTCACAATAGAGCCCTAAGTACGAGGCAGTGCTACAACGTGGCACATAGATAAAGTCCCCATGTGTTGGCAAGGATGCTCTTCTACACACATGCACTCCCAAGTGGACAAACCCTCTCTCTGGGAGACCTGATTCCTTCCTTGAAATCCAAATACTGGTAGTCAGATCACATCCCACAGTACCTGCACTGTGACAGAAGTGAGCACATAGGCACAGTATGCCCCACTCACAAATACAGCTCCAAAATTTCTCCCAGAAAATACTACTTTTCCAAAAATAGTTGTGCTCTTTAGGATTAATTAGCTCTTGAAATCTTCTCATCATCTCCAGGATGGTGAAAAAGATAGGCCTCTCTGTTTAAAGTGACAACTAACAACAGCTCCTCTTGTGTCTAAGGTGACTTTTTTAAGGCAGGAAATGTGACAAATACGTACATTATTCTGAAAATCCTGTTTATGCTTCTTATATTCATTATTTAAGAGCAGCTCTAAAAAATATATAAATTAGAATATATATATAAAAAAGAAATACTTGCACAATTATTGAAAAAAATACTTTGAAGACAGAATTTTTGCCTAATTTTGAGATGGGGCATCCTTAGTCTTTCAAAGATTGCAGCAAAATCCTACTGAAAGAATCTAAGCATTTTAAACTGTTAAATGAATTTTGAGATAAATACCTCCAGTGCGGGACACAAATAAAAAACGGACACCAAGTGGCAAAGTGTTGGGAACTGTATCCTTCAGAAGATACTGTGCTATATGAGCCTGGATGGCTGTCAGTAAGGAGCTGGCTTGCACCTGGCTCTCTCAGAGTGGAGGCCAAAGAACTGACATCCATCTGGAGTACCGTCTAAGTGACTTTCAACATTTTCTGTTTGTGGATCCCAAAATTTTTCCAGTGAAGGTGTACTCTAAAAACACAATTACCAACAGGCTGACTGTACACAGCCTGCACAATTCTACTGTAGAGAAGTTCAGGCCACCCAGTATACAGAGATCACACAGAGAAAACCCCTGATTGCATTCTTTAAGAGATTAGTATATTTTCCTGATAACACTGAAGAATTACTAGTGTAATTACTACAAATAATAATATGACCTTGTAATCTGGAAATTAAGAGGAGACTGGGACTGGGACTGAATCATGTCCACTTATAAGTAATTTATTACCTTCCTTACTTTGGACTAAAGTCAGCATCTGTATTTGGAAATAAAATATCATGCACCCTTTGAGATTTAAAAGGCAGAAAGTTTCCTAGATTGATAATTACCACTTAAAGATTACATGAGAGCACTAAACAGAAATAATGCAAATTAAAATAACCAAGAAAAATTCTGGTACGAGCATGTTTTCAAATTACAACATTACAACCTCTACTTAAAATTAAAACTTTACTAAAAATAGTGAATTAGAGTGGTCATACATTGAACCATCTGTGTATTTTTGGGAAGATTTTAGTGTGCTCCCATTTCTTCACAGACATTTATATTTGCCAGACTTTTGTAACAATTTTGATTCTATGGCATGGACATGGATGGATACAGTAGGCATTGAATGACCACCAAATCTGGGTAGACTGCAGGAATAAATTTAAATCAGAGCATTTGTTCCACATAGATGGGACATTAAAACTCCAATGGAGTAGGAGATTCTGTGTAAAAAATACTCAATTATATACTGCACAGAGATTAGTTATGTTAAAAGCAGCCGTGTTAGCGACATTGCAGACAAGTACTCAAAATTTAGGCAATATAACAATTAAGGGAATAAGTGTTTTAGAAGAACTATTAGTGCTGTGTTTTCTATTCCTTTTCCCCTTCCACACAAAATGAGCTGTACTCATCTGATGAGCAACTATTCTAATCAATTATATTCTAATCAATTATTATCATCGAGGAAACATATTTTTTACTGCCTAGCACTCCAAGTCTACTTTGAAGTCAGCATTTCCTAATAGGTTGGACTGGACCACTTATAAGTTCAGATCCAAAGTACTTCATAAATGTGAATAAGCTTATTTTCACAATATTATCTAATATATCATCTACCAAAAATATGTTATGATGAAGTTAGTTAACAGTCTAATTAAATTGGACTGTATAATGCAAAAAATACTATAAATATTTCGAACAGGCATTATAAACCCCCAAAAAATTACAAGTTAGTTAGAAGAAGCTGAAAGGATGTCAAAGTGTAAGAACAGACTTGTTCTTACAAGAACCATGTAGCATGAAATCTATGGTCCCAGTCTTCCAGTGAACATGGAATTTACTATTTTTTGCTTCTACATTGCTGTGTTTAACACTGATTAGGCAGGTAGAAGGTCAGTGATGAAAAGTGTATCATGTGCCCCCCTTTATTATGAACATTTCCATTGAAACAATAAAAAGATTAGAAAATCAGTGACACAAACAATAGTATTTTCTCCATGACTTAGGCTGTATTTTTAAGGGTATTTTTTTAAACAAACAGTGTGTACTTAGGTTTTCATTGACTTTACCATTGAACTACAATGACTAATCAGAAAATAATTTTTAAAAAATCATTCACAGCCTGAGAGATTATGACATACAGACTTTTACCAATGCAGTAACGCTGACCACGTCACTTTACCTTTTTCAGAATAAATGATATAACATGGCAGACTTACCCTCTGGGTTGGAAATGGGAGTACTGTCACATTTACTTTCACACTGCTGCATTGATGGAGGTCTGAGGGTTTCTGGACACTCACTGGATGCTTGTCCAGTATATGAGAGACACTGTACTGTTCTCATCTGTTGCCCAAGACCACACTGTGCAGAACACTAAAGAAAGAGAAAAAAATTAAAAGCTTTGGATCCAATTTTTAAATATAAAATAAAGCAATAGGCAGCAATCAGAAACACTTCATATTCACAAATTTTAAAGAAGACAGGCATCTGAAGATGTGAGTAATAGAGAAAAGAATTCTCATAAAATATTTTAGAATTGTTTTACAATATATGTGAATACTTGTCTTTCAAAGAAAAGAAAATGCAATGCAATGTTGACTCCCTGAACAGTTCAGATTTGAAATATAAGAATATAATTTACACTATTTCATGTATCACACTGACACTTTAGAATAAAGAAGAAAAAACAAAGAGCTCAAGAATTCAAATCTACTAGAGGACTTTTTTTAAGGAAAAAGTAAACATCTTTCAAACAAAAATACTCTGCTGTTTCAAAGCATTTTTTAATTTCTATAACTAAATAGTTACAATTTTAGTACAATATTAGTTAAATATAAAAGTGGATCTGAAGAACTACCATAGAAAAAAGCCAACTAGACTATAATATCACAAATTATCTTCTACTCGTTAGTTAAACTAAAGTGTTTCATTTTCATAGAGCCAAATTGCTCAGCAAACAGAAAATTAATCTTTCATTTAATATTCTAAAAACAGGTCATTCATCACCATTGAGATGAAAAACGTAAAGAAAGAAGGAAACTTAGTAATAATCATATTTAGAAGCACTGCATAATGACAGCACTATTCAGCCTGTCCCGGAGTAATTTAGCTCCCTGTATGGTAATTAATGTATCTTATGTAAAAAATTATACTGATCTCAAAGTGGGGTTTTTCAGAGATAGATATATATACAGATCTCCTACTACAATAGGAATAGGCTTTTTATTTCCATCATGTTCCTCAAGGAAGTTACGTGTGTTTTAAAAATACTAAACCCTGCAACACCGTTGTATCTCAAAACACTCTTTAAAAAAGTAAGGATTTTTTTTTTTTTTTAAAGTGCATATAGAAACCCATCCAGTAGCAACTAGGTTGCTCTCAGACAACCATCACAAAGAGTCACATTTCAATCTGACACAAAATGGCAGAAGCTTGCTGTTTCCCTCAGTCATGGGAGCCATCTCTTATCTATCTCCATCGATATCTTATTTTAAGAGGTGCTAATGTGGGAGACTAACAGCAATAAAGTCTTGCATGAACGATCTCACCTGTCCCCAGTCTCCAGCAACCCAGCGAGGAGGAGGACATCGGCCTAAACTACAGCGGATGCGCACCGGTGGCTTGTTTTCATCTTGGCATTGCGCAGCTGGAAAGGTTTTTAAAAGATCACTGCTTTTGCACAGAACAATTCGGTGTTTGAATCCTGGGCCGCACTTTGGTGTGCACTGAAAAAAATGTTGACGTAAATAAATAATTAAAATCTCAGTAAAAAGCCAATAAAATTCTCAGAAATGCTATTTGTAAAGCAGGACAATATATTTATGATCTTACAATTAAATTATAATCACAATACAGTAGTAATAATTTAAAAATGTTTAGAAACACAAACAAGCTGACACTGATGGTTGTTTTATTATGTACAAGATTTTCTAAGTTTTAGATTTCCTTTGCTGTTTATGCTAAAGTGGACTATTTATATTACATTAAAGAAAAACACTGCTGCAAAGCACAAAGGTCTGCCACACGTAACACTATTATGAAACAAATTTAAATGTTTCAATAATTAAAAGTAAGACTCTCTGTTCTTAATATCACCTTAGTACAGTCTTTATCCACTTCACTTTATCCAGAGACAATGAACACATTTTTCCTCAACAGACAAAAGGGAAGATAAATGCCGTGCTTGACTTCACAGAAACACATCATTCAGATATATAGAAATATTGTACCCTCTCCTACAATGCATGTTTTCCTCTTCTTTCCTATTTAAATTTTAATTCTGATTTCATAGTTTTCCCTCCTTTTATCACTCTTGTGCTATTCTGACACCAAGCAGACAATAAAACAGTAACTTGAAAAGAAGCACTCCAGATGATCACTGTTTTTCCTCATTTTCCTTCATAGTGGTGTTGCTGCCATTCTATTTCCTTTTTGCTACTGACCATTAACTGTCATATACAGTAGCTCAACTGCAGAATGAGGAAGAGACAAGTGCTAACAAACTTAAGACTTTCCTAAAACTCAAGACCTTTCCCAAATCGATCCCTTTTTAACAGGTGATACTGTACACAGTATCCTCTATAGAATATCCTCATATTCTCAATATCCTCAGTATCCTCAATAGAATCCTCTATTGGCACGTTAACCTTTATCCCATAAGTGTATCTGCAGTATTTGGATCAGAAGCAGTTTCTAACAGCGTAAATCTTACATGCAGATTATGCTGACATATTCAAGACTGGAATTGCCTTTAAAATGTAAGGACAAAACATTATTTGGGAAACAACATTATGTGGAACTGGAGCAATATTCAAGAGGTCACATACCAAAGGCTTTCCACACATCCCAAACAACTCAGTATATCACTGGGGATAAAAGAAACACCCCTAAGATTGATTTTCAAAAAAATTACTTGAGTGATGCAAGCTTCATTATTGTATGCCTAATCCTGAAGCATCTCTGAGTAATGTATAGAAATTTTAAAACACGTTCACAGTATTATGTAAGGATGTACCCTATGAATATGTAGAACTTTTTATCTACATCTACATATACCTCAAAACAAGAAGAAAATCTCCAGAGGGAGGCACCTAAACTAGTCCATATAGAAAAAACAGGTTTATCCCAAATGTTATCTCTACTTGGGTTTAGGATCTTAAACTGGCTGCAAAAAGATGGGTCTAGCATTTGGAGTTTATAATCCAGAATGCAAAATGGATATATAACAGCTTTCCTTAAAATGTAACCTTTTCTTTCTATCCTACTCTATTCTATCTTTTTTTTACCAAGGTACAGCCTCCTTATCTACAGAAGTTCAGTCTCCAGAACTCTGATACAGAGTAAACAGTTTCAAACATCCTTTTACTGAAGGGACTTCAACACCAAATCTTGTGCACACTGCCTACTAGAAAACTAGATGAAGGAGGGAAGTAAGAGAAGATCTCTGGCAGAACTACACAAAAAAAAAAAAAAAAAATAGAGACCAAAACCCCATGACAGTTAATATGTGAGGTCTTTGATGCCATGATCATGACTCATCAATTGAGGTCTAAATTCCAAGGAGTGTTGTATTTCCTTCCACATGTATTTCATGAAAAATGCATTACTTTTAAGTAGGAAGTAGAAGTATGAGCCCCTTCCTAGCTGAGTGCTTAAAAATCATGTCAGTCTGTCAAAACAAACAGAAAAGTGACAAGGTTGAAAGGACTTTGTCAAAATGTCAAAACCCAATGTGCCTGTGAGGTTTCATAATCTATAGAGCATGTCATCAAGCAGGGAAGACTCTGAGGACCAAACTTTGAGTTTAGGAGCATCCTCCTTCTACTGCTTGAAGACACAATCTTTAATCCATGTCTAAGATGCCATCTGAGAAAGATCTTCTTCCAGCTACTGGTACAAGAAGAAAACAACATTCCACAACTCCTTTTCTGGAGTTATAGCAAAAATTCTGGATGGACTACACCTGGATCCCGGAAATGAAAGTGAAATAAGGAAATAGGTTGCGTTCAATAATACTGAATCACTGAAAATAAAAAACATCAGTAAAATTTAACAAAATGATTGTACACTTCCAAAGCAATTGAAAACAAAATACTCAGATAAACCAAATGACAAAAAATTATCTTCCATTACTAAATGCTTCTAGAATTTCTGCCTCCCTCTGTGGAAGTCATGAATGCAAATTATAAGTGCTTGTCTGATACAGCTCTTCCCAAGAAATCCTTAGAATACTTTTTCTGCTTTTTTCATAATTATCCAGAAAAATATAAAAGGAGTAATTTATGGTGGTTGGATTAATTCTATCAAAGCTCAACTATTGCAAAGTATGAAAAACCTTATGGCATTACCTAAAAATGACTACATTCCAGTGGGAAAAACATCCTTAGTTTTGATTTCAATTTGATAAAACCCCTTTTACATTCTTGTAAGGAATTAATTCAACCTGTATGTTTACAAAATGGCTTTGTTTCTCTGACCAAAAAGGTACATAATTTCTTGTTAATAATCACTGAGAATTTTAAAAATGTGTAATTATACTGATTCTCAACAAGTCCATGTACAGATAAAAGAGTTCAATAATTGTTTTATTTGTATTATGCATTGTTTTGGGTATGAAAAAAAGCTTTATAACTTGCATTCCAGAGAAATTAGCAAGGTTTGCCATTGGTTTCAATGGGAGGAGTATCTAGCTCTTTATTTTTTATGTACACTCTTGTTTTCCTTTTCATGCTTCTGTCAGAAATTCATATAAACATGCATATAAAAATGTTTACATTTATATTACTATAGGGATTTCAATACATTATATTTCTGGAAGCCATGCACAGAAATAAAAAAGCCACTTTTCTCATTATATTGAAATGGTATCATCAGTCAAGACAGTCTGCCAAGCTACACAAATAAAATTCACACCAGAAAGAAGCCTGGTACTTTTTCACAATCCTGATTAATTATCACAACTAGAAGTTTAGCAGAGCTTGAATCATTAAATTAGAATGATTTTGTTCAAAATCATAACATGACCTTCCTGCATACAAGCTTGGACATGATAATAGAGTAAAATGACTTTAGGTGACTAGCATGTGATACCTGTGAGAGACATGGAGTTAGTTTAGGGTACACTGACACATCGTAGGTTATGGGCATTTTCATAAGAGGCAGGAAACAAAACAATGAGGCAGAGGTGAAACCTCCTCTGGGAAAATTTCTTATTAATCCTTTACTTAGCAAGCAGTGACAGGAAATGTACTAACATTCAGTGGCCAGAGGTCCTGCCTCCACTATTACCAATGAGCTAACACAGCAAAATTTCCTTACCTCTGACCAGTCCAGAGCAACCCACTGTGGGGGGCAGGACTGGTTGTTGCAGGGCTCTTTTTCAATAGGCCGGTGTGTTAAACAGCTGGCAGTGTCCAGCGTCTCCTCCTCAGAAGGTCCAATCTTTCTGATGCAGAGAACTGTTCGTGAACGCATTCCTCCATCACAGGTCTTACTGCACTCTGACCAATCTCCTATAAACCATCTGGATAGAAAATGTTAGGAGACTCAGTAAATGTTTCAGAAACAGAGTTGATAATTGCACAAACCAAGAATGCAAACAGTTTCAATTACTAACCCTAAGTAATTTTTAACAATACACACATTCATGGTGAAATAAACTTATGGGTATTTTTACTGAATATTTTAATTTATTACTCACTGCAAACATATTTTCCAATAATAACACTACTTTGTATTTTTCTAGAGCACCAATTTCCAATCTAGCCTATAGTAGCTAGGAGTCTTTGAGCCTGACAAAATTGAAGCTATTTATGTAGTATTTTGTATTGGACTTGCCTGAAATAATTTCTGTGAAAGTGGTTTGCAACTGGAAATGTTTGGGAACCATTGCTGTAACTTACACCACAAGTCAAAAGCCAAGATGTTTGCCTCTTTAGTATCATTACAATAAAACAATTTGATCTCAAAATTGGGCTTTCTGAGAGTTAATTATCATCTGATTATGAAACATTTGTAAACCTTTCAATAAGACACCATACTGAAATGCAAAATATTATCATTTTTTAAAGTGAAGCAAACACTGGTAAAACATGAATTCATCACATAAAAAAATTATCCCAACAAAATCTTTTAAAATTTAAAGAACTGTATGATAGATGCTAGAGGGAACTTCTGAGTGTTTCTGTGTATGTAGTAGAAGTCAAGAATTGTAAATAATATTAGATTGCTTTGTGCTACTGCAGAGATTAAAGCAGCTTTTAATCTGGCTGTAAGGTTATATATTTCTATTTCTGGATGGTTAATGCAGCTCAATTAAATCGAAATATCTCTTCATATTGACGAGCACATTTGGTCTTCATTATTTCGTATGTTGATTAGATACTCGCCTGAGTCATCCTTGCAAAGGATGAAGGTGAAGTCGAGTATGCTATCACATGTTGCCAACATGCCAAAAATGTCAGGCATGTCAGCCACTGTGGATGTTCCTGGAGGTATTCCTGGAGCTACCTCATAAGATCTGTCATTTTCTCAAGCTGCTGTCAAAAAAAAAAGTGCTGCTATCCTCTTTTGTGTTACATTATGTGTCATATATCCTAACATGAAGCTAGATCAATGCAGAGATGGAAACAATTATGCCACATTCTGTCATTACTTTCCCAGCAAAAGGAAATTAATTTGTGATTCTTCATCAAAAAATCTTATGCTTTTACCAAAATAGGGAGAATTTGAAGCTCTTCAGAGCTTTCAAGAGGCTGCAGTGTTAATTTTCAATTGGTACTATGATTTGCTCAAATGATTTCTCTCTCAGGTACCTCTAATATTTATACTGTATGACAAGATAGCACTATTCATAATCATAGAACTGAAAAAGTATTTTCTTGAAATCTGAAATGTAAGATATAATAAGTATTGAAAACAAACATAGTCTTCTGCTGTTCACAGACATCAAAGTATAATGTAACTGGCATTCAGTTAGAAAGAGTATCATTTTCATTGCTTTTGGTATACACCACAAGAAGAGTAGAATTGTGCTAATTAAAAAGGGAAATACTTGGCCAGTCCACGTAAACACTCAGTCTTACTGCATGATAAAACTTTCTGCCAAAAGGGTCAAACTTCTTTGGATAACTATCTGTTATTTGAACAGCATTCTAACTAGACTACTTACAGAATCAGGAATTAAGAACCTTTCCTTAGTTTGGCATTTTGTATTCACTCTGTGGGGAACATCAGAATGGAGGCAGACATGGGCTGAACTGCTCTGACATGTTGAAGTAGATGCTAATTAATACACTCTACCCATTTTCTGAATACTGATGTCTTGACTTTCACAATGATCATCAATGTCCCTGTCATACTGGATGGGGAATCCAAAAGCTTCCCACTTTCTGGGCTGGGTTTTGTTGGTTTGTGGGGGTTTTTTAAGTAGTGGCAGGGAAAAAAAAAACCAAAACAAAAAAACAAACAAAACAAAACAACAAAAGGACACCCAAAATTTACCTAGTTTTGAAAAACTTTATTACCACTACTTTTTAAAATGTTAATTTGCTAATAGCTAAGCCATAGAAAGGAAGGAACTGGAATGTGTTTGGTAAAGAGGAACTGATTGAACATGACTGCTTTGGTAAAAAGGAACTGATCAAACACAACCGCTTTTCAAGTCCTGCTCTCAGGTCTGGTTGGTGCATTTAGAGCCATGCTAAACAGGTTATCCAAACAGGGAATAAATGCATATCCTTCCAGGATAAACACATATTTACACATAGACTGTGGGGACAATGATTTTGACCTAATTTTGACCTGTCTGTGACACAGCTCGTTCGCATTCAAAGGTAAGAGCAGTGCAATGGCTTCACTTGGCTTTATGTCAAATGAATGTGTTACATGACACAGCAGGAAGTGTAAGAGACACTGCTCTGCCATTGTGCAACCAGGCACCACACTAGGGAAGCAGCTAAAACTCCAGGAAGAGACTGACTTCATGAAGACCTGTTGGGATTTTAATGCACAATAATCTTGTCTCATTCCTCCTAGCGTCCTTCATGCTACAATTCAGCAGTTTCTAAGAGACTTTTACAGGTGACCACCGTATTGTGCAGTATTTCCATTTAATCAGCATTAATGATTTTCATGCCCAGTTGGAACACAGCTAAGGACTACCACCAAAGTCAAACTAACCTGAGCTTGGGAATCAAGAAACTGTTGTATCTGTTCCACCTTCTCCACAAGTTTTATTTGTCTCAAAACATAAGAGAAGCTGTTGTTCACATGCTGATATTATTTCCCAGCACAAAATACCACAACTGTTTCTAAACAGGTTTTGTAGTAAGATAAAGCTATGCTATAAGTCCTTGCCAAACTTCATTTTTGATCAAACGAGCTGCTGAGTTTTTAATTATCTATATATAGCATACAGCTATCTTTAAAAATAAATCTAAATAGAATCTAAGCACCTAATCCTAAAGGCACTCAGCATTACTGTACAACACTGAATATGCGGGAGAAAAAGTTTGACAAAACTATTGTCAGGAAATTGTTTGGTCTGCTTAGCAGTTTCTGTATCTGCCACTTCTCGTGTGAACCCTTCAACCCAAGTGTTAATACAACATACTTTAAAATATGGCAAACATTTCAGATGCAATATTAATAACTAGGACAAAGTTAAGTCTCACCTCAACACTCTTTTATCATTATTGCCATAAGAATGGTCCCCAGTTCTTCTCTGCGCACTACTCACTGTATACGACACTCAGATCCTAAGAAACTGTTTTGCTAGTATTTTTCACTTGCACTGTTTGGTGTAGTCCAAACATCATTATTGTTCCTCAGTCAAATCAATGCAACTCAATCCTCAATGCATTTTTCACAGCTGATTTTAGCACAACAAGAAACCAAAGCAAACCCAAATAGCCTTTCTGACAAGATAGGACATGAATACTTGATGAGAATTTTATATACATTTGGTTAACAGGATTTGTTATAGATTATGAAGACTTTTCTCTCTATGCAAAACAGATGTCCATATTAAGTGATTAATAACTTACTCAGGTGGGCAAGGCTCAGTGTTGCAGGCTCTTTGGTTTTCTGGTGGCTTACTGTCAGGGTCACAGTAATTGTTTTGTACAATGGAGCTGTCATCCAGCCTTTTACACACCACCTCTTGTTTCTGGACACCTTGGGATGAAATGAAAGACCATTAATTAATCATTCTGTTCTTCTAGTTTTTGAGTATAATCGTATTTCACCTATTGATTATTAATTCTACCATCCCACTTTATTTGGCTGAAGGCTGCAGCAGTGAGAATTTAAATTAACTGAATGACCCCTAGCTGCAATTATTTTTTTATTTTCCTTCAATTTTAGGCTACCCCACTAAGCAAGGAATTTAAAATTCTGTTGTTTTCTAAAACAAAGGGAATATATTTATAGATTTACTAGCAGATTGTTTTTATTTATTTATGTATTGCATGAAGTCCATTCTCTGTCTGCCATCCTCTCCTACCAAAGACACTTAAATTTCCAAAGAAAACATCACCAAATAGAATGTGGTCACACTTCGATGCAGAATTATTGTTTATGTGCTCTGGTTTAAAACAAACCAGCAATACTGGGAAACAGTGTTGCATTTTTATACATTATCCTACAAATTTTCTTCATTGAAATAACAGAACTATAATTCATTCTGAAAGATGCAGTTTGTCTCTGTGAATACTCATTTTGCCTGGCACTTCCAGCTCCTCTTTCATTGTTAACCATCAACAGGGCAATTTAGAATTGATCATTATTCCCAAAACATGATACATCACTGCCAAGGCAACATTATAAGGTAGTATATTAAGCAGATTTTGCCTTTTTTTTTTTTTTAAAGCAGTAAAGGACCACTGATATGATGACAGTGTAATGTTGTAAAGAGTAATACACACTGCCTTCCTCCTCTCTTAAAAACATACTATACGATGTTCATTAGCATAAAAAAACTGTGGATTTGCAATTCACATGCAGTTTTTATTGAACATGCATAGTTATAAAACATAAAGAATAGGATTATTTGTATTATAAAAGCTGCAAAAAGCTGTACCTTTCTTCATATTCTTAAATATTTAACTTATTCCAAAATGTGAAATGCATACAATTAAAAGGGGATTAAAACCTCCTGGCTTCAAATATCTGCCAACTTTACCTAACAGCCATCTCTCCACTTTAAGATGTGCATAGAATCACAGAATGATTTGGGTTGGAAGGGAACTTAAGGATCATACAGCTCCAAACCCCCTGCCTGGTCCACTAGACCAGGTTACTCAAAGCCCCATCCAACTTGGCCTTGAACACTTTTAGGACTGGGGCATGCACAACTTCTCTGGGCAACCTGTTCCAGTATCTCACCAACCTCACAGTAAAGAATTTTTTCCTAATATCTAATCTAAACCTGCTTTCTTTCCATTTGAAGCCATTCCCACTTGTCCTGTCACATGCTCTTAAAAAAAAGTCCGTCTCCATCTGTTCTGTAGGCTCCCTTTGGATACTGCATGCTTGCAACTAGGTCACCCCTAAGCCATCTCTTTTTCAGGCTGAACAAACCCAATTCTCTCAGCCTCTCTTCATAGGAGGAAATAATATCTTCATTTGGCTCTTGAAAAATAAGTGAAAGATCTATTTGAGAAGCTGTGACAAGATTCACTTTGAATTCTACAATCAGTGCAAAAACTGCTAACAGATGACAATAATTTGAATTAGATCACACAACCTAAGCAGGAGTATTTCTAGCAATTTTCTGCTCATGTTTTACCACAATAAGAAATAGTATCTAACAGCTATAGCAATGCTAGTAACATGGCACTGCTAGCTGATATGCAATGCATGTTCAGTTCTGACTAATCATTTATCCTTTCTATCACAAACTGCTTTAATTCTCTTGGTTGAATAGGCTGAATGTGGCCTTCATAATGATATTTTCCTCAAATATATTTGCTTAAAAATAATTTATACACACTTTAGAATTATGCATTTTAACGATGCATACCGTTCTCACAAATGTACTTATCATATAGCATTGATATTAATGTTATATTTTTACTGAATTTCCTACTGGCATCAGACACATTTCCTTCTAGAATTTGGCTAAAAATTGGCAGCCTTAACAAATTCATTTTTGAGGAATTTTGGAATAAGAAAATATTCTAAAGTTCTATGATTGTGAAGTATCACTGTGGTCAGCTTAAAAAAAAATTTCAGGTGTGTTATTTACTAAGTGTTGTTCAGGTAGCATATCACCAGTAAGACAGTATTGACCCCATTCACTTACAGTGAAGAATCTTTAATTGATGCCAGGAGATATATTAATCCATTTTTAAAAGGTTCTGCAGCATCTTGTCACACAGTATATAAACTTTACATAATTCCTGTCTAACTACAATGTTATTTAATAAAAAACCTCAGAGAAAAGATCAGATAGTAACTTTTAAAACAAGAAAAATATATGGAAAAAGCTAGAAGTGCTATTTTTTCCAGACAACAGCTACAGCTTGGTTATGCCCTGTACTGAAAAATTATCTTTAAATTATCAACACTTTCCTGAGTATATGGTCTCTCTTATAAGTAATCTAAAAAGCACAGATAAACTAGTTCATTTATACTCTGGGGAAAATAATTACAAGCAGTTAGACAGAAACACTTTGCTTTCAAATCTACAGATTTTTAGTTTATAATAAAAGACATAAAATGTTCTCATGACCGGTCAAGGCAATCCTAATAGAAAACAAAACTCCAGTGGCTTAGTGACCATAATCTCCGGAGAACTGAGCTGTTTTGCAGATTTCAATTCACAAATAGTCTGTATGACTTTCAGCAGTCGAATTTTAAATTACACAGAGCACATTTTATTCTTGAATTAAAATTGCAGGCATGTAAATGCTGTACCTATTTTTAAAACCAATCCCAAAAATTGTGGCTTGTGATTGCAACAGTTAATTATAAAGATGCCAGTACCAATATATAGTGACTCTTGCATCACTAAAACTACTGCATGCTGGTTAACCCAGACATATTTTCGGAGCTCACTCATCAGATCACAAGATGTTCATCACAGAGCCAAACTTATATTTTCTTTGATGAGGAAAAGTATGTTTTATATGCCTAAAGATAGTTTCATAACTCATTTGAGGGCATGAAAGAAAAACATAGTAGGCACCACTCTACATGGGTCATGAGCAGCAAAGAAAACTGAACAGCAACCAGTTTACTTATAATAGTAATAGTACACTGACTACTTTATAAAAAACCCCATGATTATCTAAAACATTTAATTCATCTGGATGAGCTCTAATAGAATGAATGAAATCCTAACCAATGCTTAGGAGTACTGGCAAATTCCAGACAATATATGCTGTTATTTGTTGCCATTAGAATTAATTAAGCATGAAAGAAGTTAAAAAGGGAGTAGGCACTTATTTGAGTTATTTTTAAATGCATAAAAATAAAAAAACATAAAGAAGGAATCTTTTTCCTTTTCTAGGCTTTTTACCACCAGAAGCTCACTGCCTTACTAAGAATACTTGTGGATCTGGACAGAGTAATACACTTGCCCTTGGAAAATTACAAGATACAAGGAAAGACATGCATGACAGTTAATAAACTATGATTCTGTGATCTACAAGTTCACAGAATTCCAGAACTCATTGTATTGTTTCAGTTCCTATTTCTACATATTTTATATTTCATTTTCTCAGTGTTTCTCATTAAATAATAATCAGGCCCTTAAACAAAATCTTCTATTGTTGCCATCAATTTTTTCTGATTTCCCTGTGTTCTCTCCTTTCCCACTCCTCTCTCTATAGACAAATTTGCACTGTACATGCCGGTATTCTCTGGCATTGCTTTCATTTAGTCTTGTCCAAGTTTGCCACCAGCTATAAAGACCTAAATGAGATAATAACAAACTTTTATTCTGAAAACCCTTGCCTCAGAATAGAAGAGTTATTAGTGTACTTTCAGGAAAAAGGGGAAGTAATATGAAGAATACTGGTAGAACAGCTCAAATAATATTCCCAGAAAGAAAGAACTAGCTCAGATACTATAAATTTGAGGAAAATTAGAGGAAAATTTTTCAATACAGAAAATACGGGTTCTAGTGTACAAAAAGAAGAGCTGCAATTCTGGATTCCCAAGCCTAAGAACACTACTGATATTAAACATCAATGAAATTATATTCTTGTCCTACATATGAGCATAGGAATCCTAGAAAAATAAGAGCTGTCTGTCATCAGACAAGCCTTTTTAACTATATTGTAAATCTGAAGAACCTCTTTTTAGGAAAAAAATTGAAAATACTAAAATAGATCTCAGACTTTGGAGATTTAGTTTCTGCTTGGTTCACTGTACAGTGAGCATCAAGGCCACTGGCAGAAAAACTATGTGTACTTCTTTCCTTTAACATAAGTGACACGACAAAATACACAGTTTACAATCTCCCACAGAACGGGTCAGGTTGGAAGGAACCACAGTGGGTCATCTGGTCCAACCTCCCTGTTCAAGCAGAGTCATCCTGGAGCACATGGCACAGGATTGTGCCTAGGCAGTTCTTTCCACTGAGGGAGACTCCACAGCCTCTCCGGGAAATCTGTTCCTGTGCACGGTCACCTGCACAGTAAACTTCTTCCTCATGTTCAGGCAGAACTTCCTGTGCATCAGCTTCTGCCCATTACCTCTTGTTCCACTGACTAGCACCACTGAGAAGAGCCTCTTGGCACCATCTTGCGGGAGCTCCATGTCTCTCTTGTCCTGAGGAGTCTGGAACTGGACACAGCTCTCCAGGTGAGGCCTCACCAGGGCTGAGTACGGGGGCAGAATCACCTTCCTCCACCTGCTGGCAATGTCCTTCCTAATGCCCCCCAGGATACCACTGGCCTTCTTGGCCACCAGGACAGTCCGCTGGCTCATGGACAGCTTGTTGTCCACCAGGATCCCCAGGCCTGCAGAGCTGCCCCCCAAGGAGGTCAGCTCCAGCCTTTGCTGAATTTCAGATGGTCTCTGTCCATCTCTCCAACCTGTCAAGGTCCCTCTGAAAGGCTGCACAGCACTCTGGGGTATCAGCCACTCCTCCCAGGTTTGTGTCCTCAATGAACTTGCCAAGGAGGCATCTGTCCTTCATTGATGAACTGATGAATAAGTTAAACAAAACTGGGCCCAATATTGAACCTTGGGTAACACCACCAGTGACAGGCCTCCAGCCAGACCCAGTGCCACTGATTACAAACCTCTGGAATCTGCCAGTTCTCAATTCACCTCACTGATCACTCATCCAGTCCACAGCTCCTGAGTTTGCCTATGAGGATGCTGGGAAAGAGTATTGAAAGCCTTGCTGAAGTTGAGGTAGACAATATCCACTGCTGTCCTCTCATCCATCCAGACAGCTGTTTCATTGGAGAAGGCAATCAGTTTGGCCAAACACCTGATTACCTTCCGTGAACCCATGCTGACTACTCCTGATCACCTTCTTGTCTTCCACATGGATAGAGATGGCCTCTAGAATGAGGTGCTGCATCACCTTCCCAGGGATCAAAATGAGGCTGACTGGCCCACAGATACATTTGCTTTCTTCCAGTTCTCAGCACGTCTCCCGATTGTCATTACTTTTCAGAGGTGATCATGAGCAGCCTCATTACCATGTGCACCAGTTCTCCCAGCACTCATGGATCCATCCCAACAGGGCCCATGGACTTGAGTAGATCTGTCTAGTTGTTTCAGACCAAATCCTCCTTCACTAAAGGGAATGTCTTCCTTTCAACATCTCTTCACCCTGGTCTCCTGAGCCAGGAATCCCTGAGGCCTGGTCTTGTCAGTGAAGATTGATGCCAAGGCATTCAGTAACTCCGCCCTCTCCTCTTCCTCTCTTACCAGGGTCCTGTCTCCATCTAATATTGAGTCCACATTATCATTTTTTTCCCTTTCGTTATTGATGTATTTGAAAAGACCCTTTTTATTATGCTTAGCCAAATTTAAGTCTAGCTGGGCATTGGCTTTCTAGTCTCATTTCCATTTAACCTGACCACCTCTCTATATTCAGTCCAGGTGGCCTGACCCTGCTTCCATCTCCTGTGTATTTTCTGCTTATACTTGAGTAATGACAGTAGTTCTTCATTCATCCACAGAGGTCTCTTGCCCCCTTGGCCCAATTTCTTTCTCACTGTGATGCAGCATTCCTGAGCCTGGAGTGATCCTTGAGCATCAATCCACTCTTTTGGATCCCTCTTCCCTGCAGGGCCTGTTCCCATGGGATTCTTCCAAAAAGATCCAAAAAGATGAGGTTAAAGTTAGCGCTCCTCAAGTTCATGGTTGTAATCTTTCTTGCTGTCCAGCTACCTCTTAATATAATACTGAACTCTACAATTTCATGGTCACTACAGCCAAGGTTGCCTCTCATATAAGACTTCTGCCTTTTAGAGGCAATCTAATCACGTAACCGTTTCTTTCATGAAAAACTCTAACTTATCTCCTAGATCATTCTATTGAGAATACAGGGGATCAGGAGGCATAATGTCTACTGTGAAGAGCCCATTGACTTCAGGTGCCTGGAGGAGTTTTCACACGAGACAATTAAATTCCTTGAAAGCTTCAGAGACCAGAAATTAAAGAGAGCTATGTATACAATCATGAACTCATAATTAGCAAGTAAGAGTGTAATATATGCTTTGAGTTGCTCAGTACCATAAGAAACACACAGGGGAAGCAGGAATGGAATCCAGACCTCTAGCTCTTGAACTGAGCTGTAGTAAACAGGAAACCTTTCTCCTCCTTCCTACCATTCCACTTACTATGTCTTCTTATTCTTTAAAGCCAAGACAGATCCTAGAACAGAGGTTCTGTTTGAAAAGTTAATGCATTTTTATTGTTCTGATGTAACTCCTCAGCACAGCAGAGATGAACATAATATAGAAGTCCAGCAGAAAAGACAGCATGTTACTATTCAGAGATTGTAGGTTCCTCCTAGCTTGCTCTTAGGTTGTTCCTTGGCTCCTGCCTGCTCTAGTTACCTTTCTCCAAGATAAGGCATTCTAACGGCTCTAGGAAGAGCTGAATGCAGTGGATTGCTCTCAAAACACTATGAAGAAGAAACAGCACAAAAAATCAGACACTTCTGCCATATACAGTACTCCAAAACTATTTAAACTTTGTACTGCCACAATGTCTTTATGCTCTGTTCCATGACATTCAACACATATGCTCAAGTTCACTTTGGTTACTACATCAAGTAATATCCATGTTTTAAGAGTCACAGACTTGGTCAAAATAAGCAACGCAGATACAGTTAGCCTGATTTAGAAAAAAACTAGACTTAAGCAATGTTGAGTGGACATAAGGTAGCCTGTTAACAGCCTCTGAAAACAGTCCCTGGTCAATTGGTCCCTCTTTAATAGAACACATGTAACTACAGAAAACAGTATTTCATAATCATTCTTATTTCTGACATGTCCTGGCTTCTAAATACTTGCAAAGCTGATGTTCTTCTAAGACAGCTTTTTAAGTCTTACATACACCTAGATAAAAAGACATAACCTTCAAACACAGACAAGTTCAGAGATGGACAGATTTGCCTACAGCTTTGATATAAACCCTACACTTGGCTATAAAAGTATATCTGGCTCTATGTTATCTGGAGCTTTCCTAGATCAAGACAAATCGTGATCAAACTTAATTAGCCCATACGCTACAGTAAGAGGCTGGAAAATGTTGGTGCCTTTAATTTGTTCACAGTCTTTTCCTAATACACAATATATTTCTTTAATCTCATAAATAAAAAATAAATTCCATGCCAATATTCTTCACACATACTTATCCTTTTTTACCTTCAGTGAGAAATTCTTTAGCTGTTTAATATTGTGTTGTATTTTGAGGTCTATCAAAATGTGTCTTTTAAAGACCGAGTTCAAGCATGGACTTAATAATGAATACTATAGAAATAAATACAGCTATACAGTGGTTTCATTTCTAAGCTTCCTCAATATTTCATATTTATATTAGCTCTCTTCAACCTTTGTCTCCCTTTTCTCTTTTCCTGACTCAGCTCCTCCTTAGAATTGTGTCTTCTTTTGGCATATGGAGAAAGGTGTTTCATAAACTGAGGGGAATAGCAGGTTCTCTCACAGAGAAACCAGATATATTTTTTAACATTAATTACAGCTACAATGAAATATTTATTTATGAGTATGGTGCTCAGTGAAAATAAGCGACCACAGTATATCCTTTAATTAAACTGAAAGAGAGGAGAGAAAAGTGCCTGATTTGGCCACCATAAGCTACCAAAGAAAATCTCTCCTCCACCTCCTCTGATTTTAAATTAATAAATACATGCTGCTTTTAGGGATTCACAAATCTTCCCTTGAAATCTAATAATTACATCAAAATTTTTTAATCTAGACTAGTACTTACTCCTTCAGAGCCAATTATTTTTTCCACTGTATTTTGTCAAATGTGTGAAATGACAATGACCTTCATGGCAGAAGATCCATGGTTAAAATCTTGTCTCTACCTAAATCAATGGGAGCTTTCCCATGACTTCAGAAAGATCATTAGCTCATTACCATCCCAAAAACCAGGAATTGACAATACCTTTAAGGTTCTGATCATTGGAACTTTCTTTCTCTAGGAACCAGGCACTTTTCTTCTTCGTACTTCTCCTTTAAAATGTTTTTTTCCCTGCCACACTTACCATTACTAAAATTGGAGTTAAAAAACGCAATCTGTCAACCAGCAATCCAACAAGTGAACATAAAAATATTGGGAAAAGTTGGCATCATCCTCTATTTTGTTTCAAGACTTTCTCTAGTGGCACAGAAAAGAATCTGTGTTGTCCTTTGTGTATTATGTAGGGTTGGCTGTATTTCAACTGCAGACAACTAGAAACAGCCACAGCAGCTTCCAGCAGAAAGGTGAGTCATGATGGTTCTAAACATGAATACTTCCCACAGACAGAAAAAACAAGAAAGTGACAAGTATTTGGTCCAAAGGTCCTTTAAAAAAATATGGCGTCTTCTTCTTGATACGGGCTTTCCACAGTGCCGTAGAAACTGAAATTCTGAGATGCATTTAAAGCACTCTCCCATATCTTCTGGAACAGAGGTATGTTGGGGAGATGATTCATTCAGTCTCCAGAGAGAAGAAAGATACTGTTCACACAGCACTTCTACTCACCAGTCCTTGCAGCAGCAATGGTGTTGGCTTTGAAGGAAGCCAACTGTCCTGCTCTCCCAGCCAGAGGTAAAGAATTGCATTGGTGGCCACTAGAGGGAGGATTAGGAATACAGTAAGTTGTGGGCAAAAGCCACCCATGATGAACCGCATGGGACAACCTACAAATCCCCCACTGCTGCCCAAGGGCAACAATTCTCAGATATTGCTATGGGCTGGCAAGTAAAATCCAATTGTTAGCATCTTCTACAGAGGAGCTGCCAAAATGCATCCTAAACTTTGGTGGCTGGAGGGTAGGAGGGCTGACTAGGATTGTGTGAAGCACACCTACAAACACACAGAGACACATCTCTTTATTTACTGCCTATTTTGCCTTCTCACTTTTAATCTCCTTACTTAAAACTTCTGATGTCCTTTATCAGCAAAGCTCCTGTGAAAAACAAACATACCAGCTTCAAGGGAGTCTCAGAATTATCAGCAAAGAGAGACACTGTGCCAAGATACACTGTATTAACAAAAAGATCTGAACATATTAAAGGTACTTAAAACCAACAAAATCCGCTGTGATTAAAATAAATGTTTGTTAAGGTTCGAGGCATACCTGAAAGAAATGTTTTCAATTAGTCACCTAGATAATTATATAGTGAAGTGCATCTTGCAATTCAGTTTACCCTGTAGCTTGACTGGGTGGTGTCTTACCTCCTGCACAAGTGGCAGAACATTCTGACCAAGGCAGATGATTCCATGCAAAGCCAACCTCATTGTCTCCACTGCCAGTGCGAGAGATTGGAACATTGAATTTATATTTTATCCCCAAATTCTGTTCCTGCAGCAGAATCTGTAGTTGAAAACAACTGGTTATACCATTAAAACAGGCAAGCAAAGGGCAAACACAGTGACATTTATTCTAGGCACGTGCTGAGTTCTGCTGAATGGGAAAAAAGTAATAAAGGAAGTCACAGTCATTCTACTTAGATATCCCCCAAAAGAATCTGTAATAACATTTAAATTATATACAAAAGAGAAATATTTTTATCTAAGCTGAGCTTTATCTTTTTTTTCTCCCTTAACACAATTTTATTATTTCTGTCAGTTCCTTACTCCTGACCAAATTGTTTGAAAAAGCTAGTTTTCACAAAATTAGTATCTTCATGGAAACTAACTTGAGACCTGAATAATTATGGGAGGACAAAGCTGGAAAAAGACATTACTGTAGAAACATGCAGCAGTTCTAACTGAAATCTTGTGAGGAGTACAAGCCACAATTGAACCTATCTCTTCCCTTGTTAGCCCTTCTAGTGACTACAGTACATTACATTACTTCCAGTAATGATAGTAACACCAACAGACTGTTGTTGAGGCCATTGTTTTCCCCTAATGCAATAGCCAACAACATAAGCTTGGTGGAATCACACCTGTGATTCCTTTAAAGGAATAACAAAACTCTTGCTGCAGCCACATCACTGCAGGTGACACAGACACAAGTGCAATAATCACCATGAGTTTTTGTCTATCCTCACTGTTGAACTGTACTTCTACAGATTATGTGTCCAACACTAGCCTTTGACTCTCTATCAAACTTTTTTTTTCATTGCTAATGCATGTTAGATGCAGCAATCTGACTCACCTTGGAGCTACTTTTCATCCATTTTTACTTTCTCTTACATTTTGCAGAAGCATATCTGCCGACCTCCACAGGGCAAAAAGAGCAGAGAACTTTCAGAAAGGAAGTCAGTGACACAGACTGAATGAAAGAAGCCACTATAATGGTGTAACTCATTCTGTGTGGACTGTCTAGCTTATGGACAGCTACAGAAGGAAAAAAGATTATTCAGGTGTTTGGAAATGCTGCCTAAAATGTGGATATCCATGCAACAATTATTCTATACAAAAAAATATCCTATCTGGCTCAAGCAATCCCTGAACTGCAAATCTGGCAGCTGACAGAATACACTGGGAAAGTATCACCTTGTTCTTACACTCCTCCTCAACACAGTAGTGAAACAGCAGGCTCACTATTGCCTGTTGTCAGAGATGATATTAGGATCCTGGATCATACCTTCTGTTACATTCTCATACTTTATAAAATGTTTTAAGAGCAATGTATGTCACAGGAGTATACTTTAACACGCGTCATACCATTATACTCATTCTGTGGTAAGAGTATATATGGTCACACTCAGGCTTAAAGCTACTGACACGTGCAGAACTGTTGGGAACTGTCAAGTGTTGGCAGTATGCAAAAATACGATATATGGCCCATTTACAATTTTGGCTACCACTACTGTGAACCACATTTAAAGAGATGTGGTTCATTTTCAGTGAGATTTCCTGGTGCTCTTCTGACTTTATCCCTATTTCATGACAATGTTTGCCAGCCAGTTTTGAAAGGTAGGAAATCTGTGTTAAAACACTCACACAAAGTCCCAGCTACGCAAGCTGTATCCTGTTTGTAAACTCAACCTATTTTGATTTCATTAATGGCATTGTCTTTTCTCAGAACACAAATACACATTTCAATTTTCAAAAATATATTTATTATAACTTTACCATGACTATGAGGTTTTCTGAAGTAGGGCCTAGTGCTTCCAGAGACTCTGGTTCATCTGTTGGCCTCTTGTAATGGAAAGCTGTTCCAGCAACATCAAACTTTCTTGGCCAGTCAATAGTCCAGGCACCATTAATATAGTAGTCATCCTCTTCAGATTTTAAAGCTTAAAAAAAAATACAAGCCACCTAAAAATTGGAAGCAGCATTTATAATGGAGAAGCCATTGTAAATTAATCTACTAATCTGTTAGAACTATGTGAGATTCAGCTCTATATCACTGTTTTTTCAAACAATATAAAGCCTTTTCTTTAGCCCTGGTCAAAATATCCTTCATGTAAATCAACAATTTTGCCTCTGCAATAATCTTCAATGTGCAGATTATTTTGCACATTTCAACATGCAGATGCTGTATGAAATGAACCAGAACGCCTCATGTAACTTGAAATATATCTTCAGCTTTAAAACTGACTCCATGTGCAATGTATGCTGAACTACATGAGATACATGCATGCCTGAAATGTATAATCAGTTATCAACCTCATGTTTAGATTAAGAAGCTGGGGGCATGGAATAAGTATCACAGACAATGTGCAGAGGAAAAAAAGAGAAGGAACATTGAGTCTGACATATGGCACCAGCTGGCTGTTGTTTTATTGCATAGGTCTACGACTTTTTCTTTCTCCTCATTAAAGCACAAATACAAGATATTTCTACTACAACTGAAAAATTAGCTACTTAATCTGGTAAAATATTTTATCCTTCTTAATTTACAGTGTTGAACCATGAAAGCATTGTAGATAAAACAGAAATTTCATAGCTAACCGACCATTAGGATGGGCAAGCACATATTATTCAGGGATTTGTATTTGATATTTTATTAATAATATTAAGTTTCTAAATATGAAACTGACATTGTATCTTAAGGTGAATATTCAGTTAATTAACTATTGACTTCTTGATTTTAAGGTGAAGATTACCAAGTTTTACATAGTTTATTTATTTTAAATAAAACATATTTTTAAAGTAAACATTATGGTTGGAACCCCATAGTGAAAGCACATGTCATTTTTGGTTGAGACAAATAAGTGACTTTACTGGATAGGGAAAAACTTCACATCATAATGTAAAGGAGTAAGACAACTTCAGTTATCTGACACTTTATTCTCAACTACATGTGTGTGTTAGTTTACCTTAAACAGAAAAAATGCCTTGGTGATGCTTAAACTGTCTAAAACAGATCAGAGAGCATTAATGTGAGTGGGAGATAGTGCGAGAGGTGGTACTGTTCTACTGGTGACAATGATATTCAGCAGAAATTAGTAAACATTTCCATCAGCACCATAAGGTCTGAAAATTAACATACCTATGCTATATGTGCTTAAACTAATATACATCCAAAAGCAAAGCAGGTAATTTTTTACTTGACTGCCAAAGAAAAATGCATTTTCATTCTGTAAATATATTTACCTAATGTGAGTTGTTATGCACAGGTGAAGGCCACAGCTGTGAACAGTAGTCCAATAATTACATAATAACAATTATGCAGTGGTATAATGCTAGTAGCATATGAGACAGAAAGAACAAGTTCATGTTCCTAATCAAATCATTTATGAGAACCTGAAATGCAGGAAGCCCACAGAAAACTAGCATAAGAGGAATATAAAGCCATGTGTCACCTTGGATCAAGCCATTTAAGGGAAGGTAACAGCATTACTAAACATGCAGTTTTTTCTGCAGCTCTGAACACAAAAAATTTTGTTGCTGCTGGGTTATCTGTTGGAGAAATCAGTTAAAATATTGTACTATTTGTGCAGCTCCAGAAATGGGCTTTACACCTATTTTGTCACATAGAGAGCTAACTGAATTATCTAACTGCACCCCAAATTTGAGGTCATGGCTTTCAAAGAACTGCATTCTAGTTTAAGGAACTACCGGATGTTTGCTGTGAGTTAGTTTGAAAGCCTTAGTTTGAATAAAGGAGCCAGTGTGACAACAACAGAGGAAGAGGGGTTTATTTTTTTGTATTTTAGAATTATAGAATAGTTTGGATGGAAAAGGACTTTTAAAGGTCATCTAGTCAATAAGCAGGGACATCTCCAACTAGAACAGTCTTGACTACTACAAAACTGAGAAGGTTTAGTATACTTTCAAATGGAGAAATTTATTTCTTAAACTGTAATCATGTATTTGGCAGTACTGCACATAAGACAACATATAGTAATATGCATAAATGGTTATTTTCAGTAGAATCAGTTCTATAATCTTATTCATGGTATGGCCACACAAAGAGCTGTCCTGGAACAACAAGAGGAACTCCATAAAGACAGAGAAGGAGCTGTGAAGTGGACACTGCCACTGAAGAAATATTCATAAAACAATACCCTTGGGTTTTGTACTTAGACATAATAAACTCATTTTGCTTGTCTAGTTCCTTTAAGGGAGCAGACAAATCAAAGCCTTCCTTTCCCCAGAAACTGGTTATCCTAAAACAGAGATCTGGTTCACACTCAATGAACAAAATACACCATAACAAAATGAAATAGCCCCTGCAACTTCAAAAGATTATCTTTCACTAGGATATAATGGCACCTTTGAAAGCTGGAAACACAAAAAACTAGTAAAGGAGAGGAAGCACCCATTTTGGTCATTTGGTCATTTGGAGTCAGGGCTCTGTGGCATGAAACAAGGTAGTGAGGGCAGAGCCTGAAAGTCCAAGAATCCCTTGAATTTGTGACAAGCATATAAAAAGGTGTTTATGTACAACTTTACGTTTTTAGATCTGTGGCCAGATTAAATACCAATGACATTGTATGTATTATCTATTTAAACCAAAAAACTTGTATTTTTCATTTATTTTATTCAGACGGTGCCAATCAAAATGCTTTTCCAGCATCCTCTGCTCTACTCTTAGAAAAGAATGACAATCAACTGCAGCAGCATCTTTGTTCTGGTTTTCAGCTGTCCATTAAAGAGTTCTTGGCAGATAATGACCATGACAAGATACATAGCATGACTCCCTCCTGCCACCTCTCTTTGAAACGTCAGTGCAGGATACAGAAGCAGACTTAAATGTGGTATATTTTGACATGGGAGAGGGGTCCTGGGGAGCATGATGCTGAAAGAACAGTAAGCACTCAGTTGCTGGTAGTGTTATTAATCCTGCAGAATGGAGGGAGATTGACTGTCTGCTGAATTACAGAAGGATGGGGGCAGGCAGAAAGAAAGGTAGGCATTCAGCAGTAAAAGGTGCCATTATTTGAAGAGGTATCTTTTCAGCTTTATACCGGCTAGCGCTTGTATTTCAATGCCTTAGAAAGCCTTGAGCAGCCCAGAGAGGTAGCACGGGCAATCTGGCACTTTAGTAGCTCTAAAATCGGTACCTGAATCAGCTGCAGAGCAAGTACCACCAGCAGAAGCAAAGAGGGAGAAATAGAGCTCCCTGCTCGCTCAATTTCCTCCAGTTAGAAGCTTTCAAAACAAACAGACGACAAGACGCTCACAGGAAGGATAGCAGAGCCAGGAGAGGGCGGGGCCTCCCTCGATCGTCTCTTGTATCCGGAGAAGGGAAAGGGGAGGACTGGGGGCGGACCCGGGGTGACCGGACAGTGAGACACTGCTGAAGAGTCTGAGTTACATTTGGTTTTGCCCACGCTTAGAACAAAGGAGCTCAGAGCACATGGCAGAGGCAAGTGTCTTCGGGAGGGGGAAGGGAAACTCAGAACAGGCAGCAACAATTATTGTCAATATAATCTACTTAGGAATTCATGTTCCGATGAGGATAATTGCCTTTCTAACTCACACTCACACACATCACAATCCTTTCCAACATGTTAGTGTTATTTACCACCTACATGCACTAAAGACTGAAAGAAGTCGCCTCAGCAGTTGCTTTTCAGCTTAAAGAGGTAATAGCTTTTGCTAGTGTTAATTTCTTAGATTGCTGTACAACTAATTAGCTCTCTAATCCATTTCTGACTAAAACTGGTGTTCTTGAACCACTGTCAACTGACTGCTATGCAAACCAAGGTACATAAACTTTCAGCAATGCATGTTCTCTGGAGTTTGACTAAGTCAGATCTGTAAATATCAGTATTAAAAAAACAGAAAGCACATTTAACAATCTCCAGAGAAATGAGTGAAAATCTGAGACTCTGAATTTAATCCTAGGCTTTACAGTAGGCTTCCTGAAAGATTTCAATTAATCACATACTTTTTCTGCACCTAATTTTCTTACCCAGAAACCAGGAATGGTGTCTAGAACCTACAATGCAGCAACATTGTGTAATTGATACATTAAATTCCCTTGAAGTAAAGAGACAGGATTGTTAGCATTTAAGTAACTTAGGCTGCTGATGAAATAAAATCGTGTTTTTAAACAGTTTAATCCCCCAAGACACTTTCCAGATGGAAGACACTACTTCACAGTGGGACAGGAGATTATTTGAATTTTATTTCCTTGTTACCAAGTATTTTATTTCCTCATATTGAGAATTATTTCCTCATCCACTTCAGTTCAAGTCTAACACTTTAGCTATAGTCAAGTTGGCATGATTTTGCACTGAATGGACAAGGAGGAAACACGTAGCTCCATTTAAGAGAATACACCCTAACTCACTACTAACTGTCTTATCCCAATTTAGCTGTATTAACAGCTAACTATTCCCTCTGCTGCTTCTATTGTGTATAAGGTTTGACCAAACCAGGAAATGTGCTTTCAAGTCACAACATACACTCTGACTTAACAACAATCTGCTATATAAAGATTCCCCTTACCAATGTAGTTTTTTGACATCGCCACTTCTCTTACTTCAATGTGCACAGAACCTCTTGGAATTTGAACCACTTCCATATACCCTGTAAGACAAAGATACATTTTATTTGCTGTTGTTTTCTTTCATCATTTTTAAGTAATGAAAATAACCATTAATGAATTAATTTTAGTAATAAATTAGAATAATTTTAGAATAAAATTAGTATGAGATATGGGATTCAAATGTACTTGAACATTTTCTTTCATGTGATACAAAGGAAAATTCTTTAAACTTCACATAATTTTTAACTGATGGCAAGAACTTATGTATTCAGGAATTCCTTTTTAAGTGCTAATAAAATATTTTCAACACTGTATTTTAAGGAATTAACATTTAAAAGGGCCTTAGGATCATAGATAATTCAAGTGGTAGAGGATTTCAGTCAGCCATTTAGCTCAACTTCCTGTTACAAGTAGGGGCAGCTAATAGATCAGACCAAGTTACTCAGAGCTTTATCCTGCTGGGTCATGAAAAACTCCAGAGATGGAAACTGTACAACAGCAATGTCATGCTGGGAAGTTAGTGCTGAAGACAGCACTAATATTTGCTAAAGAGTCATCTACACGCATTGTGCAACAGAATGGACATACATGTACATACCTCCTCTGGGCAATGAATCATTGAAGAAACCTTCAATGGCTTCACATGTACTCCCATCTCCTCCACAAACACGGCATCTATCTTCCTTAGCATCAGACCCCAAAATATTATCACAACCTACATGCTGAGAGCAGATAAAAACAAACATTTTAACAGCATGATGGTCATGCACCACTATTTCTGAAGTTCTTTCAAGTGTTCAAGTTTGAGATATTCAGTTCTTTTTATCTACTCTATTTTTGATAACCAAGACTTTAAGTGGGTTCTCACTTGACAATGAAAGAAGATAAAAAAGGAGAATAATTCATGTTTTGGGTTGTTATCAAATCTTGATTAATAAAAGCCTTGCATTTCTACTGTGACTTCCAGTAAGGGATTTCACAGTGTTTTGCAAATAATATAATTATTATACTTATCAATAAATGATTGCTGATGCAGTTATTTGATATTAAAACAGCTGCATGCCATCTATATTGCTTCTTCAAGGTAAACATTTGCTGACAGCATAAGTAGTATTCGTAAGGCATTACAGCTTCATAGACCATATTTCCAAATGCTGCACGGGAAACTTGAAATTTTAATAAGTCTGAACATAAAGTGTAAATGACTTCACAGTAATAATAAATACTGAATGAAACATAGTGAAAGGCTGAACAGCATGCTGTAATAGATGAAAATAAAGTAAAATAAATTAAAATAAAGACAGAACCATTGGGGAAAAGAAAAAAAATTAGGATGAAACAAGTAGGTTGTAAACAGAATAAAGACTGCAGCTTGCCAGTATTTTTCCAGGAGTCATACAAAGAAGAAGGTAGCTACATAACTGTCTAGCTGTCTTTGTTTCCTGTCTAGCACTATTATTTGCCACCTTGTAAACAGCTAATACACACTTCATAAGAAAAGTTAAAATACTTTAAATAGCTGACAAAACATTATTATTTCAACTATTTACATTTCAAACTACTAATTCACCAAGATGACAGACACCCAACTTTCTTCACAGGTCATTCTCAACTTGAGATTTTTTCCATCAGTTTACTAAAACATGGCAAAATCTTTTGATCTCACTATGTCATTCAATAAACATACATCTTCAGCCCTCCATTTAGCAAAGAACTTCAGCATTAAGCTTTAGTTATGTTAGTGGTTTTGTTGAAATCAAATAATTTTTAGAGTCACCAGTACTTTTCAAATGTCTAGACTAAGTACATAATTAAATGCTTCGCTAAACTGAGGAAGCATTGGAATGTTAATAACCAAAAAATACCGTATAGGACCCCAATTCTATTGAAATTCTTGTACTATAGGAATTTTACAAGATGATCAGATTTTTAGTAAATGGCAAATACTTACATCATAATACATTTTTTCCTAGAACCACAGAGCAATAGTGATGACTTTCTGTTCCAACTACATTAACAGCATGATTTTTTGCAATAGGATGAGCTAGTTAAACAAATTAATATGTTCACATTTAGTGTTTTTCAACCAGAGTGAAGTTCCAACTGAAATCATGGAACAGGCCTTGGAAGAGAGAAAGGAACCTGTTCATCTCCTGTTGCCATTTCCATCAGCTCTTCAACAGAAACCATAAAGCAAGTATTTTATCTGCCAGATAAAATGGCAGATTCTACTAATGTCTTTGAGAAGTTACTGAAATTCAAATTATTCGTCTATTTTATGCAATACCTTTCTTAACTTTTTGTCTCAATCTTACACTTTTATTAACAATTTGACCTGTCAACACTTCCTTTTATGTAATATACAAGTACCATAACTAAATATAGCTGACAGCAGACACAACAAAGTAATCCATAAGTACTTTATAAAACATTTGTAACCTTGCATTCTCCATTGATACAGATATCCAGTGAATCAGCATTGCACTGAGTCCCATCTATCACTGCAGGAGCACGTTCAGTGTAAAAATTATACCCTTCAGCCAAGCAGTTTAATGCACATGGTTTAACCCCACCTGGACAACAAAAACAAATGAAAGGAAAAAAAATTAACAGAAACCTTGAAAAGTTAAGGTTTAGTTAAAAATATTATACATAAACAGATCTGAAATAGACAATCTCATACCTGACAAATATAAGGTATACTGTTTATTTAACTTCCCCTTACTGATTTATTTGACTCTTCTTTTTTGCAAAAAATATTATTTCACATAGCAATATATGTCAAGGCTGGCTGGCTCCATAATGATGCCATTATGCCAGCACAGTCCTAATGATTATTGAAAAATTTAAAACAACAAGGATACCACTTCACTATTTGAAAAGGAGGAATAGCAAGAGAATGTAGTGCTAGAAGTATATCAAAACTGTGATCAGAATATCTGAATTGAGAGTTCAGTCCTGTTGAATTACACTCAGATCACATGATCGTGATGACCTTCCCTAGGCTCTTAATCTAAAAAACTGTTTGTAAAACCATTTAGGCTGTTAAGTTAAAAATCATTGGTAAAACCATTCAGGTCAATAATGTATTAAAAACACAAGTTATGCCCTCCAGCTTTAGAATTGGAAAATAATTCATTAAACTATATTCTTATAAATAATGCAATTATTGAAGTAGTCTTTAGAGACTCCTATAAATGCTTTTACATCTTTCTCCTTTTTGTAATATTCTGACTTTAGGAAAGGCAAACTTATTGCAAGATTACTCAACTCATCACTGTGGCAAAAGAGGCACTTGCAGATCACCTGGAGATACAAAAATGCTGCTAGCAAGGATTTTCTTGCTATTTTCTAAGTCCGTGAGAGACTTTTCTCTCTCACAGAAGAGGTAGCAGAGACTGTAAACAACCAAGCCACCTGCAACCTTGGAAAGTCTTGTTTATGGTACAGTAGAAAAATATTTTGACAATGGATGTTTTAGGATTTTAGCCAATCACCCCCAAGGGGTGGCTGATCCTTTGTCCAATTAGACTATGAAGAAAAAAGTCTATAAAAGAGTTTGTAAAATAATTAAATAAATCAATCTTGCTGCACAATTCCTGCCTGCTGGATCTTCTCTCCTCCTCCTCCCCATGGCTGCGGGACACGGTGATACACCCTAGGGCCCAGGTCTGCGGTAATAATCACCTATGGAATCTCTAATTCTATTACAGATGCAGGTGGAGAAGGCCTCCCTATTTTTAAAGTGGAGTCTCTACAATGATGCTGACTCCCCTTCACACCAAAACAAAATCTACTACAATAAAGAAATGTTGCTCTTCATAACATTTTCAGCAACTGACGAAAGTACAAGCTTAAAAATCTTAGCTCACGCTATTTTAATCAAAACATTGTATTTACAAACATAACTCTCTGTACAACATTTATATAATTTTGAAGTCTTCACATACGATAATATTTCTGCAATGCTAACCATTACCTCCAGTGTAGGGTTTCCAGTTATAATACTTTCCCCGGAACGGCATATTGTCAAAATCTGCACATTGCTTCTCTCTAAAATCACGGGCCCCTGAAGGACACAGCTAAAAAATGAGACAAAATAGTTAATTTGTTCCCAATATAAACATGAAAGGAAATGCTTAGATGCTTATACTGCAAATGCAATCATGCAAGAGATTAGAAGGTGGTTTCCTGTTTTGTCTTGTGGCTCTGATTCTGAAATTTGCTTTATTACTTTACAGTTGAAGTGTCTATTTGCAATCTTAGGCTGGCATGAAATAGCTGAAGTAATTTAAAGAAAAGTAAGTGTTACATAACAGTTTCCATAAAACTGGAAAACCAGAATCCTGTCAAACTATGTGTCATAATCAATCCATCAGCTACCTTCTTATAAACACATTTAAAACAGCTGGAAAAAAAATCTGGTAGGAGCTGTAGGTTCAATTATGCTGTACTAGGCAGTTATACTGAGACACATTATTAAGACATCAAGAAAAAAAAACAGTTTCTAGAGAACTATATCATTCCTGCTTACACGTAGCCTTGACAAAAGCATTGTTTTAAGGCTGAGAATGAGAATAGATAGCACGTCTGGCTCTGATTACCAGGCTCCGTGCATCAAGAAATAAAAACTTTCATTTACTTTTTCATTGCTTTGCATTAACAATTACAAAACCATGAAGTATCTTTTTTACTTGGAATGAGGGTAGATTTAACTAAAATTAATCTTGGAAAGAATTACAGGAGAAACAGAATTCTTTGCTATTTATAACATTTTTCATCAGCATATTCCAAGTATTCTTGAATAGACCCCCAGCATATTAAACATTGTTATCAATGTTTAAGTACCTGTTGAAATTGCAAGCTTCATCAGAAAGTATTTAAAATGCAGATTAAAATCCTGTTTAGAGTGGAAGACAAAAGGATTTTTTGGACAGATATCAAAGGTGCTAATAAATATTACTACTTTATGTGCAAGAGAAGAGTCAATTTTATGGCATTTTACTTGTCTTCTTATGTACCTAAGCCAGTTAGCACTTCTCAGGAATCTGAAATGCGTTCAACTGAAAAGGACTCTATAAACTCTAAAAGTGTATTGCACAATGCAACTATAAACATAACAATTATGATTCTCATTGTATATTAATCAAGATCTCATGATAGCCAGCCCACTGCCATATGATTCAGGAACTTTTAATTTTTTTTCTCAGATTCTGAAGCTGTAGCAATATGAATTATAACAGTGGACATTAGAGAGTATTTATATTTTAAATTTTCTCTATTACCCTATTACCTCCTTCGAATTAAAAATACATTTTTAAATACAATGCATTAACTGGTAAGAACAGAGAGTACAACTATTTTGATTCAATAATCCTTCAGATGATAACAATAAGAATTCAAAATAACTACACAAATTTTAACCACATAAATTTTTAAAAAATTGAATTTTAGGATGTTCTTAATAGTAACCCAAACTAAATTTGCCTCTCTGCATCACATTCTCCAAGCAGTAGAAGGCCCAGTCTTGGCACTCCTCAAAGCTAGGGTCTGAATCTCTCCAGTACTGTTCACTACACACTTCATCAGTACCACTTGCTCAGCTCTACACAACTGGTATTTTAATTGCACTGAATTCCCCTTACCAGTTAAATAAATCACCCCCATAATTAAACCCTTTATCTAAATATTTATACAAGGACAAAATAATAAAATACAAAAATGAGTAAAGAAGGATCAAGATTTTCTTTTTATACTCCAAAAAAATTCTCACTATCTTTGAGATGTAGTCTTCCTGCCTAGTTTTCCTACTGTTTTTTAGTATCTTACCAATATGTGACAGGAGGTAAAGCTAAAGGCTATGATCTCAAGAAATGCATTTGAAACTATGCTTGACAGACCTGGTTGCCCTCTATAACACAGTTGATGTTGGGTGAGTGGTGGATGTTGCTTGCCTGGATTTCTCCAAGGCTCTCAGTCTTGCTTCCCACAGCCTCCTCCTGGAGAAGCTGCTGTGTTATGGCCTAGACAAGGGGTCCGTATGGTGGGTGGGGACCTGGCTGACCCACAGCACCCAGGGGAGTGAGTGGTCAATCACTCCTCTTCAAACCTGTCACAAGTGGGGTCCCCAGGGATTGATACTGGGCCCACCACTGTTTACCTTCCAAAGTGATCTAGAGGATGGGATCAAGTGTATCCTGGTGCATTTTTCCAATAATAATAAACTGTCTGAGGAAGTGGATACTTGGGAATGGAGAGCCACCCTGCAGAAAGACCTGGATAAGCCGGAATAGTGGGCTAATGAGAACATTGTGAAGTTCAGCAGGAAAAGAGTAAGGTTTTGCACCCAGGAAAGCATGATCCAGGAGCACAGCACAGGCTGGGATCTACCCAGCTTGGGAGCAGCTCTTTTGGAAAGGGTCTGGGGCACCTGGTGGACTCAGCTCCATCTGAGGGACCAGTGTGCTCCTGCAGCACACAAAGGGAGCAAGATCCTGGTGGCTCCAACAAGGGCTTCACCAGCAGAGATGAATTCCTTATCCCACCCCACACAGCACATGTCAGGCCACACCTGGAATACTGTGTTCAGTTTTGGCCCCTGGTGTACAAAACAGATGTGGACAGGCTGGAGAGGATCCAGAGAAGAGCCACAAAGAAAATCACAGGGCTGGGAAGTCTGGCATGTGAGGAATGGCTGAGGGAACGGGGTTTGTTCAGCCTTGAGGGCCTTGAAGGTTTAGGGGAGACCTTATCCTCTTGTTCCAGTATTTAAAGGGTGGCTGCAGAGAAGATGGAGATTCTCTCTTTTACAAGGAGTCACATAGAGGAGATGTGATGTGTGCAAGTAATCCCTGGGGATATTCCAACTGGACACAGAAGAAAAGCTTTTTTCGATGAGAACAAATGGCGGTTGGAATATTGTCCTCAGAGCAGTGGTGATTTCCCAACAGCGGATACTTTTAAGATTTGGCTGGACAGGGTGCTGGGCCATCTTGTCCAGACCATGCTTTTGCAGAGAAATGTTGGACCAGATAGTCCTTGATGTCCCTTCCAACCTAAGACTCTATGAAAACCTAGGCCTAGAAATGCAAAAAGATTACTACAAGGTAAGCTACAAAATGCATTTACAAAATGTCAGCTCTTTGGCACTAACTCTGTGTATCTGTTCTTTTCCCGATGCAAATGTGGAATAGCTGCTTCTCTTTATTGGGTAAGATATTTCACTTTTTTCATGCAATCACAGTACAGGGATAACTCTTGTCAAGTAAAGACTGCTTGTGTCTCCAAATTCTCTTTTATGAGACTGCAAATCATAAGGTAGGAATCTAGCAAGCTTATGACAACTTAAAATCAGGTCTGAAGAAAGTCCGGAGAAGAAGAGGTTTTGAGTTTAAAAAGCGTTAACAAATTATTGAACCAACACTGACACAACACCTGCTTATCTTGGAGTTTGGGGTCAGGCAGATTTCAGCAACTGAACTCATCATTTCCTATTAACAAAGGTCTATACAAGACCTCAAAGAAGATGAGAAACACAGCCAGAAGAGCCACAGTTCAAACTCAGGTACTATTACAAAATGTGGCTTCTCACATAAATTCATTTCAGAAAAAAATTGCTTGAAAATACTAAAATTAGGAAAGTAACAATATCTGTGAATGTATGCATAATGAAAGGAACCAACAAAAAACCCATGCTATGAAGAGAAAGGACTGAAGAACAAGAAACTTTTAAACAAGTATGTACACACACTTATATACATAAAACATTCCCAGAATTTGTAAGCAAACCATGTTTTTCATTATATATATAAAAAAGTAGACTTTTACAATTTTAGATGTATATCAAATTAAGATTGACATCCTTATAAATATTTTAAATCAATGAGTTACTTTAACTGAGAAATAATGTTTCTTATGGTTCTACTAGCATTTTGTATTATTTTTTTAACTAAAAACACTTTGGTTGAAAAAAGACATATTTTTTTGTTAGAGATAATGTGGTTGGTAGTAGAAAACAATTTTCTGATGACTGTGTTCTTTATACCACCCTTATGTTTCCAGAACTTACTAGCTAATGTTATTTTCTGCTGATCTCAGTGTTTCCATTAGCAGATGCCTTTCGAATTAAGAAGTCATATATGGCTTTGGAAGTGCTTGACAAGAAATAAGTCTAGTAGGAGTGTGTGCACAGTTTCCAAAGGATTAAAATGATCAAAAAAAGGGACAACAGAACTAAGTCATCTCTGCAAAAAAAATGAAGTCAAAATGAGGCATTTTTTGGGTTATGAAGAGTAGGCACTTTAGGCAGGGCTATGTTGAAAGTTACGGATGGGCAACGAATGTTGACACTGCAAAATAAACTTCAACAGAAAAAATGTACAAACAGCACATTATTCATAAAAACAATAACATATTTGCAAGCTCTTAACACTTACATTAATCAACACACCATTCCATAAAAACTCTCAAGCACTAAGGACTTATATATATCTTGAAACTAGTTTCTGATTCTTAGTGATATAGAATCCTACACATTGATATAAAAGAAATAGACTAGAATTGTCAAAACCGTTAAGACTGTAAATTTAGACTTCTGTAAGTACCAATATGTTCATGCACTGTAAAACCATACCAAAAAACATGCTTAAAAAATGGATCAAAAACTCTAAGGATGGCATTTTCAAATTGCCTGGCTTGGGTTTGCAATCACTTGTTTTTCAGACCTAGGCAATGAAATGCAAAGTTCCCTTTCAAATAACTTGTCGAAATTACTGATTGAAATAGTAGGAAACCAGTATCTTGGAATTGAGTTCTGTAATTTTAAAATATTTTGATAAATTGTTGCAGTGGTTTGAATGGATGCAAATTACTACACTCGGGTATGAACACTCAGCTGTGAAAGCACAGCTGAAGAGTGACTTCCTAAACAGTGCTTTTAAGAAAGAGTTTTGGGCATAATGAATCAACATGTACTAAATGAACATTGTCACTACTGTAAGAAAAATTAAAACAATACTAAAATGAATAAACAGAATCCCATCACTAAGGTGACAAACTAAGTTTGAGGCCTAGTGCTTCAAGGTGTGCTACTGGGATCCCAATGGTTATCAACATGGAGACTAGTGTAAAGAAGACTAAGAAGAGACATGATAGTAATCTGCAAACACAGGAAAGGTTCCAGTCTAGGGAATAATATCAGTTATCTTCTTATTGAGGAAAGAGTAAGTAGAGATCTTTACGGATTGAAAAGCATACATTATGTTTTACGAAAACTATACTGATTGTAAGGATATTGAAAAATACTAATGTTATTTCCTGGACTGGAGGCATTTCAAACCAGTTCAGGTGCCTAAGCATCAGTTAAGAATTGTTTCGAGAATTGTTTTGTCTTTGTGCCAGAGAATAGCCTGAATGGCCTCCTCAGAGACCTTCTGTATGTTCCTCTTCTGACCCTGTAAACTGCATCTCCGTAATAAATAAATAAAGAATAGGGGAAGCAAAAACAACCACGAATAAAACTGTCTGAAAAGTGACAATAAGGTATTTAATATGATAAGAATAAAACAAATCATAGCAACATTTCAGTGGTATGTCTAGGTAGCTATAGCATCATTCTCAATAATAAAAAGGCATTAAAAACTGTATATTTGTGAAGGAACAGGATTACATATTATGTAAACATTTTTATATACTAGTTACTGTGGCAGATCGGAGACAAATACAATATTTGAAATAATAATGCCTGGACAAGAGTCTTCAAAGAGCTAAAGGAGGAGGGCTGCTGTGTGCCAGTGTGTGTTTTTTAACAAATTTTAGACCTTGTGTACAAACTGAAACAGTGCTAGCATAAAAAGGTAATTATTTGAAAAGTATTAGGAGAATAGTCTAGATTACAGTTTGCCTCATATCAATCCCAAATAGGCAGAAAAGTTGGCCAATACTTGACTTACACAAAAGAAAGATAAACAATAATACAAATCAGAATTTTTTGGTAAAAGTTTTAACAACTAAAACTTATTACAATTCCTGGTTAAAGTAAAAGAATAATGAAATATGCTTAGATTTTGATAAGTTACTTAACTTAATAGTAGACAACATCCTGGAAGATGTTGTAATAGTTCAATAAAGTATATGTGAAGTTTACTAAATATTGTCTGACAGATTTCAATAAGCAGTCATCAGGTAGTTGCTGAATTTGAAAGTGGATATTCTATCAATTGAAAGAATAGAAAGACACCTGATGTGACTCAATATTTTCCTTTGTGAACTACAACTACAAAAATATTTCTTGTTTATGAAATCTTCCAATTACAAAAAGACCACCTGAGTGAAAGTAAAGAGAAAGGTAAATTAATTGGAGTATGATCTGATAAACAGATCCATTCAAATTAAAATTGTACCAAGACAGACAAATGCAAAGATACACATCTACAGAAAAACAGTAACACAGTCAAGGTTGCAGAATGGTGCACTGGGATTTGGAAGGTTGGACAACTGGAAAAGTTTTACAGGTCCTACTGGACCAGCATCTAAACTTCACTGTGTTTTTTTACTACACTGTGGCCACTTCTTGGCTGTGTGAACAGGGCAGCTGTGATCAACAGCAAGAAAGTAATTTTTAATTTGGAAATTTTTAATACAGTCTAATAAAGAGAATAACCTCCACAAAGAAGTTTGCAGGGACAATAATTATGATAATTAATAATGATCATAAATGCAATTTTTTTTCAATGAATCAGTATATAAACTATTATATTTTCCTGAATATATCAAAAGATAAAAAGGTGAAACAATATCTTTAGGTACAGATTCTCTCAGTGTTACAAACTTCCTTTATTTAGGATGAAAATTAATATGAATTTAAAACTAAAATAGGACAGCCTTTCTATATTGGCAGTGCTACTGACCTGTAATTTGACTTAGAAACTTATTAGTGAAATTCTTTATTGATGTGTATTTTTTTCTCGTTTGAATTTTAAGTTACTTGAACTTGTAATTTAGGTTCATAATTTGACCTTATACATTTATACTGTGTCCCACCCCTTTAGCTGTAGGTCACTGTTCAATGGGCTCAGCTCTAAAATGGAAGTGCGGGATCATTCTGTAAATACAGTAATTAACAAATACCCAGTGGCAAAACAGCAGGTTTCAAATACATTTGCACAGACCGTGTAAGGTTGTGTAACACATTAGCACTGGATGTTACAAAGGTATAAAAAGTGTAAGAGGGCTTAAACGTGGATTCATGGAGGATACTTTAACTTGTGGCAGTTAATGTGGTACAGATACAACATGAGTTCCAGCAAACTTAAGACACACAGCTTTTGGAAACTCACAAGGTAAACCAATAGAAAAGTCATCCCTCACCTGTCACAAGTGTATAATTTATTCTCTGAAAACCTGTTACAGGACACTGCTGGGAGATAAGACAGTGGGCTAGACAGATTTTTGCTCTGATGTGGAATGATCCTTGTTCGCCTTTAACATGGAAGCTCAAGTTGAACTCACTCCAGGCCTTAATGCAAAGGCACTAGCTAGGCACCACATTGAGACAGGATCCTAACACACAGGGTGCCTACAATACAGATGTGCCTTACAGGACTGTTTGCCAATTAAACAGAATCCATACACTTTCTGAACTGGGGAAAAAAGGCATCCATTGCTGCTAAAACATAAACCAGTCAAGTTGATCACAGTGGAACAAAGATTACTTACATCAGTATTACAGGAGCGATAACGCTTCCTTTCTCCAAGACAATATTTGCCTCCACCTGAAGGCCTGGAGAAACATGTTTATATGTTAGTACATGCATTAGAACAAACACAACTGCATGAGATATACTAATGCATTATTAGTATTAATACAAGTCCAAGAGATATGTATTGTATAAATAAAAAATAAAAATACATTCAAGTTTTAAGATGAGATTTTAATAAGAATTGTACCTTTGACTTGCATTGGAGCAGACACAAAACATTACTGGGTACTTGAAAAATCATCACTCATATATTATTAATGTAGTTTGCATAAGTTCCAAGCAGTACAGTTTAATTGCATTTTGAACATCATAAAAAAACTATTGGTTTTAATTATTTGCTTGCTTTATAAAATTAAAATGGGAAATGAGTAAACAACCTATGTGATATGCTTTCTCTTAATCATATAATCTTACTTGAAAACCAGCAAAGACTGGTTTTATACTCAGAACCAGAAAAGACTGTATATTCTAGTTCAAGAATTTGACTCTGATTTGAATTAATCAGTATCAAATCAGAGGAAATTCCAGAGTAAGCAGATTTCTATTAGATAATTGGCTGCTAAATTCCCAAACTGTTCAAGAACCCTATCTTCCACAGAGGTCAAATAATGAATTAACTTAGACTTATATGGAAGATTAATCACACATAAGCTCTTTGGCTTGCAACTTGAAACAGAAAGGAAAAATACTTTGTGAGGCTTTTATAATAAAAAATTAGATTTACAATTAACAAATGACTGAAAATTAAATCAATGCTATTTTTCACACTACAGTATTTAACCAGGAAACATTACCCTTAATCAACAGGGTTGGTTTTTTTTCCTGATGCAGACATATCCTCTCCCAAATACATTTGCTTATTGAACATTTCAAATTTAATCATTTTCATCACACCAAGCCAAATACATGGTGACAGAAGTTGGAAAAAAAAAATCTTAGGACATTATTCATGCTCCAAACAAACATTTCACTAGGACTTTCAAATACTTATTTGAAAAAAATAATCAATTTATTATTCTCTCACTAACATAGTCTGACAGGTTATTGATGCATACAGATAATTTCTGCTTTTGAATCCATTGAGTAAGTAATGATATTGGCCAGATTGGGTAGTTATTGCTAATAATAGGGGGCAAACAGACCACCTTAAGCAGCAGTGATATGTCATTATGGTATCTGTCTTGCAGAGTGCAGTGGAAAGCTGATGGACAGCCTAGCTCGGAAAACATGGATATAAGCAACAAATAACCTAAGTGAACAGAGAGTAGAAGACAAGAAAAGGAATGACACAAGACACAGAATGTATTTTCATGAAAGAAACACAAATGACTTTCAGAAAAAGTGGTCTTAAAAGCCAATAGTGGTGGCAGAGATAGTGATTATGAGAAATGACAAGAAGAGAGCATGGAGTAATAAAACTATCCTGCAAAGACCTATAGCTGTGGTGAGGTAATCAGAACAGGCAAAAGCCAAAACAGAAAAGAGCAGCAATTCATTCAGCAAAGAACAGCGATAGAAATAAGCATTCCTCATTTGAGAAGTGATAGTGACAGAGAGAGGAGCACTTACCTGACAGAACTTCTCTGGAACAGTGCTCAGGACATTGGAAAACAGACAGATGGTAAGACAAGTACAGGTGTATACAACAGATCAAGTTGTAGTGAAGAAGCTGGCCCCTCTTCAGAGAGGGCAAATAGACCAATAGAGAGTAGTGGCAGGGAAAAAAGATGCTGAATTGTTTTAAGAGTCAGCAGGAAGTCATAACTGAAGAGCTGGACAAGGCAGCACATAAATATATTGCATTCAAGATAATATTACTACCTATGGTTTGTATGCAAGCAGTTATATTGACAACTTGGAAATACTGTGTTTGGTTTGGGTTGGTTTTTTTAGTAAGTAACTGGCAATTGCTATTTTATATCTGAGACAAGCATTAAAGGAAATATGCCCTAAGAAAGAAATCTACCTAAGACATAATTTAAATATATTTTGATGAACACCAAGTTGCATAAAGAAAACCATTCTGGTTACTGCTAAATATAAATCCAGCTATCTTTGCAGTACATAAGATACATTAAAAATGTTAAAAGTATGTCTAGCGAACTTCTCCTGTTTAAGCATTTCTGTCTGCTATTTTGAAGACAAATGTTGGCAAACTAGCAAAACATTTTTACAGATAACATGTGAAACCACAGTTTTGAATAATTTCCAAATGTGTCTTTTTGTTGGCTCCGGCTTACTTTAGCTACTTACGCTGGACTGTCACAGTGTCTTATAGATGAGGAGACTCCTCCCCCGCAGGTCCTGCTGCACTCTCCCCATATTGACCATGGACCCCAACCCCCATCTATGCTCTGGGGCCAAGTGCCAAAAGGTACGCACTCTCCCTGATAACACCACTGAAAGATTTCACAAAAAAAACATAAAATTAGCTTGGAGGCTGACAGAGCTATCAGGACAGAAAAATATAAGGGTCAGACAATGACCAATTATAGGCATTAGCATTCCCTGTACAGATAACAAGACTAGTATTTTACTTTTTCTAGCCATGTTTAGACATTGGTGAAGGTGTGTGTGATTTGTTAAATGTCTCCACTCCGTCCTGAATTATAGGTCCCTAACACACACCAGAAGTACTTTTTATTTCATCAGCCTCCTTAATGTTTCACAATTAAGGAACTACAAGTTGCTTACATTCTTTTAAAAACTAAGATTCATTTCCAAGCCTGGTTTGGTAAAATACCCTCCACTGAAGATTCATGTAGAGGCTTCATTACAGAAAATTAAAAATTCCCCTGACAGAATCTTAAAGAAAGTGTTTATTTTTATAAAAGAAAATCTGGACAACATTACAATGAAAGAAGAATTTTTCACAGTATTTCATTTATACTAACACTACAGACATACTAAAAGTAGTGATGAAGCATTAGACATGGTACAGAAGATCATTTTAGAATAGTGGCTGGCTGTTTGCTCGGGGCAGAATGAACACATGTACATCATTCAAGCAAACACTTAAACTTTGCAATATTATTACTTAAATTAGAAATACAAAATGAAAAACAATTCGCACAAATTATTAACTATTAAAACAAGTTTATCATTTCCTTCATCAGAAACCTTCTCTAAACCATTCAGAAATAATCCTGGGGCCTATATTTTGATCCACATTCTGGTGTCTACTGTATCACTGAGAATTTGAAGCAGCTCAATTAGATACCCTTTCCTAGTATTGCAGGCTTAGGTGACAGAGCAGAGCATGGACTCAGGTCTTCCATGACCTGAATCAGCTCATTTCACTTCCAAAAGGGAGCAAGTGTCGGTTTTAAACTCCCTTGAATTTCTGTAGCATTTCCAAAAAGAAATACAGACAACTTCTGTGCCCAAAACTAGCCATATGAATTTGACCAAACACACTGAGACATGCACAGAAGACATGGACAGACATATCCCTGTCTCTCTGCAAACACTACTGGAAGACAGTCTTAACTTCAGAGTAGTATGTACAGCAAAGCCAAGCTTTCCCTTCCTCTTCTTGGAGTTCTAAATTTACAGACTCAGTTGGGACTTCATGAGAGGACTGTACCCTTCATATGGAGCTTCTCTTAAATCTAGACTATTCTTGAATGTCTGCATAACGCAATTCATGCCATATAGTGAGTGAACTCACGTTTTAAGCTACTGATATATCCATACAGTGCAGTGTTTTGCAATGCCTCTAATGGCACAATCAGGATGGAGAATAAAGTATTTATGGGAGCTAGAGGAGTGCATAAAATCATGTGTTTTTCTTCTCTTTACAGTGATAAGTGATAAAAATTGTATTGACTAAATACAAAAATCTCCTTGTTACAGTCTATTAGAGATGCCACACTAGTACATGAACAGATATTTAATGCTAAAGTCAAAAGCTTAAAATGAAAATACTTCTAAGACTAAAAATGTAAGCTACTAATTTAATTAAAATTACATTATATACATTACAAACATCAAGATCCAACCCAAGAAACACAAGATTCTCAGATTTAAAGTTAAACCCATAATATCACAGATATAAAACTGAGTATGTAAACTATCTACTAATCCATAGTATTAGAACTACAGAGACAATAGGCAGGTGCAATTTACCTGCTTTATTTTTCCAAAGCTGTATAAAATTCCTATAATGTGTAATTTCCACTGTCATGCAAATATTATCTTCCATATTCCCACATTGCCCTGTAAAACCTTTTTAAATGCTCAGTTTTCTCTTCTACTGAACTTATATCTGAGCATTTAATGCTCACCTCTGTGTCTCTTAATTTTCTAGTGAAAATTTATGTTTCACTAGAAGCCAGTGATGCATAGAATCTTTGTCAGAGTAATTACAAATGACAAAAATCTTCATTATTTCTAATAGGACCGCAGAAATATGCGTCCTCCACGAATGACAGCAACCTCATCTGCTATAATGAGGTTAGGACTATTGAGTAATCACCATATGAAGAAAGAAGAGGAGGTGACAGCTATTTTAAAAGTTCCTTACGGAAGGTTTAGATCTGAAATACTAATTCTTCTCTAACACTGAAAGAATAATTTTCCATTATTTCAACAGAAAGATTACAGTGATGCATTCAAATACATATAAAATATGCAAATCCTCTGTGAATAAGGTAAGCACACTGAAATTCTTCCTAAAGTAGTGACTAACAAAAATAAAATATGATACAGTGGCACATTTGAGATCACTTTTATGAGTATTAGCTGCTTTACAGTATTAACATTTATAACAGTATGATTTTACAAAAATCCCACAGCAAGTACTCTAATATTGAGGAAAATTGATATTTTGTATGAGGAAGAAAAATATTAGTGTCAATTTGAATTTTAACTACTAATTTTCAATCATCAGTTCTATAATTATTTTTCAAGAAAGCTTAATGTTCGACAATAACTGGCATTTATCTTATGTTAATGTCCAATGATAAGTTAAATCATCCCACAATGTAGATATGTAAACTATCCTTTCAGCACCCTGTGTTTTCATTTTTTGCATGTTTGCCCCTCATTTACATGCCTAGCATGGATGTAATCTATGATCTACAAAAAGAGTTTCTTTTTTAATTACTTTAAATTAAAGCATGACATAAGCATTCCTATCAGTTTTGTCTTAACTGTTTTATATGCACAATTTCTTCATCACTGTATTTTTTAAAATCTATCAGTTAATTTATCTTCACAAACACATCTCTGGGAATACCAGAGATAAACTTCATGCATATTTAAAATTATTATTACAGATTAGGAAAAGTGTATCTGTTTTAACCCAGCTGATATGTAAAACCCTTCACCAAAGCATGGACATTTTAAAGCTTCAAAACAGAACAGACATAACAGTTCCATCAGCAGCAAGAAACCACTCTATTCTCTCCCCCTGCATGCAGAAAACAGCTGAGTAATTCTTATGGAAAATGCTCTAAAAACCTTCGGGTGTAAGCAGATATAAACCATGGAAAATTTCAACCCGAAGGGTTAAAAGCTTGGAAGGTTTATAAAAGCAACTGAAATAAGGTTTTATAATAGAAGGTTAGGCTATTTTAATTGTAGGAATCCCTTCACATTTGGCCAATAAGATATTAATGTATATTGCATGAAATTATGCTTTGAGTTTTTCATTACACATAATTTACATAAGTAAATATCTAAATATGATTAAATACTCTGAGATCTTGTTAGGCATTTAGAGCTGGAAATGTCATTTATTATATATTTGTCCAGAGTCCATCAAAATAGGGCTTAACTTGGTTGTGGCCTTTAGGCATGACTGCAGTACAAATGTAGAAATAATAATAATAATAATAATAACAATAATAATAATAACAATAAGAAGGTGTTACAGCACTATAGCCTGTTTATTTCACCTTAGTCTTTGGGAAAGGGAATTACATATTTGGAAAGAGGTCGTGATTTCTGGTTTATTGGTACCAGGAACTATTAATTCACAGGAACCTTTGTGGATACAGTTTATAGACACAATTCTTTGCTGTTAACAGCATCTTTGGTTAACAGGTTTATGTTTATAAAATGGCATGGATTCTCTCATTTCCCTGTAAAATCTAACAATGGAACAAGATACTGATGGCTGGAAAAGGATGTTTGGTAGAGAGGAAACTGATTAAAACCTCTTGACAAGGGGACAGATCAACATTGTCTAAAAGGGCCTCAATTTGTAGTCTCATGGTTTAAAAAACATAAATTGAGGTAAATTACTCTTTGTCATCAAAAAGGAGGGATGGTTCCAAAATAAACCTAGACAGTTGATTTAAGAGCAGGGCTTCTAACATTTTCTATTACTCTAATATAAGGTAACATTTTTGGTACAATGTGAAGGTCTCTCTATTTTTACTGGCTAACTCTAATCACTCAATTTCTTTAAAATGACCGGTTCAATAAATTCTTTAACATGGCTTACCACTATTTCCAAACCCAGCATGGAAAAGCCATCAGAACGACACCAGGTCATGGGCCCTGAATGAAGCTGTCAACACACATTAATAAACTGTGACAGCTGCCCAAAAGCTTTCATTCTTGCTGTTTAAACATCAGATTGCAAGTCAAAATGCACTGTTATCTTTGTTGAAACCAGCTCAGCTAGCATGACAAGTCAGAGTAAGAATATATGTCAGTGGTCATTGTTCAAAAAAAAAAACCAATCTGGATCACTGAATCTCATGAACAAATGCAGCACCTCTCAGAGAGATACTGGAAATGGTTTAATATAACAAGCTGTCTTTGCTTCATATAAATCTGCATAAAATATATTATCTTGAAAAAAGGTATGTAGAATGCATTTTCTTCTCCCTAGTACGTATCTTTTAAATCAGTTAAAATATTTTTCTCTCCTCTTTAAGACCTACATAGATTTTACCTTGTAACTGAGAAACAGGCTTCTAACATTCTTGTCTGAAACTACTGATGTACAGAGATTGTTTTAAAATCAAAATTCTCATATTCAGGCAGATATTGTAGTGCTAAGTTTATCTGTTGCAACACTGACTTTCTGTACTTTTCTGTTAGGTGGAAGAGTTTATCTGACTGCACATCAAAATCCATAAAGCTAAACAGTTATGCAACCATAACTGAATAATGCAAGAATAATTCAAAGTCAAAATAGAAAAGTCACTGGGAAATACAGGCTTTTATTAAACCCTTTTAAGGAGTCAACATTTTTTCTATACATTTGTATGATTTGGCTTATATCTGAAAAAATAAAATTCTTTTCCCTTCCAACAAAATGACATAGTTAAGGCTCTAGATTTATGTTGCACATTTTCAAAGTCCATGGCAGACCTAAAGCTGTAACAATCCTTTATGGAAGAGCAGTGTAAAATCTAATAAAGATTAAACTAGAAGAGTCTTTACAAAAAAATTACTCAAAAATATACAGAAGAAATAGAATATGTTTTGGGGTTGTTTTTTGATTCAGGCTATAGAGTTTTATAGAGAGGATAAATATTTTATTAAATTACACATATAAAATAAATGTGAAAAAATTTTGTAGGACACTTTCCATTAGGAGGCACATGTATTCTGAAAAACTAAGTTTTTGTTTGAACTGTTATAATTGCTGTGAAATACTTTAATTTTCTAGTTCTTTCTTCTCATAGTATCTGAACAATAAATTGCTTCTTCAAACAGTAAGCTGTGTGTACTCACCCCCTTTTCAATGCTCCCTGTTTGGCAAAGAGTACCTTCTGCTGCTGGAATGCTGTTGGTAACACAGCGGTTACTTTTGCTGAGGCACCAGAGCTCTCTACACACTTCCTAGGAAAGAAGGCAGAAGCAAGTTGATCAGAATAAAAGTCTAAAATTTCTTCCAGTCTTCATACACGCACATATACACAACTTTGTTTTGAACAATTAAGACATGGTCTGGAGAGAAATCTGAAGAAGGCTATTTTGAAGCCACTATATTTTGCCTAAGAATATTTTGCTAAATAAAACATTCTGGAAGCATCAAAAGTAGACAATAATGTGGTATTCACACCTGCCATGCAAGCAATGTTTTATAATTGCTTTTTTCTTGATTTGTGCTATGACTGGGCTTAGTATATTTTAGTGTAATAGAAGAAGTCTTTGGATGAGCTGTAGTGTCTCCATTAAGGTTGTTATCTGCCTCAAAATTACCTGCCAAAAAGGATACCAATAATTTTGAGACATGAAACAGCAACAATTACTTTTCTTTCCTTTATGTAAAAAGAAAGTTTTTGAGCTCAGACTACCTGCACCCCTCTTCTGCAACATTTGCTAAAGCAGTGCATGTGTAGTTAGAACCAACTAACCTAGGTACTAAAAATACTTCCTTAAGGATTTTTAGTTTTGCAGCTGCTCTTTCATAAATGTTTTAGCCTATCCTATTTCCCTGTGTTGTCAGTGTTAAACTAACTGAGATTTTCAAAATATCTTTTTGTTCCTACCATGTTTTCTCATTTGGTTTTGCCCATTTACTAATTTAAATTGAGCCAGTTCTACTGACATTGGAGATATATTGTTAAAACTAGCTAAGGGTTGAAATTCATAATGTGGATATGATCTAAAATTGGGTGAACAACAGAAATCTTTACAGTTGCTTCAGTTGCTCTTGGATTCAGCTGTGTATGCACAAAAGAATCAGGAGAGGTTTGCTTTTACAGTAAATTACTTACACAATAATCTTTGCTGTATTACTTTGGGATCGGTGCAAGAGTTCACAGCTTCCTTACACGTATTTTATATTTTTAAATACTTTAAAAAATTTGGAATAGAACAAGATCTTTAAAATGATCTTATGATAATCCTTACTGTTTCATTTTATTTAACTGCTGCTTAAAATAATACCCTACAAAAAATCCTTGTATAGATTCTACAGTGACACTTGAAAGAAAAAGGAAAAGGAAAAGACAGTGTGAATAAATTAAAGTTATTGTCCACTCCCCTCCAGGTTCTTTGCTTCTTTGAGGTAATGAATAACTATCTGGCACCTATACACACTGTATCATGTGTTCTGTACACATCAACAGGAATAACTGCTACGTTTTACACTGCGACTCACATTTCTTGCATTGTACTACATAGGCAAATTGATTTATTTATACATTACTCACTAGCAGCTGCAGCAACAGTTCAACAGTAGAATATTTTCTTGAAAAAATCAAAATTATTTATGAAGTTCAAAATCAGCTGGTGCCATTCTTGCAGGATTGTTAATACAGCGTATTTAGTTTCATGACTGGCAGAAGCAAGGTATCTTCTTTATAATCCATAAAAAAATAAACTGTAAGAATAGTCTGAAATTATATGGACTGAAAGCTGATGTTTCCTGGAGTTTCCATTCAATTTTTGACAATTATGCCTAAGCTAATTCATCCTATTTAGTGTCTGGCTCTATGAAAACCTAAATTAAATTATTAAGCCTCTTTTAGGAGAAATACTGCCACCTGTAAAAGTCTACCTGTAACCAAGGCAGAACTTTTCAAATTAGTTTCTTTTTTCAATAAAGAAATGCAAGGAGTATAAATATTTACTTAACTTAAAGCTCTGAACAAAATTTTTTGCCACTCAGCTGAAAAATCTTAAAATTAAGATACACATAAATATATTCATTAAAGTAAAACAACAAAGAAGTAACAGAAGATACATCACAAAGCTTCTTGAAAAATATAACTAGATTACAAATTTCACAGCCACTAAGGTGCTAAAATTCAACACAACATCAATTTCACATCTAAATCAACCATGAATCCAAACTTCAATACCGTATGGATTTCAAAGTGAAAACCTGAAATGGATTCTTTTCAGACACAGTATGAGGTCCTCCTGTCAGAATCCTGCCTTATTTACTTTAGCCTTTAATTTACTTGCTCTTTTTGCTGAACAAAATTGGTGTAATTTACTCGTTCATGCTTCATGTGTGGTTTACATTGTCAAATAGTAATTAAAAGTGTCAGACTGTGACAATTCTACTTGTGACCTTCTATTTACTTTAGATCTGATCAAGTTCAAATGTCTAAATTAACAGCTGTTCTGACTTTGTGGAGTTTGCTTCAATGCTCTGAAAACCAAAACATTCAATTGCATTAAGGAACAAAAGATTTCAAACATTCTGATATGGACAAAAGCAAAAAATTAGGTCTGGATAGCAGTCTGGAGTTTTAAAACATCTATGTTTCAGGATGATTTGAATCCAGAATTCTGTTTTTTGATCAAGAGTTTATATGCAGAATTCCACTTCCAATACGCCTAAACAAGTACACCTTCTATATATTATCATGTAAGTGGAAGTAATAATTAACATGTCTTTGTCAGCCTAACATATCTACAAATGAGAGCATTTGACAACTTCCTTTCAATAGGATTCTTTCTGTATATTCAGGCTTCGCTGGTGCATTGGACTCTTCTAAATTCACTGATCTAATACCAGCTTGACATTTTAATTCTGAACAGATAACCATCACAACAGTGTGAATTAATGAATACAGCACTCCAAAACTATTTTAGTCATTCATCCGTTTGCAGGAAGGCTCCAAGCATGTCAACTCACCTCCCTACTTTACAAAATAAGAAAAATATTTATTCCTAAATTGTTTTGAGAAGCAATATATTAAAACTAGATGTTATTACTGACATAGTCTGAGAGTCCTTTTTCAGACCATAATTTCAGCAGGAATTTACCTCAGTAAATCCCTAAAGACAAAATGATAATAGTGTAAAATTACTATGGGCTTTATCATGCTATTAATGTTGGAGCAAACACCTCTACTTAAATCAGAAAGGAGTTCTGCTTGAGACAGATATACAATATCCTAAAATCAACAGAATATTTCCTCAAAGAAAAACTATTCATAGCACCAAAGATTCACAAAAATAACCCAATGTATCAATTTGTAGACGTAATTTATATTAAACCCAAGAAATGAAAGGGTTTTTGTAATATCTTTCAAATACAGCCAAACTTATTTAAGATATTGTTTATTTTTCCCTGCTGTACTGCATTTAAAAGAAAACATAGAGTCTGCAGTATATTCTTTATCACCCTGTACATGGAATGAAAAATAACATTGACAGTCATTTGAAAACAAATGAGATACCTAAAAAGAAGAAAAATCCATCTGTGCTGTTATTCCATTAAATGAAAATTGAATTATACCAGGTACTCTTATGGCTATGTCGTCTTTATTTTCAACTGACCTTGGAAAACAAAGAAGTTCTGACCTGCTCTCCAGGTCAACCCCACAATCCCTATAGCTGCTACTAGGATAGTCATTGACTGGAGCTATTTCCTTACGCCCCCCAATATCTGCAACATCTCTAATCAATAGTTTTTAATAAGCCAGCCTTAAAAACATATGAGAAACTGCCCTGAAAAAGTCAGGCCCAAAATCACTAATATAAAGTATACTGCTTTTTTTTCACACACTCACACATACAAGCACGCACACTCACCCACCCACACCCACCCACAACAGGTGACCCTTTTAGGGCAGTCTTTTCTTCCATGGAGAAGGATGAAGCTAATATCTCTTTTGCCAATATTATATTTTTTGAATAATTTAATGAAACTAAGAGAAAGAAGCATAATCTGAAAATTAATAAATGACCTCAATGTCAGTCTCCAAACGTCTGGATTTAGCAACTACTAATTTGTAAAGCAAACAAGGGAAAAGTTTTAAAAATCCTGGAAACATAAACTGAAGCTGAGGCCTTTCACAAGATCAAGACAAGATAGATAACAACCTGTAACGGTGTATCTTAGGGCTCCATGACTTCAGTTTGGAATTCGGATGCTTGTATTTGCAGTAAATTAAACAAAGCTGAACCCATCTAGAGAAAAAAACACAGCAAATCAAATTACCTTCTTTTTGCCTAAGTATTATAAATGATGGAGCCTCTTTCTGTTGCATCATGCAAATTTACATATAGGCATTTCAAATTATGTAACATCTAAGCATCCTGTATCATAATCATCATAAATTGTTACAATACAGCACAATGAAAACTCAGTAATATGAACAGAGATCAAATTACTGTGCTGTTCTTGTTTTCAAAACTAATGAAAGCTTCCAACAAATGTTAGCAGTTCAGCCCATAAAATTTAAAAAAAAGTAAGATGGGAAATACATTCACAAAGCATATTAAATTGTGATAATTTGGGAGGTTCACCTTTTGTTCATAAAATTTTAAAATCTTAATTAGGTTTGTCTGTTACTTCAGCATGTTTAATTTATAATATGCTGCACCTCTTGATGAGCATTGCTAAAATACAGCATAAAAATAATTAGCTTGAGTTGCAATTCAGACCTGAAAATCATCAACAGAGTATTTTCAGCCTCATTGCTGAAATGCAGCTGACAACTCGACTAAAACTAGAAGACCCTAATCAGTAAGTGAACTCCAGAAGGTTCAAGGTTTTGTTCAGATAAGCACCCAAAAGTTACCATTTTAGTGCTTCACTACCAAAAGCTCACTGAGGGGTGCAGCATGTTATGAATCACAACATGCCAAAAGAATGTGAAAAAGAATACAAAACTTAAGTCACACCTTCGTATTATGCTACCAACATTCTTTCCTAAATATTGGGTGCTTATGTTGGGAATACTGGGAAACTACAGGAACCCTACAAAGTCAATCACCTCCCAGTACCATCTTCCCTTTCAAACTCACACAACCTATTCATATTTGTTCAAATAACATTCTGGTATCTGGAATCTCGTTACTGCTTCTACAATCACCTAATGCACTCCTCCTGTTCTGGTCACCAACCTCTCCTTGCACTTTTTTAACAGCATTCATAAGGTGCAGGCACATTGGTGTTGACATCTGTGTCTCTATGAGAGAGAAAGAGAAAAACAAAGACAGAAAAGAAGGAAAAGAGAAGGAGGTTTGGAGACCAGATAGTCCTAACGAAGAAAAAAAGAGGACTGCGGGAACTTGTTCAAAAAAGGATGCAAAAAGTACTTTAGGTTCCAGAAAGAGCAAAAGTTCTGGGACTTCCCTTGGCTATATACATCATAAACTCAGAAAAAAGAGAGAACAAAATTAATTTAATTTCAACACAATCCTATATGTCCTTATACAAGAAAAGTTTGAAACTTTTAATATGTAACACTGAAGGCCTGCACAATAGTGATGAGAGTTCTTTCAACTGACTAGCCAGACCTTGGGAAGCAAACAAAAAAAAAAAAAGGGAAGGTTGATAAAAAATGACAGAGTATGATACCAGGATCTTCAATTCCTTTCTTTCCTTACACATACTTTTAACACCACTTCATGAACAATGCAATGTAAATCCATCTACTGAAACTACTTACTCTCAGCTAACAAACAAGAAGTATAAAGCGACTTAGTTATGGTATGATATATGAAGTTGTGGTCAAAAAAGATAAGTTATCAGATATTATGTCCAAATTCAACTAAATGCATGATGCTAGGCATAGTATCAATGGTGAGAGAACAAAAGGAAACCAGTAGCTTTGGTGCAAATATACACCAGTGGCATCTCTGCCTTTCCTTGTGAAAAATCACCAGCTCCGAGAATCTGCTTCTATCTTCCTATAAAACCCCTACACCAATCTTAATACTACTGCTCGTTATTTAACTGGAGTAAACCACATCAGTATTTAATGAGAAAAGTGACAGTTTAATTCACAAACATTTGTATGACCTGATTACAAGGGTCAATTGCAATTGCAATTGCAATTCCACTAGGCTTTTTGCTCTAGTGGAAATATTGTAGAGCTATAGGTGTATAGTGATGTGTTTACTCTGCTGGATTTGGAAGTCAGCTGACCAACTCTGGTGGAAAAGCATAAAATGCAAAAAAAATATACCAAATAATTACAAGCTACTATCTCTGAAACCCTGCTGCTAGCAGCCAGCAGCTTCGCAGACCGTAAAATGCAACACAGCAATACCAACCATATGCATAAAGTGTTAACTACTTTTAAAATATCTGAGGTTTTAGTCCTAAAAATGTAGGGAACAGCTCTAAAGCAAAGCATTATTTTGAACTACAAAATCAGTAAGTTACAGTCCGGCATTTTCCAGGTATTATTTAAAGTCATAAGGTAGAGAAATTGAAAGTCAAGAGTGGAATTCTTTCCTGAGTTAACCCAGAGACAGCCAACAGCCAACTGTTACTAGGCAGATGCTCAAAGGATATCAGAAGTCAATGAAGAAGTTCCCCTTACAATCACCTAAAACAAAAGACTAATGGAGGTTCTGAACTACCAGTGGAGCTAACACACAGAGCAGAGAACTGAGACACATCTGACAATCAGCAGAAGAAAATCCACACTGCATCATCCTAGGAGACGTAGGATATCCAGCAGTTACATAACTGAAGAGGAACTAGCACTGTTTCTAACAATCTCTAAGTCTTCCACTGCAGTGAATCCAATAAGATACCTGAAAGCATGTACTGCCTTTAGGAAAAAGCTATGCATCAGTATTAAATGGCACAGTTTCCACCATTAGAATTTGGCTCACCAGAAGTCATAAATTTAACATTCTAATGAGTGTGAAAATATACCCTAAAATTGAAATATTTTAAATAGCTTGAGACATTGCTTTTCACTTCTTTATTCAAAATACCCATTTCTTCACCTAAATTCTGTTAAATTGTCCCTGTATCAGAAGGGATACAGTATAGTATATAGAATAGCATAGTATAGTATAAAGAACAATGCACATGTAACACTAAAGGATCACTGTCTACTTGCTAAAATATAGCTTTATTTTTTCAGCTCAAACAGCTAAGGCATCACTTTGAATTCCTCTCACTTAATGTGCTTAACAACACAGAGAAATCTGACCAATAGCTGCAATGCTTTTGCTAGAAGAGTTCTGTCCAAATGTAACTGTTTAACCAGGAGTAGCCCTTAAAATAGCACCAAAACTACTGAAGAGCTCCTTTTTATGCCAAATTGTCCCCTTTTCAGTAAACAAACACACACAAAAGCAGAAACTTGCAGTCCCTTTTTGTAATTGAGTTCTGATGCTTTAATTGGTCAAACACCTCTCCACATATTTAACTTCAAGTTCCTAAGTAAGAGCAGCTCCAACTTTAACTGTGAAAAATTCCTTGCAGAATTAGGACATTACCTATGATCTAAAGCAACAAAGAGTTTAACTAAAGATCCAGAGGGAGTGGATGAGAAAATAAGGGAGAAAAGGCAAGAAACACAGATTAACATTAAAGTTACATGGTTGAAAGAGGTAATTTTTCTAAAGGTTAGAAGATTATGGCAAAATTCCTAAGCAGAAAAAATGTGAAGATTTTCCAAGTTACTTTAAAAACATCACTTATATCAACAGGTACATCACAGCCCATAGGACACTTGAAGAGTTTTTGCCTTTGATTTGAGAGTTCAACTGTTTCTCTTGTCATGGCTTGCCACTAAAAACCAGTAAAGAACATGAGCAAGTGAAAAAAGCAAGCCATTTTCTCTGAAATTTGGAATTTATTTTCTTTTGGGTCACTAAACGCCCTGTTGGAAAACCTGCTCTACACCCTTTTTTACTAGACACTTTAAATAAGAAGGGCTAAAATAAATGCTTGAAAGGAGCTAGTATATGAACCACATTCACTGTTAATTAGGTATTTTTTTCTATGTTTTTCCACCATAGTTACACATGTGTCTGTTAGAAAAAGATCCATGAACTATTAATGGCATCTTCACGTGAATAATACATCGAAAAGAAATATCCAAAGCACTGACTGTTTACTTTTGATAATAACAGAGTTGAGCATTCAATTTAGCTCATCCTGGGATTTAGATCTAGTTTCATTATTCAGTCCTAAGATCCTTTCTTATGTAAATAAATCCTTTTTTAGGGAGGTATTTTTCATCTGCACCACCATCTCCCAAACGCTGCTTCTTCAAAATTATCACTTCAAATCTCCAAGATAATAATCACCATGGTCACATTTGCAGAGCATTATGGCCATGGCAGATATTTTAAAATGTAGATACTATTTTAAATGCATATTATTTCCTAGAATGGATATTACCAGACTTCTACAATAACTTATTTATTAGTATATGCAGTTTGAATCCTATGACCAAAAATAGGGTGGTTATTTTCTGAGACACTCGAAAGTTATGTTCACACTGATGGCACACTGATGGAACACAATACTCTATCAATTCAGAGGTGTGGTAATGAAGCTTCCCTTCATGAAGACACTGTCTCAATTAAGTGTCAACGTCTTTTCTGTAACTCTAAGGGAATCCAAAAAAAAAGCTTTTTAAGAAAAAAGGAAGCAGAAGGCAAAAAGCAAAGATAACCTACACATCTTCATTACTTCCAGTTATTTCTGGTTTAGAAACTGGGTTAAGAAAGAAAATGTTCTGTGCAGCAGGATCATCATAACAATGGTTACATAGTTTAACAGTGTTTAAAAAAACCTACATATACGTGGAAAAGCCAGGTTTTGCACATTATGAACTTTCCAGTTTAATTTAAAATGCAATATGTCTCCAAAGACTGTGCTATAAATCATAGAATAAATACCTGCAGATTTCCCTAGTCTGAAAATAAAAGATTGTGGTGAAAATTTGTAAGAAAAAAAGAAAATTAAAAAAAGGTATGACTTAGATGAAGAGACAGGAAATAGGGCCATTAAAGAACAGTGATGGGAAGTGAGAACTTAAAGAGGAACAATAAAGGCCAAAAGAGGCTTGATGAGGAATCAGAAGACCCAGAGCTAGTCAGCAAGCTACATAGCTCTTAGATCCTTTCCAAAATGCAATCTGACAAAGAGGCATCCCAAGAATAATACTGTATTTATCACCCCAGAGATATTAAAAATGGAATTTCTTTGTATTATTTCATTATTTTATCTGAATAATCTAAAAATTTTAAATTACTAAAACTATTTACTTTTAAACCATAAGATATGTTCTTAATGTTTACTTAGTGTGGTCTCAAGCTGATTATTACATAAGAAGCATAGCAGAATGTGTCCTTTAACTACATACTTTTGGCTGGAGGATTTTAAGTAAACATTTGTAACACAATGACCTACACGTGAAGGTTTTTATTTCTACTGTAAATTTATTTACTTTAATTATTGCACACTGGTACTTTCAGCCAAATCTCTGCTAGTACTTTGCTACTCAGTATTCTATTCAGCTGTCTAGCTTCATGTTCGTCTGTTCCCATAACCATAATTCATCTTTCAAAAAAGATATCTGAATAATGTGAGATGCAACAGACTCAATGTCAGGGGAAAAACAAACAAACAAACAAACAAACATGAAAATAAAATCAGATCTGATAAATCAAGACAAGTAAAAAAGTAAGTTCAAACTGTAGCTTTATACTCAAAGGTTAAAGCCAACACAACAGACTTTATGTTTCAAGATTAATACAACATAAACCTGATCTCAACTAACTGAAATCAGGGAAAATTCTCTATTACACTTTACAAGAATCAGGATCGAGTGTTCTGGGCTCTTTTTTCCCCTACAGTTACGGAACAGCTTACCTGGCTCATCGTTACCCACATTTTAGTGTACAGCACATACAAATGGCTCAAGCAAAAGATGCAGCATAAGGATTAAAATGAACCCTTTACTTACAAATGCTGGCACCGGATATGCTATTGGCAATCTGTAACCCACTACTACAACTAACTAAAGATTTATGTTCTAAAGGAATATATACAAATGACTAAGCAGAACACTCAGCATAAGGATTAAGACTTCTTACCCCATATTTACATTGGCGGGATGTTGCTCCATACTGGAAGCGACACTGTTCATCAGCATCATACACCTGACCTGGGGCCACAGCTGGATAAAGAAAGTCACGCTTGGGAGGCTCATTATCAAGGCAAGTACCACGGCCCGAACTGTTCAACATAAAGGACCAAATCAATTAGGAATTCTACTGACTGTAAATCACAGTAATGATATTACGTATCTAGTTCTTACTTTTAACAGTGCTGGGTGTGAAACAAATATGATTGCAATAAACAGACAGTAAGAAGGTACACCCATATTAACAAGAGAAAATATTTAGAGGGAATTAAGAAATTAAAATAATTTTTCATCATTACTATTTTTATAAAGTGCTTATTTTAGATTGTGAAATAATTTCATGAATTATCCTTTTTTAAAAGTGTGATAATTTCTGAGCCACACAAGACTGATTTTCATTTTTGGTTTAGGATTCCTGTTTGTTTTCACTGAAGAACAGCTACATTTGGTAATAAAATGAAAAATAAACAAATTAAGCAAATACAAGAAATTCAGTTTACAATTTGCAATGACTCTTCTGATCCTTCAAACAGCTAAGTATAATCTTATAGATATGAGCAGCTCAATTGGTTTATGTAAAAATAAAACACATTTGAGTTTCAACATGACAAAATGTTTATAGGATCAGGACCTTAATATGCAAGCTTTCCTTTCATTTGAGTGAAGAAAATGGTTACAGAGGTAAAAATTCTGCAGGAACTTCAAATTTACCTATACTAGGGTGAGTGAAAAAATTTACATGGGTCCAAGATCTTCTTTATTGTATTAATATTTAGTCTTAAAATTTTCATGTTAGAGCCAAAAGAATCATTTTTGAAAACGTCAGTATTTTCTTCTTTTTATATTCACTGTTTTGTTCAGTGGTTGATGGCTTTTTTCCAAAATATGCCCATATTTAACCACAATATTCTAGTGTAGTGGAATAAATAACAAAGAAAGCCAAAAGCAGACAGAGTTCTGTTTAGAAAACTTTGTACTTTGCTAAATATAATTATTCAGTTTTATTGGGTCAGTGTGCATAAAAGAGGACAGATGCTTTTTTATTTTCATTTCACATGTGAATAAGTGAGGATTTTCAAAGAATTCTTATGCCAACACTTAAAATTTTTTTCCGACATTCCTACCAATTTTGCCAGCACTTATGTTCTGTTTTTTTCCAAATCTTTTCCATGTACCTTGCCAAAGGAACATAATTTCAGAAGTGAATGTTCTACACTGTTTTTTGGAGACCTCCAATTTTCTAAACTTTTCATCTCCAGATAAAAAAAGAGCAAAAAGCCTCCTCTAACTATGCATTTTATGTTCTCATTTTAATCCTATTTTGATCAAGTCTTCAAAATACTACAAAAGGTCCTTTGGAAAAATGAAGAAACAAACATCTGCCAACCAGTTCAAGAAGGTGGCAAATAGCAACTAACACAAGAAGCAGGTAAATACTGGAAAAAATACAGTATTCAGTGACAAATTCCAAGGAATTTGGTGTGATTCACCTGCATGCATGCATACACACCACACCCATGCATCCCCTCAGCCAAAATCTACTTTTAAAATACCAACTGTGTGGTTCTGGCATAAAAAAATAGTGCACTTTCCCCTTTAACCCATGTAATTATTGCAAGTATATGTATTTTCTAGTAGCAGAAGTTGGGAAAATATCCTTCAATCTCTCCAAATATTTCAGTGTTGTATTTTGCATGTATGAGGAGTGCATGTTAATAATTCCAGTATTAAAGAAACTCACATACAAGCTGATTTTTCTGCAATGTCTGGACTAAACTGCAGATAGAATCTTTGATTAAACAAGCAGTGAGAAGTTTAGCATTTGGCATCAGCTTGAGCTAGGATTGCCGTATGATGGGAACATTTTCATAGATTCCAATATTGCAGAGTTTACATGACAACTGTAAACTGTGATCTTGTAAACAGATGGCCAAGGGCACAGCATTTAAAAAACCTCATTACCTTCAGTGACTTCTCTCCACAGGCCTATGTACCCCTGCCCAAATTAGGTTACAGAATCAGTTCTAAATCTTTAAATTCACTAAACTTGTAAATTAAAATCTACACCTGCTCTACAAGACATATAATGGCAGAAAAGCAAGTCAAAAATTCTTGTACAGAATAGAAAAATATGAGTATTCTGGTCTAATTACCAGATTTGCATCATAATGAAATATTGCTGAAGTAATTAAGTGAGAAAATTACTACAGAGAAGTCATTTTCTTATTAGCTAAATTATACCACAAGCTCTAGACTGAAAATTTATTTCTGTCTTCCCTTCTGCTTCAGTTCCATTATTTATCTCAAGCAGCTGAGCAAAACTGACCCCTGATACTGTATTGCGGGAACTGAAGTATCCTGGAAAAGAAACGGCATGATCTTTATAAACACATTAATAAAACCAGAGACTTTCCATTGGTAATGAAAGGTCTGACCAAAGCTGTGCAAAGGATGAATACAGGCTGAGGACCATATAACCTTTCCAGAAAACTTTTACAGGACTTGGGAATGGTCCAATACTCTTGTGTGTATGTCCCTGTTCTCCTCTCTTTCTTTGTTCCATCAAAGCAAAACCCAGATACTTGAGGAAAAAAATTATGTGAAACTAGGGGAATTAACCAAAACGGTCCAAGAAGATTAATGTTTTTTGAGAACTTTATAAACAGAGATCTATCTAATAGTACTATCATTCAGGCATACAAAAGTGTACACTTAAAAAAAAGATAGGAAAGGACACCCCAAATACCTTCATATCCACAATTTTAGAAAATTTCTACTCACAATTGCTACTGTGCTCTGTGATTTTATCTTATATAGGAAGCATATACACCAAGTCAAAAATTCTACAGGATATCCCTGCAGAGCATTTCCATTCTTGAACATGGGGTTTATAAATCTTTAATGTCTGCAACAGAAATAAGACGATCTCAAACTGATCGTTACATTCTATTACTCTACAAGGTACTACTAGTGCTCAATGACTTTCTCATTTTCCTAATTTTAGGTTAATTTTCTGAAGTTTTATGGGACATACTGGGACTTGTTTCAATTATAAAATAGCTAAGCTTGATGTCATTTCATCCCAGTATTCTAGTGTAGTGTCTCCAGAGATCATTTTAAAATACTCTACAATATAATTTAAATTTTTTTTTTTTTTTGTATTTTGTATTTTAATATCACAGCACAGCAAATTATTCTTCTGTTTGAAAGGATATCAAGGATACTAGAACATTCTAGGAAAGCTTAAGATTTCAGACTGCTATCACTGCTAACTGCTCAACCAAATTAACGCCAATCAGGGATTCAGTGTTTCTAAATCTTTACAGACTGAACAAGACAAAACTCAGGATCACCACCTTCAGCAGAGATATCACAGTTGTATCCAAGACCAATAAAGAGAAAAAGCAAAAACCATGGATGTAGATCTCTCAGCGTTTATGTTCCTGTTACAGTATCTATTCCCAAATATCCCAACTTACACATTATAACACAACTCCTTCAATGGCTGAAGAAAATATCCCAGAATGCTCATTCTGAAAATTGGTGTTTAATGTTACAGAATGTCCTCATTCATAGTAATGATGTGGACTATAACACAAGCTACTCTTAATGATCATAAATTAAATGTATTATAAATATTTGTGAATATCTGTTATAGCTAAACAATCATATACATAAATACATTGATAGTATACATAATGTTTTATTTAATTCTGATACCAAATTACCCATAAAATATGGAAAAAGCAAAAGTAAAAATGATTAACAAAGAACACAGAGCATTTTTACATATACATACCAATCAAACCATTAATTATTTACATTCCAATTAACCCAGATCCTAACAGAATCCTTACTTCATATTTATAAGTAAAAACTGATTTTTTAAGAGCACAAGGATATAGTTCTGTACAGGTTACAAAAGCTGCTTTACTTTACTTGACATTAATGGGTAAACTCTGCACACTGCTCAGTAGTCTACAGATCTAAGCATAAATATTTGGAGAATCTGGACATAAGTAACAGAAGTGTGATTTGGAGTGGTGTGCTTAAAATTAAAATGAAGCCAAATGCAATTACTAAATTAAAACTTTCTTGAATGTTAGGGAAATTCAGATTTGCCACTCACACTCCTGATAAAAATCTTCTTCTTTCCAATCTTTTAAGTAAGGTTGGCTCTGTCTTACTATCTATTTCATACAAAAGGCTTTGTAATCTTGCACAATCTTTTAATCACACTCAATTGTCCTTTGCTTGGTGGTAGTAATTTGCTGTTTCTTTAATGCATACTATCCCCCATATTGTCTTGTGTTCCAAAGCATTATTTTATTCATTGGAATAATTATCCAGCAGCCATACTAAGAAAAATCTATTTGTTCATGTATCAAAACCATCCTCCTATCAAAATCTGGTTTTAAGAGTTCAGGAGATACTCAGCTATAAAATACTGGACCAATCATTTATTTCATCAGATATTCTACAAATAAGTTAATGGAAATCTGCTGCTGATTCTGCCCTTTACAATTTCATTATATTTAAATAACTCAAGAGGTAGACAAAGAGTAATAATTGCGAAGTCAACACTCAAAGCCATATTGCCATCCCGTGATTACTGAAAATCTTTGGTCTTTTTTTCAACTAGGTAGCCCTTTAAGTAAAACATAAGACTTTCAAAGTTTAAGAAATCTTTGAGGACAGGTGCTTTTTATTTAATTATCCGTTAGCAAAAAAAAAATTTAAATATTAGTATAATTTAATTAAAGAAGCAAATTATAATCCAAAGTGTTGGTCAACACATAATACTGAATGTGAATGTTCTCCACTGATTTGTAGAAAGAGATACTAAATTTTGAGACGATTGATGTGATTTTATCTTTCAAAACTAGTCTTGGTTTATACTTTTTTTCAGAAGTTACTTTTCATTTCTGGAGTATGAGGGAACTGGTCAGTGTGCCACAGATGGTATACAAGGCATATATAGATGTATCCTATATTTAGCTTGCATATCCACTTGTATATTCAAGATTCTTGGGCAGGTGATGTCTGGACCAGAACATTGAATGAATTCTAATTTTTGTCTATATTGTCTGCATGGGCTTGTTTAGACCAAGATAGTTTTGGCTCCCTTCCAGAGTTACAAAGTTGTAGTCTAAGATCTAAATCCTGCTGTATGGCAATCATAGAGTGTCTCCAAGAATTTTCGGTGATAGATGTTACTGAAATAATTTAAGACTCTTGGTTCTCCTCCATCTTCAAAAGACAATCCTGCCTTTGAAAGATAGAGTTGGCCATCTTGCTTCTTTTAACTCCTCTCCTGATAATGGCAAGAAAAATAAACTGTGATTCCAGAAATCACCCAGTCTTTGTTATAACAAAGCACAGTAGTAATAGATACACACACACATTGCATGGAATGAAATTTATACTAATTGTTCTTCAGTCACTAAAAATAATTTTAGGCTTGGTCCTTTTCTCCTATGAACAGATATTGCAGGTTTCTATTCATCCCATGGGAATCTCTGTCCTCAGATACTGCTCTCCAAGCCTTGAATTCTCAGTCAGTAAAACTGTAATTAGTTCCATATAATGTTAGTGAAATTAGAGCCATTGCAAAGCACTTATGAACAATTCAGTTGATAAATGGAATGATGCCAATCTTTCACTCTACCTAAAAGCTTGATAGACAACAGCTATTATAAGCTTGGCAGACAACAGCTATTATGTGCTTCAAGGAACGTTTTCTCCAGAAAAAAAATATTTCCTTTGGCCATTGCTATATCTGTGCTGGTTGACCATCCTTGCTGAGAGTTTTGGTAGATCTATTAGCAATACACAACTTTTCTTTGTCTTATTGTCATCCTTTGAGCCATATTCATCCTCTTTCCATCCTCCTTCCAGCACTTCCGCAAAATAATCTGTGTTCCCAACTACTGCCTGACTGAACTGATACCCTCCAGGTGACACTTAATGGTTACTCCTCGGTGCAAAACTGCTGTAGCAAGTGGTGACCTGAACTGGCAAATGAGTAAATCCACATTAATCTACTTTACCGTAAAACACTCTCAACACATAATGAGATTCTATCAAAATTCATCCCAATTGCATTAATGTGGTACTATGATAGCCTGGCCCAAATGTGTACAAAGATCCAAAGATATAAATCTAAAAGGTCTCACAGACCAGGTTTCTGCTTGGCTATGAGCATTTAAAATCCTTGTGTCCTATCTTTCTTGTTAGACACAGCTAAATGAATTCCAAACCAGCTTGGCCTCTAAAGCTCTACATCAGCATCTTTCTCACCTGTTGCTAAGTTATGAAGAAATATGAGGGGAAAAAAAAATTCTCATCAGGATGCAGATTTCTGCTCTTCTAAAAGCAGTCAAGGAAATGTTGCCACATGAAACTTGCTATTTTTCTTTGCTTCTTGCTAACTGATTACTACCTACAACTGAAATTTATCTGCTGTTAGAGCTGTTCTGTCTTAAGGAAAGGTGTGAATGGGTAAAAAGTGATTTTGCATTCTGACAGTTATCCTGCAGGTACTTGTGTTAGTCTAACAGCTTCCTGTTGTCATTGAGATGGCATAAAAGCTGGTGAGGATACTAGAAACTGGAGAAACAAACTACAGTTTTACAGACTACTCTACCTTATGAAATAATAAATCAAATATTTTAAGAAAAAAATTATCAATTAATTGATATTAGATCCACAGACAATAAGCATAGATCTATAATGAACAGATCATGTTTGAGAAATCTGACATTTTTAAAAACAGATTCCAGAACTACTAGATGAAAGAAAAGTTATATTTGACTCTTAGAACAGTATTTAACACAGTATTCTATAAAACTCGAAAATCTATAAAAATTGCAATGTGTAAAATAATGTGTGTCCAAGGTGGCTTTGAAAAAAAATAACATTTCCATTCCAGGTTACAAAAATACAGCTAAAGTATTATAAAAAATAATTCATTATTGAATCTTCTATGCATAGACTTTTGTTTTACTCTAGCTCAGATATCACTTAGTATCTTCAGTAATTTTTTTTTTTTAATTCATAGATGGTAGTAATTTGAGTAGAGTTGCAAACACTGGCAATGATAGAGAAGTATCTTAAAAAACCTGAGGAGATTAGAACTGTGGGAATAGATTCAACAGAATACTTCTGGATTTATGTTGATGTAAGTGCAATTTCACTGCCATCCCATATACTACAAAATTAAACTTAACCATAAATCAAACCTATGGAATGGAAAAGAATAATGGAGATGCTAAAAGTAAATAATAAAATAAATCAATTGAAAAACCATGATGTAAAAAGGCTCAAGATAAAAATGTTTTTAACTGGCAGTAAAAATTTGAAAGACCACTGCATACATCAGGCTAAAATTTGAAACTGTGCAGGAACATTATAAACAAATGTCCAGCTCTATTATATTTGCATAACAACACAAGCCACAGAATTTTATCATGTTCCTTTCCCAAAAATCCATAAATAAGAAATAACTTCTTCACTTTATGCTGAATTATGTCCTCGTCAACAGACAACTTATTGTCAGGACAATTATGGGACCAAAATGCAGTCTTTTGGAGAAGAGCAACAAATAGAAGTAAATAAGACAGAGAACTGCAGAAGTGTAACAAGAAGAACAAGCTCCCAAATACTACCTGAACTTATGTAAGCCTGCAGTCAGGACTACAAAGCTGTGAAATGATCTTAGAAGAGATATGAAAACATTAATCTTTTTCATGGTCAAAACCAGGCTGCAATGACATACTAGAAAGACTACTAATGGGAACAGCATTGAATGAAAATAAATAACTGGTAATTATAAAACAAAATAACTATGTATATATTTTTAAATAATGCTAGTGTTAAATAAATACATATATATATATATACCTATATATATATATCTACTTAGCAAATGAAATTATATTGTGAGAAACCTGTATCACACATATATGGTAAGGATGATTTATACATTTATTGCTTTATTTTAGATATTAATCTTAAATACACCAGTACATAAAACTGTGTGGGTGCACAGTTCAGTGGTCTGATACAAAATGCCTATTACCACCTATTACAGTAACTGATGACAAGTTTTCTTCCTCTGAATAGCAACAACATTAAATGTCTGTCTCTGTCCACTGACTCTATAGGAAGCTCAAGCACCTCATCAGCCCAAGTCAGTGATTCTCTACATCCTGTGGGAAGCTACATTTGAATCAACCTAAAGGTTTTGGTCTGGATGAGTCCCTTCAGACAAGATACAGAAGACAGCATCTTATTCTGAATTTAGATCCCTGAAAGAGGAGGAGATGCTAATTTTGTTCTTGGTAGCCTGACAGTTAAACACTTGACTGGTTTAAGTCCCTCCCTTAAAGTACAGTAAGTGTCTGAGTTACTGAACAACCTGTGTTTCCTAAGGGAATGACTGCACTAATGACACTGAACCTGCCAACTAAATGTTGTTTTCCTCCAATAAAGCCATTCTTTCAGCATCTAAAAAATCTGTTATGAATCTGTTATTGGTGAACTCATGGTTATATGTACTTGTCTTCAAAATTTAAAACACATACAAAGCGTCATTATGAATCATCTATACCAGTGAATATATTGATATGAGTACATTTTTGTGAATAACATATTTCGACTGAATTTTTTCACAGTGAAATTTCAGGTAGCAATCTACTTCTGGATAAAAATCACCACAGAAGTAGAGGTTATCAGAATTTTAAGGTATTAATAGAAAGATCTATGCCATCCTCTTCTATAATCTTTATATTCTCACCAATGGTACCAAAGAACATTGATAGGTAAAAACCCACAAGACTGCATAAAAAACATCTGACGAATGAAATGTAAAAGGAACAGAGCTATAGCCTTCTTCCCTTTATTAGATTCCCTCACATTACGCATGCATGCAAAACATGATCCATAGACAAATTCTGCCCTTCTCTAGTTCTCACTCTTAGATTAATGAAGTAATGAGGTATGATCAGCATTTCAGAATTTTTGAATAGATTAAAAACAGTAGAGAACTGGGAATGGAGCAAAAGAAGCTTTTGCCGTTACATAGAAACAATGCTCTACAGAAAAAAGGTCTTAAGTGACTCACTATATTTCTGTCTACTCAATATAAAAATGTAAACCATCAGAACAGATCACTCTATTTCTACAATTGATCCCAAAAGGTGTCAATTTTTTGAAAACTCATTTTTCATGAGAGATTACTTACTCTAAAAAGCTGGTGATGTAATCCCGACTGCAGGCCGACCAAGAGAAAGGATTGGTGTTTGCTGTAATATGAGCTGCCATTAGCTTTGCTGCTTCATGACCTTTGGTCCCACAGGAATTTCCAATTCCATCATGATTCATACCAAAACTGCTCAAAAGAGAAGGAGAAAGAGCCCATTACTCTTTTATGGCATCATATATCTCTTAAAACATAATGTCACCTTTACAGCAATCATGTTGGACCCAAAACAACACAGTGCAGGAGAGCTCCTAAGTGTACAGTCAGTTAAGTTCTGTTTAGTTTATTCAGATCTCAGAATATGGCACAATTACATAACCATGTTTCCTCCTATGGATTTTTGGAAGTATTTTATTTGTTTTCTAAATCTTTTAAAGAAAACATAACAGTATCCTTGCAAGACGAATACAGAGCACTGAAGCCTTTATTTGGTATGGTACCTGGATATGGAATATTTATTTTAGCTCGGACTCTTGGATTAGTAAAAAAGGACAAATAGGCGCTGTTGCTGTAACAATACAGTATATATAGGCACACTGAAAACAAGGATAATTCAAGTCAAACATGGGGTTTGCAATTCCTAGGGCCATCCTGTACTCACACTTCCCCTCTGTATCTACTCACAGAAGGACTTGGAGCCCTTCTATTAGAGCTTTGCTTTGTCAAAGAATGTCAAAATGAAGACAATTAAAAATAGAAAATGTGATAAGAAACCTCTGCATGGAACTTGGACAGATGAGGTTTTCAGGCAAGAAATTAACTTTCAAGAAAGATGATATGACCCTCATAAAAAAATATGGTTAAAGAATCCTTATGTCTTAAAAACCCCTTGAACTACAGATCATCAGCATAACCATTAAATTAAAACTAGAATTTCACAGGCCATCTATTTGAACAGACTTTCATTGCAGACTGTCTTTGTTTAGGACAATCAACAATGTGTACTTTATGGACGTGACATAAATGAGGCACCTCAATAGTATACACATATAGTTCTCAATAGTATACACATTTCTAAAACTCCACTCTCTTAGTCTTTGATTAATTTCCATTAATCACTTGGGGGAAAAAATTTGTTCCCTCATTTCTTATTTTTTTAAATATTAAGCTTTGGTCAAATTTACTCCTTCTCAAATAGGGTACAAGGCTTAGGAAATCAGAGGGGCAGACAGTAAGAGACACAGGAACTTACGAGACAGAGAAGTGATTAAAACAATGCCAAAACTGAGACTCTGAACTTCCAGAATCATGCAAAGAGGTCTGTCTTTGGAGTCTTCTGTATGCTAAAAGGCTCTCTGATTTCTTACTCATCATTCAGGAACACAAATGTGTTGAGGCACTCAGTTTTGATTTTCTGTAGTATTTAGGACTGACTGCAAGAACATACAAATGTACTATGGTAGTACATAAGAAACTGACCATTTATCAGCTGACAATACCACTTCATACCAGTTCATGCCACTTCCTTTACTGAAAGCTGAGGCAGTTGAGTTATATTAATCTAAACACATTGCTCCAGAATGTGGTATAAAACCCCAAGAGTTTAATGTTACCCCGAGCTTCAATACACTGAGTACTACTTCACCTCTTCAGATGATCATAATAACTTACAAGTGGAAGGTGTTGGTACCATTCCTTCCAAAAAAAAAAAAGAACATCTGTGAATGATGGATGTTTCCTACAATACCAGGAAGGACTTAATCAACAAAAAAGCACGGCTTCCTTGCCTATGGGATGTCTCCCTATGGAATACCTATTCTGCAGCAATGCCTGCCTGTATCTGGCTGTTTTTGATCTCTCACAAATGCAGAATGCTGTATACTGTATTATACACTGGAAAGGTCTGACAGCTTAGACTGTTATATAATCAAATAAAGAATGTCCCTCGCATATAAAAAATACAGCTTTAATTAACTTATCTGAGCAATGTACGTAACGCAATGAAACTTTCAGACCAGTGTTAATTCTTATGATCTTATCAGATACCTGTCCATATTAGGAGAGGAAAGAACTTAGATGTCTTGTGCAACAAACTGAACCAGAATTTAACAATGAAAAATGTGCTTTATTTACGTATTATCAATGGCAATAATCTCCTAGAATTTGAGGTACTTCAAACAGTAATACTCCTTTTTGAATTGTCTCTGTACCATTTCTGAAAACAGAAAACCTTCTTTTTAAATAATCCCCATAAATTACTTGTTTATAGAAATGAGTTGGATGATTCTTACATTCATTTTATCTCTAATTAGTGTATTCCATTTTCTAAAAATCTTACTGATTTCAACTCTCTGGGAACTGAAATTTTTTATCTTTTGGGCATATGATTAAAAGAACAAACTTCATAGTTTAATAACTTTCCTTCCATCAGCTCTCACAGATGATGTTGGCGGCAGTAGCAGTGATATGTCTGATAAAAAGCATGTCTGTGAATGGAAGCCATAATTTCTGATGCACATGGGAACTCAATCAATGCCTTTCCATGAGCCAATGGTATACTCATTTTTTATAAATATTCATTCACCGACATCATCTATTCCTTTCCAAGAAGGCTTTTCTACTTGCCCTTGCTTCTGAATTTAGGAGGAAAGTGATCATGAGGTGCAGGTAACTTTTTCTGGTGTTTGCAGAGGGGTTTTACAATTACTGTCATCATTTCCAAAGATGGTTGTGGCAGCATGCCATTACAGTCCAGTAATTTGCACTCCTATGGGCAGGACTGCAGATGGAAACACATTTCTGACCAAACTGCCAGTTTTATTTCCATCAGAACATGCCGGTCATATTTGACCATCATTACATTAAAACTAGGTCTTTACAAAAGCATGTTTGCAATTGGATTGGCATGGAAAGGTAGAGAAGAAAGTAAGGAACATAAAATATTCTTTGTGGAGCCACTGTTATAATTTGCCTACCTTTTTCAAACTCATTAAACATACACGGACTGTATTCCTTTCACTGGCTTAAAAAGCCTGTCCAAAACTACCAGTATAATTTTGTCTTTACAAGAACAGCCAGATGAATGAGCAGAGACTGAAGTCTCCTCAGGTGATACAGAAGTTATTATGTGAAGTTATCTTTCCACCTAAAATCTCAAGGAAGAATGTTTAACCCAGCAGCTCTTGTGTTTTCAAGCATTATGGCTCCTCATTTCCCAAGAGAGCACTTACCTTACATTTAAGAACTGTGCAAAGTAGAAACACTAAGAACCTTAAAACTATAATTGAAACTCTCCTGCAAATTATTTCTAGTTTGTATACTTCTTAAAAAATTCTAAGGCAGCACATCCTAGTAGTGCTCACTGCCTGTTTCGCTTACTAACATCTGTAACTGAACAGATTTTTTTCCTTTTGGCAATCTGTTTTTCCTTATATCTGAAAAAATTATCTGAGGAAGTTATTTGTAATACACATCCTACTTAAGATCCAACCTCAAAAATCACAGGGGAGATAACTAGTGTCAGCTGCACTGAATAAAACAGCAATAGATAAGGAGAGACCCTGGAGTATAAGCAGAGGGAAGGATGTGAATGTAAACTTCTTGTCTAGCCTTCCTTTATCTTGCAAAAAAAACCCAACATTGCAGGTCCCTACATTTCCATTTGGTTACTGATACATTTGATGGTTCTAAACCATGATGGTTATGGCTGCCAAAACACTTACTGCTGATACATATGAAATTACAGCAGTTATTCTTGTGAGACAGCCAGAACGCTTCCATTCTTATTTACTATCCAGATACTTAAGATTCAGAGAAAATAGATCCATACCAATGCATCTCCATAATCTGTGCTGAGATTTACTTTGTTACCATGTACTTTATTAGCACTGAAGTTACCTTTAAAAGTGGTACTCTGGTGAAATGCCATTTCTCAACCAATTATCTCTGCTATTTGACTGAAGTACTAATTATCTGCATATCAAAACCTTCCCTAGCTTTCTTAGGGTTTGGAGCATTCAGAAAAGCACAAATTGCTAATGTTTAATTTCTTTAAATACAATAGAGTTAATTTATTTCATGTTAATTTTTTTGTTTCTTACCAATTCATGAGTTACCTGAATTTGACCCAGTTTTTTTTAAAGCAGTGTCTTTTATGTTGTTCCGCCACTTGTTTAACAGCCTTAGGAAGAAGTATGCCAGAGACAGAATTGTGAGACAGGTGAGGAAACAAAGTTACAGGAACACAAGCAAGAGAAATACCGTAAAGTCAAGCACTGGATCTTCTTGTTCATTATCTGAAGCTGATTCACAGCTGCAAAGATGACATATGCTCAGAATAAAGAATTGACACCCTATCTTTCTAAAACAAAGTAAAGAAACTTACACCTTAAGAGGTTTTATGATATTAATTATCTGTACTAGGAGATAAACACACATGCTAAGAGTGAAATGGGCCATTTTCAAGTAATTATCTTGACCTAGGTACACTGCAAGTATTCCTCCAGTGTCTCAGCATGTTAGACACACTGATCTAACATTTATGGAGAGTGAAATAAAGGGTAGGGAAGGGTCATAAAGTGCAGCAGTGAAGAATACTTTAAAACTTTCTAAAAGTAAATCTCGACCAGAGTGTAGGCATGCTTGAAAAAGTATTCTTGTATTTGACAGAAGACTGAAATAGCAAATAATAATTTGCTTGGAGAAACTGAGTTTATTACATTAGATGCAAAAATTTTCATAAAATTTGTATTAAGTAATTTTGCCAGTGTATTGTATTTATTCTCATAGTTTAAAATGTGTAATTTAAATATCTATATATGTATTTCATATAGCTTAGAATGTCTATTTAGGGCCTACATTGAAAAATTAGAAATGTCAGCTTCCCTACATCTGTAAACACAGGCATGGCTTTAAATACGCCTTTTCTTAGTGTCAGTAGAAAATACACAAGGGGAGAACCACGTTCAACATTATTTTGTTCAACAAAAAGTGAGTGAATATGAACATAAACTGCTATTAAACAATAATAGAAATTTTTTTGCCTACAATATCAGAGCTATGAGCTACACAGAACAAAGCACAATTTCTATGTGGACATACATGGTCATGGTAATTTTATTAATTACTCTCATGTCTACTAGGAGTGAAATATTTTCCAGTTGTTACGAGATTATGGTAAATTTTGGAGACCTTACAATCATCAGATTTTATGTTTTCTCAGTAACAAAGGTAAGCAGTTTTTCTTTACTTTTATAAATATTTTCCCCATACATCTCTTAACAGAAAATTCTCCTCTTTCTATGTAGTCCTCCATATATTTTTAGTCAATGGTACAAAAGTATTGGTTATAGCTACATAACAGCATGAAAATTAAAATTTGCCCCTAAATGACATTACAAATGAAGGGATAAATAATCAAAAAGTATTGAAAAATCAATTTATTTTAATTTAGGATTCCAAACATTGATAGCATTTATTGAAACTACCTAACACTACATATTCCTCAAGGGAGGAATCAAGGTTAATTAGTTACTTCACTTTCTATTTTCATATCTTAACACGGATTTTTAACCTTAACTGCTGATTTCCTGCATTTGGAGATCATTCTGCAGTTTGGAATATCCTTAATGTTTTATTTTGAAGTAATGCAAAATTTTAAACTTTAACTTTGGTCAAACACATTAGGTCCTTGAAAACTTGGGAAACAAACTAATTCAATAATAGGAGATTTATAAAAAGCATATCTGCTATGAAATTCAACATAATTTTAGCACACTTCTATCATAATTTTTCCTATTTACTTCCTAAATACTGTTCTCCTCTCAGTCCTGGATGATGACAAAACACCCCATCAAGTAGAATTTTTATATATGAGCATCATTTAGTATTAAATAACATATGAGGCTCTTAAAAGCACAGCAATTTCTAATTTACTAAAAACCAATGCAGTTTATTCAGAAACCTGAACTTTCTCATGGGGAAATGACAGAGTTCTACGGGACTATTACAAAAAAGCAGAGCACAAACTTCTCCTGGATTACACTGCCACAGCTATCCAGCCTTCATGGCACAATAATACCATCAAGTAAGGCTTGTGTACTACACAAAGCCAATAGTGCAAATGCATCAGGTATCTACACTGCAGGCCAAAGTGGAAAGTATTGGCTCCAATCAGGAAGCAAACTTCTGAGTTCAGATTTCCTTTGGAAATTCAAGATGCCCTGAAGGTTATGATAACCTTCCACTTCACCCCCATTTATTCTCTTGCACTTTTTTTAAGACTTGTGAAGTGTTACTACATCCATTTTCCTTGATAAAATTGCTTGTTAGAAAAACTATTTTAGTATTGCAAATTCTAAACTTCAAATAATATTTCAAAGGTATGTAGAGACAGACTTTTTTCAGATTTTAAATATAAACGTGTCACATAATTGGGAGGTTTTGCCTTATGTTTATGATATTTCATTCTATATGCATGTCATTAAAACTGAAGTCCCAGAGAAAACTTTTAAAAACTTGCAATATTATAAAAGCAAGCATAAAATAACATTCCTTTAGCAAAAAAGATCAAGGCAGGGGATGGAGGGTGGGGGGTGAGAGAGTTAGAAAATAATTATATGGTCTTATGTGGCTTGTGGACACATTTTGGTTAAGGTTTTTGTTGGTTTTGTTTTATTCGGTTTTTTGCTTCTTTGGTTGTTTTGGTTTGGTTTCTTTTCGTTTTTTTTCATTTTGTTTTTTCTGGGTTTCGTTTTGGTTTGGTTTGCGGTTTTTAAACTAAAAAACTTACTTAAACTGTCCCTAAAATTCAAGCCATTTGAACTCCATCACTCCTAGACATCTAGCAGGAAAAAGCTTAATGTGTTCTGTTTGCTGTTGAGGTGTTCCTACACTGTAGATTTGAGACAGTCTGCTATAGTTAAAGATGGAAGACATCATTGTCAGAGACAAAACAATTAAAATTGCATCAGCTGGAGAGCTGACAGGAGGTGATGTTAGTACAATCCATCCTAGCTGTGTTTTAATTAGTTTTAAAAAAGCTATTGTGAAGTTTGGTATATGTGTCTCTATTACCTCAGACTGGAATATTTTCTTTGTAGTTGTACACCAAATACATTTCTTGACACGCACTTCTTCTAGAAAACATCCCACTAAAACTCAGGTCCTCTGCTGCAGCTGAGGTTTGACTGATTGTGGTGAGTTGACCCTGGCTGGATGCCAGGTGCCCACCCCTCTTGTCCTCAGCTGAAAATTTGAGGAAAGGTTTGCGGGTTGATATAGGGACAGGAAGAGACCACTCACCAATTACCATCATGGGCAAAATAGATTCAACTTTCTGAAATTAGCTTAATTTTATTCCGAATCAAATCAGAGTAGGAGAATGAGAAATAAAAACCCAATCTTAAAACAACTTTACCCCCATTCACCCCATTTTCCCAGGCTCAGATTTACTCCTTAATGGAAAATGATGGTTACTGTCAGTTACACATCACTGCTGTTCCTTCTGCCTCACACTCTTTCCTTCTCCATAATGCAGTCCCTCCCACCCACCCACTGGAGCCGGTTCTCCATTAAATTCTTCAACATGGGTCCTTCCCATGGGCCGCGGTCCCTCACGAACTGCTCCAGTGTGGGCCCCTTCCATGGAGTGCAGTCCTTCAGACACAGCCTGCTCCTGTGTGGGTCCCCCATGGGATTCTTCCAGGAAAACTGCTCCAGCATGGGCTCCTCTTTGCACAGGGCCACAGGTCCTACCAGGGGCCTGCTCCAGCATAGGCCTCCCACAGGGTCACAGCCTCCTCTCAGGCATCCACCTGCTCCAACACGGTGTCCTCCATGGACTTCAGGCGGATCTCTGCTTCCCTGTGTTCCTCCATGGGCTGCAGGGGCACAGCTGCCTCACCATGGTCTGCACCACAGGCTGCAGGGAAACCTCAGCTCCAGTGCCTTCTCATTGACCTTGGTGTCTGCAGAGTTGTTTACCTCACCTATTCTCACTCATCTTTTCTGGCTGTTGCTTTGCAGCAACTTTTCTACCCCCTTTCTAAAATGTGTTATCCCAGAAGCCCTACCACTTTCACTGATGGGCCCAGCCTTGGTGGGTCTATCTTGGAGCCTCCTAGCATCGGCTCTATGGGACATGGAGGAAGCTTCTGGCAGCTTCCCACAAAAGACACCCCTGTAGCCTGCCTGCTACTAAAACCTGACCATGCAAACCCAGTGCACTGATCAAACATAAAGCTCACTGGTCATTGAAGAATGAGGTAAAGACAAGCATCTTCCGTAAGTACCACCAGATTACAAGTTTTACTCCAGCACTGAAGACTATCCTTCTCATATAGAAGGAGAGGTACTTATAATATTTTTCACTTTGCATACAGGCTGAAAAGAGACTTTAAAAAGTGCTAGAACTGCAGACCTAGCTATATGAACTAATTTAGAACTAAACACATGCTTGAAACTATCGCTGTTCTTCATCTTGAAGACAATTTAATCAGTTGGACTATAAGCTATGTTTTTATTATTTCTTACATCTTTTTTTATCAAGATATGACTGTCAAACTGTCCAATTTAAATTCATTACATCATCTATAAGTCAAGACAATTCTGACTTTTCAGAAACTATTTTAGCGACCAGTCCTGTCTACCAGCTCCTTTCATACAGCCCTCAATGCTTGTCTGTTATTCTTACTCTAAGTTCTACAGGCAACTTTCTGCCCTAAGCCTAGTCCACCACCCTCATGTTTTGACATTTCCTTTGTTTACCCACTTTTATTGTATTTATTCTTTTTCACTTTGTTTTTCACTTTTCAAATCACAGCTAACTCCTCCAGAGGACTGCAACAATGAATGGCAAAATGCCTTTCTTTTACCAATATACCTCTTCAAGTGAAATCTGGAATTCCTTACCAGTTCAACTAAGTATGCTATACAGCATGCACAGGACATGCTAGACATTTTAGAATGTATCCAAATATAAAAGCATAGAGCAGAAAGCCACCTAACTCAGCTGACAGGGAAACGGAAAATGGGACTGGATCTTACATCATTTAACTTGTCTGAGATAAAAGCGAGATCAGGCCTGCAAAGAGTTCCTCTTTTCACCAAGAAGAAAAAGTCAAACTTTGCTTGACAATTTAGGGGATACACGCTCAATTCTCACTCTTGGTACAAGAAATCAGTTTGTGATATTTGTTTACCAGAAATCTTAAGCATTTTTGGTGTGAAAAATATAATGGTAGGAAAGCAGACATTCTGCATGTCAAGCATCAGAAGTTAGTTTTCTAGAGAACCTATGTGGAAGTCTAAAGACCCAACTCTGAAATGTATCTAATTCACAGAAGTACTAAGAGTAATACAAGGCTGTTCTTTGAACCATGGCTAGGGAGAAACAATCATAAAATGTTAGTTTCTCCATTGTTTATGCACTCAAGAAAGAAACAACCACTGTGTATGACCATCTACAATAGAAACAGCTGGTTATGAGTCTGAACTGCACACAGCTGGACAGCACCAAAACTAGGTTATACACATATAAACACTACAAGTGGTAAGGAATGGAAGCCAAAAAAAAACTTTTTTAAAAAATGAAAATATTTAACAGAAATATTTAATAAAATATTTAACAGAGTGTGTTACAATCACACTCAGACTACCAGTCCTTTTAAGTTTTAAAGAAGTACTTCCTGGATAGTATTTTTCAACCAAATGGAACTAAGTTGGATGAATACAAGGTTAAAGGAGTGAAATTTATGACACTATGATATACAGAAATTCAGACTGAAGGATCTAATGACTTCTCATCACTCTATAATTCAGTAAAGTATTAATAACAGGTTGAGCCATATTCCCATCAGGGAAGCCTATAAATCTAATTCTGGAGAAACTGTGGATAATCTATCAAGAATATGTATTATCATAATTGTTCTCTCTTAATCACAAAAGAATTTTGATCCTCAGCTCAAAGGTTTTTAAAACTCAGTATTCCATAGCAACTGTACAATTAATAAAAACATGATCTTTCAAAGTGAAATTCTCACATTCTTATCTAACTAGAATGCTATCCAGAAAAGCATTTCTCCTTGAAAACCTAAGAGATTAATAGTCTGTTTGTGATTATAATATTCAGTCATACTTTCTGTTAAATATTTATAGGGTTTTTTTTTAATTTCTTTTTGCTTCTGTTCCTCATCACTTGTACATTTTTATGTGTATATTCATCAATCACTTGGATGAAGGGGCAGATGCCTGCTCAGCACATTCACTGAGGACATAAAGCTGGGAGCAGTGGCTGATGCCCCGGAGTGCTGTGCAGCCCTTCAGAAGGACCTTGACAGGTTGGAGAGATGGGCAGAGAAGAACCCTCTGAAATTCAGCAAAGGCAAATGCCAGGTCCTGCACCTGGGGAGGAACAAGCCCAGGCACCAGCACAGGCTGGGGCTGACCTGCTGGGGGGCAGCTCTGCAGCGAAGGACCTGCGGGTCCTGGTGGACACCAAGCTGTCCATGAGCCAGCAGAGTGTCCTGGTGGCCAAGGAGGCCAATGGTATCCTGGGGGGCATTAGGAAGGACATCCTGCCCCTGTACTCAGCTCTGGTGAGGCCTCACCTGGAGAGCTGTGTCCAGTTCTGGGCTCCTCAGGACAAGAGAGACATGGAGCTCCTGGAGCAGGTCCAGTGGAGGGGTGTGAAGATAGTTAGGGGTCTGGAGTATCTCTCTTATGAGGAAAGGCTGAGAGGGAGTTGGGCCCATTCAGCCTCAAGAGGAGATGACTGAGAGGAGACCTCATCAGTGTCTATATGTATCTGAAGGGGAGGTACCAAGAAGATGAAGCCAGGCTCTTCTCAGAGATGCTAAGGAATAGGACAGAAACTGATGCACAGGAGTTCCACCTGAACATAAGGAAGAATACTGCGCAGGTAACCATGCACTGGAACAGGTTGCCCAGAGAGGTTGTGAAGTCTCCCCCACTGGAGATACTAAAGAACGATCTGGATACAACCTGTGCTATGTACTCTACAATGACCCTGCTTGAGCAGGGAGATTGGACCAGATGATCCACGGTGGTCCCTCCCAATCTGATCCATTCTGTGATTCTGTGTAATCTAGTGCTTTTATGTTGCATATTACATATTCAGTGTAGGCACGTCCCTTAATTAAATGCTTCTATTTTTCACCTAACAATGAAGTCAGTTTCCTATTCCAAGTCTGAAAAGAGGTACAGCCAAAGAAAAATGTTTACAAGGCTCTCAGAAACAATTATTTTACTCGCATATTTACTCCAGTACCTTCTAGCAGGTACTGGAAACTAGGAGGTTGAGAGGAAGAACAACTTTAACATAGTTGTAGGGGCATTCAGTCACAGCGTGGGTAGAATGACAGGTGATGTGTGACTACCACAAAACATAGATTTTGAAGATTTTTTGGTCACGTATTCTTCCCAGGTTATACTGATGGTATCTATATGGTATGCTAATTCTTAAAACCAAGCTTGTAGTGTAACTTTCTTTAATAACTGTGCATTGTATAACAGCTAAAGAATATGATTACCTCTTCTTATAAAACCAGAATCTGACATATCATGTCCTCTATAGAATTAGCTGAAAGCCTCAAAGAGCTGAGATTTCAGAATTTTAAAGGATCTTATGTAATAAGAATCCAAAAGATATCAAACATACAAAGATCGATGGTAAAAACGCTCCTATGATCACAGGATATACACTATCACTATATGGGTTTTTCCAGATTCTAACCAGTCTAAGCTCATCAAATAAATTCTGGTCATCATTCCATATTTGCCTGATAAAATAGTGGCACATATTAAATTAATTTTGTGTATCTCTGGAATAACATGTATAAAACACATACAAATATCTCAGAGGCAGGTGCCAAGAGGATGGTGCCAAACTCTTTCCGGTGGTGCCCAGAAACAGGACAAGGAGCAACAGACAAAAACTAAAACACAAGAAGTTCCACTCAAGATGAGGAAGAACTTCTTTGCATTGAAGGTGGCACAGCACTGGACCAGGTTGCCCCGGGAGGTCATGGAGTCTCCCTCTCTTGAAACATTCAAAACCCAGCTGGACAGGTTCCTGTGTCACCTGCTCTGAGTGACCCTGCCTTGGCAGGGGTTTGGACGAGATACAATACAAGACATTATTTACAGGAATTTTAGAACTATTAATATTTAGTGATTGGAGGAGCTCTTTCCTCAACAGTGGAAAGGCAGGAAGGCAGGGCAGAAAGGCAGGAAGGCAGGAAGGCAGGCAGGCAGGAAGGCAGGTAGGCAGGAAGGAAGGAAGGAAAGTAGGTCAAGGGAGTTATTACATGTATTTTTAAATTGTTATTTTTCAGATCTTATATAATTGCTTTTGAATTCTAAAATTCATCTACACTAGATGTGAAGATTTTTTCATACATAATATAAATGAGAGCACAGTTGCCCAGTGATTATCTCACGTAAGAGGTGGGCTAAAAATAACTGTTTACTTTTTTTGATCAGCAGATCGCTAGCTTTCATTTCAGTCTACACTGCAACTTTTGACAGTTTCATCAGCTAATGAGTGGAAAAGCATGTAATCCATATCTGTATTGGTCAAGCCATGTAAAAGAAGGAAGCCTCTTGATAAAAAGAAGATGCCCAGTCTTTTTAGTCATCACAGTGTACTAACAGTGCTGTCCTTTGAGGGAAGACCTGAAATATTTCCAGACCAAACAATACTCAGATTTTATCAGTGTCAAAACAACATACTCTTTAAAACTATATGCTGATACTTTAAATGTAACAACTGATGCTATGACTGCTCTATGCCTGTTTTATATAGATCATGCTTGAGTGAAAGAGGACTTAAAGCATATGAATACTGACAATGGAATCAATGTTTCAGTGATAAGAGTTTGAATTATATGAAAGACAAAATAAAAAAGAGCAAAAAAAATTTACCTTTTAACCACTTCTCTTACATAAAGAAAGGCAGCAAAAGTAACAGGGGAGAGAAAATTTTCAAAGCCAAACATTTAAAAATATGAAACAGATTAGGAAGGTTGTGAGTCAAGTCTCAGAAGGACAGATTTAACTGGAATCTGAAATCAAAGGGTATACAATGAGTCTTCAGTTCTAAATTTAAAGGCCCTGGTAATAGATACTAAATAAAACGTATTGCCACTCATGAATACCATATACAGAAACATGGAACATCAGAATAGAGCTGGTGCAGGAAAAAAATTATGTCTATTATTAACTAACGTTAAAAAGGTGATGAATTAAAATGTATTCTTATTTTAAACTCACTCACTTGTGACCAATCTCATGTGCAATGGTAAAAGCTGAACCTAGGCCAATGTCTTCATTAATGCTGCAGCTCCTTTCAGGCTCACACATTCCAGCCACAGAGGCCAAGCCTGAATAAACAGAAGGAGACACAAAGGGTCATGCCAAGGTGTTTCAGTCTTAAAAGCCCTAGTTATAAATGCCTGGATTCTTTTTAATAACTTCTATGCACAGAAGGAGCAGTTGGCAAAAGGTTAACTTTCTAGTCATTTGCAAAATCACTGGGGGGAATTTCACTTTGCCGGCTAGACATTAATATTTTTTGAACTGCAGTCAGTGCTGGAAAATGTCTAGACTAGGGGTTAGATTTATAAATTTTACTTCTGTTAACTTGGGACCACCTAGTAACTTGAGCCAGGAGAGGGAATTCAGGAAAGCATTTCTATTTTAACATTCTTGAGCCTGAAGAAAGCAAAATGTATCCACATTATTTTTCTAAAGAAATCTGTTTAAGTTTAGTGGGTTCATAAAAACATACAGGCAACTTTTTTAGCTATGAAAAACCTCACATGGTACATTAAAAAAAATTAAAAAAACAAAACTGAATGCATCAGTGAAGAGAGAGGAGACATGTTAATAACAAACACGCATTTAACCACGGAAGTCTTTTCCATTTATCACCCATCATCTTCTGGCATTAAAACCTTATTGTGTTACAAGGGCTTTTAAAAATTTTCTTCTTTCACTGGCATTTATGGACTATGACTCTTCTGTATCTTACACATTTTTCAGCAACAGATTATTACAGAACATACTGCAGTCTTAATTTAGTGCCACTAGAGAAAGCTTTAAACATCAGGTTTATTTAATGTATTTCTCCCTAGAGTTTCTTATCTGAAAGAAGAAGTAAACCTTTCTTTAAGGAAGTTACCTCTTCAGTTAACCTACACTACAAAAAAAAAAACAAACCAAAAAAACCCAGAGAAACAACAACAACAAAAAAACCCCCAAAAAACCCCCAAAAAAACCCCCACCAACAACAACCAGAAAAACCCAAACCCAAAGAACCCCAACAATAATAACAAAAAAATTGAAAAAGTTTAACTTTGGTTGAGAGATGAAGTGAATGGAACAGGGGATGGAGAAGAGAGAAAGCAAACTCCTTATATGAGCAGGGACTTCAAATTATTCTATTTGGACTAACAGTAAGAAGTCATAATATGACAAGTGCTTCCTGCTGTGTCCACATCAGCAATTAATTTCAAGACATAGGAGTGGATCAGCACAGTGAAGCCCTGATGTTGAGGCTCTTCGGGTATCATTGCATGCTGGTTTGGACATTCTTGACTAGTTGAATCCTGTGGGCTGAATGTCACTACACATGTGGCTCAAAGCTTCCTGAAGGGAAAAAATATTGTAGGGGTATCATGAGAACACAGCCCATGGGTGATCTCAGGTCTCCTGCAGGCATATAGAGACCATTTGGGGGGTATGTGTTCCATGTTTTCTCCCAAACAAATCTAGTTTGGACACACCAAAACTACTGACAGCCAAATTGACATGGGCGAAAGGTGACAATGTGTGTCTGGAGAGTTTGCAGTGTGGAACCTGCAAAAAAACCAATTACAGTTCACCTATGCTGCTCCAACTGAGGAAATTCTGAAGATAACATGTTAATACATATAGATATACAACTATCATGTTCCCCTGCAAAGTCCACCATATTTGAATGATAAAGTCATCTTCATCTTCATGTCTTATAACTGAGGACTTGCTTCGGCAACTTAGAAGACCAGAGTAACATAATTCCACACCACGCTTGCAGAAAGAGACAGAGATCAAGTTAAGAACTCAGTCAGTGGCTCAGATTTCAAAAGCTGTTGTCCTTCACTGGAGCCACAGAAAAACTGCAAAGATGTCTGAGGTCTATCTTTTCTAAGAGGTTCCATGAAAGGTCCCCTGCTTCAGGTGTCTGAAACAGGATACAGATGTCTATGCCATACAAAATCTTTTACTTCTGTCTCTTCCTAGAATACCAATTATTCAGGTTTCTTCTGACCTTCTGAGACCTCTCTGTGACCCTTTTTCACAAACTCCTTATATATATGATTAACTTTAGTTACTGGATGTCAGTGTGACTTAAGCGTATGAAATGCCTTGCAAAAGAGGACTACAGGGCCTTGTCTCCTCTCCAGTTCAATGCCTATATTGCAGAAAAATTGCCATGGTTTTGTTGCCAAGACTCCTATAACAGTGAGTAGGAACTGATACCATATGTGACTCTTATTTTTAATTTTTTTTAATTAAACTTTTTGTTTAATAAAATATTTGCCAAATCTATCCTCTGCTACACTGCATTCAAGTGAAGCAGAATTTGGCTTTATGCCAAGATCTGATACAGTAAGAACTAGTACACTAATGATCTCTGTTAAAAGCATCATATAAAAATATCAAATAGTTCATGCACTAATGTATTCTCTTTCAACCTTTTTTCTTTTAATGCTTGCAAAGCTACTTCTAAGACATCAATATAGACAGTCTCTTCAGTTTCGTCACCTCCAATGTCAAATAAAATGAATTACATTTAGAAATTCATCATCATGATTTGCCTTTTACTAAAGCATGTTCTGGATTTTGCTTATATTTATAGCAGGCAAAATTCTGGTACCTTTCCCCATGTAAACTACACTCTTCTGCCAAAAGCATTGGACTGACTTGCAAGAGACTTACAGAAAAATTAACATGGGTTAAGGCTATAAAGCATACAGTAATACAGGGAAAGACAAAGGAAATACAATCATGAACTCTGACTGAGAAAAGTATTAATAATATGAACTAGCTGAATTAGAATTTTATCTTTAATCACGTGCAAGAATGAGGCTTATGAAAGGATACAAACCGAAAAAAAAAAAATCTAAACAAGTGCTACATTAGTCTTTGAACAATGTTTCCTTTATATACTAAAGCATCATTGGAGGCAACAACCTATAGTTATAGGTCACCTATAGTTATTTATTGTAGTAAATAACTTCTGGTGACATATTTAGATATGGAGAGAACAATAGCTCTCTGTCCCTCATCTAAGGTTGCCATGTGCACTTCTCCATTGCCAAAGCACTGTAGTTTCAATGTTACTGTATTTTCTCTCACTGTGCTATCTTTTCCTAAGTCTGTGAAAGGAAAAATATGAAGCTGCACTCACTGTGTACAACACAGCAACAGTGTAAACCTCAAAGTCCATTTCTTTTGTAAGGTTTATGGGGGTACTTTTATAACTTTCCTGAGGATTTTTGCTTCTGTTTTTTAAACTAGATTATGGAGACCAGTAAATGGAAATAAACAGCAAGTTCTGTTCTGTAAGAAGTAAAATTGAGTCATCTTCTAGCTTTTATCAGAACTACAGCTGTCAGAGATGAAATACACAGCACCAGCTGACATAATTCAAACTTCCAGCAATGTATCAAAGCCAAAATCCACCTCGAGTATCTTTTATTTTTCAGCTTTATAAAACTACAAAATTTTGAAAGTACAAACTTTAAAATAACTAATCAGTCAAAAAATCAATAGCTAAGTATAAAGTAAGGAAACAGCAAACACAAGCTGAAATTTCTCTTTATAATCTTACCCAGTGTTCCACAAGGCTTGTTTTTATAAGTGCAGATATCGTATCTGTTAAGAAAAAAAAGTAGATAGAGTATGTCAGTGAATCACATTTGTAAGATACTTTGTATATTTATCACATATCTGTATCACAGTCCAAGTTGTCAGACCGCAATCAGTTTAATTATGTGCAGCCAGCTGGTGTCGGCATTTTCTACACTCTGGTGTAAACCACAAGCTGCAGTACACTCACAGCCGCTGGCCTCAGGCCAGTGGGACACCTGCCAGTAAGAAAAAAATGGTTAAAGTGGATCTTTGTAATCACCAGCTCCATAAAGCAGTCCACCATTCTGTTATGTACTTACAGCAGCATGGCTATAGACTGCTACTGATTCTTAAACCTTAAATTTTACTCAAGAATCAACATAATTGGAAGCGTCTTACAGTCTAACACTTACCAACTAAAAAGTATTATGTGTAAGTCGTACTACGTAGACTTTGATTCGAATTTAAAAATTGAACTTTAAATTGTTACACCATTTTTAAAAAACATCTTATGAACTGTCAATGTAGTACCCTTCTCATTATCCTTCCATAATTATAGTGTATCTTAATAATATGTGCCAACAAACTGAAATGAAAAACATTTTTGAAAAAAGCTAAGAAATTTCTTTAAAGGAACATTTTTGTCATTGTAAATACAATCCTTCACATACATAAGCTAATGAGTTTTTGTGTAGTTAATACATAAATATCTGGAGCTAGCAATGAAATTAAGATGTTTTCTGTGGCATAGCTTTTAAAATAGCAGTGGTCATGCAGCAGTCACTCATTAATTACACCTTCATATTTTGAATATGCAATCTTATAATATGTTTAGTGATAAAAGAACACTCCCACAAGGCTATTGATTTCCAAGGATTTAAACTAATTTCCTTGCAGTATGCTTCAGAATAATTTCTACTCTTTTGAAAGGCAAGTGAAAAAAATATGAAAAGACACCATCTTTATGCTTTCATTTTAAACCCAAATAGTTACTAATTTCAGGCCACCAGACATTTTCTGTTAAAAATACCGTAAGGACTGTTATCACATAGGAGTCTGATCACAAGACATATACCTTTCACTGCTAAAAGAGTTATAGTCTGTCTGCAAGCCAAATCCATGCACAAAATAACAAAGCTTAAAATTTGGAACAAATCCAGTAAACTCTCTATGCATGCAGACTGCTGTGACCACATGGAATTCCTTTGATTTTTAAAGGGTACTGAGTGTGGAGCAGTTTGTGGGATTAAGCTATAATTTTGAATTTAAATGTTCATGTGCACTAATCTCATTGAGGTGCTTCAAACGCGGACTAATTTTCCGTTTGCTGTCTGGAGTAGGGGAAGGTAACCAAGTCAGCATAAAAACCATTCTTATTTCTCTTGAAATATAATCATTAAAATGTCCCTAAGTTTCAAGATTACACAGATTCAGAGCAAAAGAAGGATTTTGACTGAACATTTCCTGCCTTTTACATAATTAAGAAAGTAAATGTCTTATTTCTGTGTTCAGGACAGTGCCTGAACATAATCCTATTGAAGTTCAACCAAAATTTGTTCCTCAGAGAAAGCGGACAGGGCTCAGTCTTATTTAGTGAGAAAACCCTAACTAAATTCTTTAGAACATAGTTGAGAACTGAATGTCTTTACAAAGTAGTCTCTGAAATACACAGGAGGTACTAGTCTTCTGCTTTTTAATATCCAACGGTAATACAGAGAAAACTATTACAGGCATACATCCTTAGATAAAATGGATGTTTAATAATAAAGCAAATTCCACTCAAGAAAAATGTTGTCACTGACTTCAGCAGAGCTGAAAATGTGCCTTATGGCCTGAGTCAACTTACTTACTTATGAATCTGAAGTTACTCCTCACCTAAGGTTCAGTTTCACAAAGAACTGTGACAAGAGAGAATGATATGAATTAAGTCCCTTGTTTCTGTTACATTTTTCAAAAACAAAGACCATGGTATTCTTCAATTTCTGTTGGGAAGTGTGTGTTCTTCATTACACATAAGCTAGCATTTTTAAGAAAATATGATGATAATGAAACTTAAATTAGATAATAAAACTAAGGAAAAGAGAACTTTATTTTCCAATTCACTGATTATTTTTGCAAGAACATACATGGGTAGTAACATGTTCTAAATATGCCATCATTAAATATTCAAATTTTATAGACAATGATTAATTTCCTGCAAGGGTATTCATAAACTCTCCTAGACCCAGTTTACCAGGAAAAAAAACCAATAAATTTTCAATGTCCAGTGATTTACTTTAGCTACATCATCTTCCGGCTCCATTTTTTTCATCTTTTTGCTTTCATA